>NW_026262745.1:8428500-9040000 GCF_021869535.1 Mytilus californianus
ACATAGTAAACAGACTACCTACCTGGTGTTTACAAACATCCGAACAAACATAGCAAGCAAGTTGATCAATGGTTTGCTTTGCATGCTTTATAGAATAGCTGTAAGGTAAACAATGGACATCGAGTAACTCTCCACCAGTGTTTTTGATTCGATTAATACGCTCTTGACGCATGCGCAATCAAACCTAAAAATTTAACTCGAGTAACCCGAGTTGGACGATTCGAAGTAGGCCCAAATGAACACCTTATCTACTTCTATGTGAGTGACGTCACATAATCTATATATCTCGGGAGACTTAATCTACCAGTCTACCTACGTGTCACGTGATAATTTGGCGACTGTATATCCCAAATCTATGTACTTGAGATATTCTTGAAGTAAAGTGCCCAATTAATTTAGGTCAAAGATAAGGTAGCCACTTCTTAAACCCATATAAGGAGGTGATTGGTATATATCATTTAATAATTCCATTAGTTAGTCAATGCGTCGTATATCATGCAAGTAATAATGAAATATATGGATGGAGACTTTATCTACCACAGTACCCCCGGATGACATTACTATGCCGAGATAGATATATATATATATATAATACATTCAAAATTTCAAAGTTTAGATCCCCGAGAATTCTGTTTGAATATTCTTAAAACACACAGGTTAAGAGACAAAGTTTAGCGATGTCAGTGAACCTAATTCTAGATTTAATGCAAGTCAAATCAAAATCATAAAATGTTGGAAAAAAGTCAACTTAAAATCTCCAAAGGGACCAATCTCGACAAAACCGTTTTAATAAGTAAACTTTGCCCAGGGAGTTGTACCACTAAAATTCGTTTCGAAGATAAATAAAACTGAAAAATTTTCTACAGCGCTTCCGGTTTTTAAGAATTGTCCATATGTGGCGTATCTTGTCTACTCATAAAATGAATAACTGGTGAAACCCAACATTATTTTGTTCCTCTACCATGTATGGATATTTGGACCGTGAGGTGTGCTGTACTATCCAAAATATTGTCAATTTTTATTATCCTTTTTTTATGTGTTAATCAAACGCCTAAAACATCTAAAATATCAACGTATTATTTAACCTTCCCAAAGAAAAACTTTAAGATATTTTGATGATATAATTGTGCATTAATAAATGAGAACTTTTTTGATTATTTTAGGGAGGAAATATATCCACTAGTGCAAAGTCGTCTCATCAAGACTACACAAAGGGAATGATAAACACATTGCGTGATGTCGAATAAATAAAACAGTCACATCTTCCCATAACTGATCTTAACTTGAGGAAATGAGGTCATACGTGTCATTGTATTTACGGAAAACAATACATATTTTAGCTCTGGTATTTTGATGTACAAAATATAACCAGTTGATGATATTCTTTTAAATGTATACAATAAATCATTCTGAGATATGCAATATTTCTTGACCAGATGGTTTATGTGTACAAGAAGAAACAATATTTTCTTCGTTCTTGTGTTTATGTACTTTATAAGAGGAAAGGTGTATCTTTGTGCACTTGAAAAAGAGGAACAGCTTTTTTATCGTTTTTCTTTATCTGAAAACTGCAGCGATGCCTTCAAGGACTAAGATTTCTCTGGTTGCTCTTCATTTGATATTCAGCAATGAATGACTTGCTTAGAAATGACGAACTGACTTATATGCAAATAAGACAGTGAACCATATACAATGGAATACATATTTTGTTTATATCATTATTCTTACTTTTCATTATACGTATCATGCCCGCCTTCGGTCTCTTTGAACAGATATAAAAATATATTTAACAAACTTTTTAATGCAATAAAAAAGATTTCTTTAGATTTATCTTTTTTTTATTCATACAATTTCAAGGTATAAAAAAACAAACACATTTGCATATACACACATATACGAGCACGTACAAATATGCGCGTATACACATATTCTATACACATACACACATTCATCAACAGATAGTTAATCAAACATATTCTATATGCACATTATAAGGGTTTATGGAACAAGTATCATTCATCTGTAGGTATGGTACGAGCAAAAAATCACCACATTGTAGGCCGTATTTTCATAACCTGTAGTCCATTCATCTGACTTTTATCTGATCGTTGTTCTATGTTAGGTATATATACGTCTGGAAATTGGGACTTAAGATGCAACTTCATATCTATTAATTATTATAATCTTTACATAAAGTTAGTATTTGATATGTGTAGACACACACAACAAATTTTGAAGACAGAATGAATTTCGTACAATATGTGTTAAGCGCAGATATATAATTATATTTGTATTAGATTTTGTAAGGCCTTTGTGAAAATATAGAATATAAGTTATCTTAAATATTATATATGAATAACGTTTTAGATTCTACTAAAACTTTTGAAAAACAAGGATCACTCGTTGTTGACTCTGGAATTTTTGATTCAGGTGATATTTGAGAAAAGTGAACAATACTCTCGTATAAAAATACTTTTAAGGCAATGCATAGTGATACGTATTTGTCATACGAAAGTAAGAAAAAACAAATAATGTTGATATATAATTGAATTATAAAACTTAAAGACTGCACCTTTTAAGGACCAGAATTACTCACCGGGCAATTATATGTCATTTTTATATTTGTGTTTTTTTTTTTTGCAATGAATGAAATAAAAAAAAACATATTATTGACATATGAGATGAATTATAAGTCTATTGCATGTTTATGAATTTTAGTAGTTACTGTTTTCGCCTATTGTTTTCAAATAATATAACTATTAAGTAAAAGCTTTAAAATCTCACCATTAAAGCCAAATAACTCTAATAAAATCTAGCATGAAAATTTATAGGGTTTTCGTTATGTTCGAATTTTTATTTATTTTTCTTGTGATTATTTCTTCTAACTTTATATTGTGGTCAGTGAACTATAAACTATTTAACGTTATCTAATATCGACATATATAAGTCATAATCTGTATATGTAAGGACAGAAATTGTATAATTCGAAAGGGAAATACCTAAAACGAATTACGTTTCAATATAACGTATAGTGAACGGTAAGTTTCTTAATATTTTGAGTAAGAAATAAGGATAATGTGGTATGATAGCCTACGAGAAAACTCTCCACCAGATACCAAATGACGTAGAATGTAAGCAATAATAGATCACTGTACCGCCTTCAACAGTGAGCAAAACCCAAACTGCATAGCTAGCTATAAAGGGCACAGAAATGACAAATGTAAATAAATTCAAACGAAAAAACTAAAGGCCTGATTTATGTAAAAATATTGTGTAAAAGAATGTTGGTGTCAGCTTTTAAGGTCCGCCATCATTTATTGTAATAAATAAATGATGGGATGTTGATATCTGCGTAATATAGCATGGTCTATCTTTGTGTTGTGGTGTTTTCTCCTACTCTCAACAGAAGTGCGACTTCTGTGAGAGTAGAAACTAAACCTTTCCATTTTTGGGGAGACTAGCCGTGGACAATGCCTATGATGGTATAGGACATTGCTGTCGCTGTAGTGACAGACCGGAATCGACTGACACCTATTAAGGAGAGGTTCGCTTTTTTTATAAAGAAAAAGAAGTAACAATTCAAGATGAAATACAATCTGAACGATAAAACAGATTGAAGAACAATAATAAAATTAGACATATATTTCTAATTAATTTCTAAATATTCGGTGTTAATATGGGAACAAACTGTGCGCCTCTCATAGCCGGCCTCTTCTTTTTTTTATATGAGTAGGAGTTCCTTCGGACACTTGTCAAAAACAAGAAGATGAAAGAATCCAGATCATTTAATTTCACATTCAGGTATATTGATGATTCTTACCATTAACAATCCGAACTTTTCTGATAGGGTTTCATTAATATATACTACAGAACAAGAAATGAAAGAAACAACACGGCTTCCTATGCCTCATTTTTAGACTGATACCTTGAATTTGACATAAGCGGTCATCTCAGTACCAGAATCTATGACAAACGAGACGGTTTTAATTTTGAAATTATCATTTTTCACCACCTAAGCAGCAATATACTAACTTCAACTGCATGTGGGATATACATTTCCAGAAAGTTGATGAACCAGGGTTTTGTCAAAGAACGTCTGGTTCTTTTTCTAAAAAAAAGTTCATTGGAATATACCAAGACCTTGTTGATAAATATTCCGTATCAACTTCACAAATAAT
This sequence comes from Mytilus californianus, assembly GCF_021869535.1. Taxonomy (NCBI): domain Eukaryota; kingdom Metazoa; phylum Mollusca; class Bivalvia; order Mytilida; family Mytilidae; genus Mytilus; species Mytilus californianus. The sequence continues at coordinate 8,432,679 of NW_026262745.1, forward strand.
ACATGATGGTCTTAAAGTATAAATTCTAGGTACTGACGTTGTTTATCATCTTACTTATTTAGTATACGTGTTATAGTATGCTTTTATTTGTCTTTGTATTTTATTAACCTTTACTGTTTAGTTCATTTTTGATTATATCCTTTTGACGTGGCTAGGTATTTAGACATCCCGCCATTGTGTTATTGTGCTATGGTAATTTTTTGTGTATTCTTTTCTTTCATTTTTGTTTGTGAGCATGTCTATATGTCATTCTGTTTTTCTTTGTTGATATAGTTGTTTGTTTTTTTACTGATTTAGATCAACATACAATGTTGACTGCTGTACTCCAATTTTTGAAATTTTTACCTATTATGTCTGATTGTTTTGTTTAAACATTGTTGGCAATATAATGTAATTTTATGCGACTGTCATGCAACATGTACAATGAGAGGTTTATCTAGCTATAAAACCAGGTTTAATACACCATTTTCTACATAAGGAAATGTCTGTATCGGAATACGACAGTTGTTTTCCGTTCATTTGATGTGCTTTAGATTTTGATTTTGTCATATAATAAGGGATTTTCCGTTTTGAATTTTCTTTGAAATTCGTTTTTTTTGTTATTTTACTTTTTACTGAAAGTTAGTTCAAAGTCAATAACATCTAATAAAGAAAGTATGTATCTAAGACTATTTGTCAACTTAAATGTAAAGTTGGAAGTTTTGTTGATAATTTATCCCTATTTTTGACATTTTTACCTATTGTGTCTGTTTGTTTTGTTCACGCATCGTTGTCAATATAAAGGAATTCGATGCGACTGTCAAACAAGAGAGAGGTTTAGCTGGCTAAAACACCAGGTTCAATCCACCATTTTCTACATAAGAAAATGCCTGTACCAAGTCTGGAATATGACAGTTGTTATCCATTCGTTTGATGTGTTTGAGCTTTTGATTTTGCTATTTGATTAGGGACTTTCCTATTAGAATTTTCCTCGGAGTTCAGTATTTTTATGATTTTACTTTTTGATAAATGTATTCATGTTCCGTTTTCTTTTGATTTACTTATAATGTCTATATTGTAAGCTTTTGTTTGTTAACTATTGTTGTAAAGCATCATGGATTATTTTAGAACAATTTGTATGCACTCCAAAAGGAACGATATCATTTAGGTCGACAGAGTAAATGTCTCCTGCTATACATGCAGCACCCGCCATGTAAATCCACAATCAGTCAAAATGTAATTATTGAAAATAAGACACAGTCGGTAAAATTACAGATCAAAGAAACTAAATTGTATCTAAAAATTAGTAAGGGACATTCTCGATGTAGCGGAACGCAGAAGGCAAATAACAGCTTCTTAGCGGTCTAAAGAAGTCCCTGCATAAACACTGTCTCTCACGATTAAAAGTCAGTTTGTTGATAAAATGTGAACCAAATATAAATATAGCTCCTGGTATTAGTTTAAGAGGACTTATTGTTTGAGTCAGATAGTTTTGCACATGACATTAAAACTGTATCAGTTGAAATCAAACATTCAGTTTATTATCTACTCAACCTTTTTGGTTGGCGTTTTTGTTAGAATAATTTGTAGGTTTGTGATGTATGTTGACACAGTTACATGTATGACTGCTGGGTCCACATCATTGTCACATTACCCTTTTATGTCTGTATGGGTTGCTAAAAAAATTGACAATATAACGGAACTATAAACAACTGTCATACAAGTGGGAGGTTTAGCCAGCTATATAACCCACCATTTTCTTTGGAAAATGTCTTTATTAAATCTGGAACGTGTAGTTGTTTTTCATTTTTTCGATTGATTGATAGTGTTTGATTTTGTCAGCTTTTATAGACTTCCCCGTTTTGAATTTGCCTTGGAGTTCGGTATTTGTGTCATACTTTTTTTATCAAAACCTTTACTTAGTAAATACTAAAAAAACACCCGCGACATCGAGAATCCGTGACTAAATTAAAGTACCTACACCTTATTTTAAGCCTGGAATTTTAGTATTCGTATTGTCATCTGTTAAAGTCGTGCTGATTATAAGGTGCATACATGTAGTTTTATCTGCTATCATAATCTTTCTGTTTGAACCCGTCCTGGTTTTCTTACTACAACCGGAAAATTCATGTGACAAAGATTGAATTTAGTAGTATTAATCCCTGTACGAAGTTTATGATCTCGTTATTTTAGTATTATAGATTTCGCGGGCAGTATCTCGACTGAGCATGCGCGATAGCGTATAAGACACGGATCGATAACGGTCTCCGAATTTGGATATTTTCTCAAAAATTGGCGTTTTCTGTGGAAAAAAGATTGACCAAAGACAAATTTAGGAAGTACAAAACACTACATTTATACGTCATATCACAAAATTAATATTTCCGACTTTGTATGGTTTCAGAGGAGTTGCGGCTCAATGAAATCGGTCTCTTCCTTTGTAGTATTGATAAGCGTTTGTTACACTTAACTTAACAGAGCTTTCAAAAGCTATTAAGCGGTCTTGCATTTTATATCGATTAAGTTCTTTGAAATAATATGAATAATAAAGAAAGCATTTCAACACTATTCGGGGGGGGGGGGGGGGGGGGTGGGGGATTATTCTCTATAATGATTATACTAGAATCAACCCCTGAATGTACGGTTGTCCTCCTGAAAAATAGGAGGAAATAAGTCACGATCATAAATTATAATGTAATATAAAAAGTAAACTCAGTAAGGTTTATCTGTTACCCGTGTAGCTCCTAGCCTCCTACTAAATCCGTTATTTTGCCAGTTGTCAAATGATCTTATCTTACCAAACGACGCTACCAAGTTCATAAACCGTCTGTACATTCAATTTTCTAACCTTTATTGTCTAAAAGAAATAATCCACAATGCTTTTCAATATAAAAATGGCAGCACACGCTATAAATGTATTGCTTTGTGACACCATACGGCATATTTTGTTAATAGTGAATAAAAAGATGAAACATGCTACACAGAGGACAAATGATCAGTATGCTGGAGTTTCTCATTGACAACATATTTGTTGAATTTGGAGGTAGACTTTTTCAGCAAGTTGTTGGCATTCCTATGGCAACGAACTGTGCGCCTCTCCTTGCCGACCTCTTCGTATTTTCGTATGAGTCGGAGTTCCTTCAGACACTCGTCAAAAACAAGAAAAATCAAAGAAGCCCGATTATCTAATTTCACATTCAGATAAATTGATGATGTTCTTTCCATTAACAGTCCGAACTTTTCTGATTGGGTTCCATTAATATATCCTCCAGAACTAGAAATTAAAGAAACAACAGACCCGGCTTCCTCTACCTCATTTTAAGACTTATATCTCAAATTTGACATCAGCGGTCATCTCAATACCAGAATCTATGACAAACGAGACGATTTTAATTTTAAAAAATATAAATTTTCCCCACCTAAGCAGCAATATATCAACTTCACCTGCATAACTCATTTGGTGTTCAACGGCTTGCCTTTGCTGCTCAGACTTTATAAAACGTCACCAGTGTCTGAGCAAAAAGTTGATGAGACAAGGTTATGTCGAAGGACGTCTCGTCCTGTTTCTGAAAAGGTTAATTGGAAGATACCAAGACCTTGTTGATAAATATTCCGTATCAACTTCACAAATAATACATGATGGTCTTGAAGTATAGATTCTCGGTACTGACGTTGTTTATTATCTTAACTACGTGTTCCCTTTTTTTGTATTTGTATATTTTTAACCTTTACTGTTTAGTCCATTTTTGATAATATACTTATGACGTGGCTCGGTACTTCTACATCCCGCAATTGTGTTATTGTGTTATTGTTAATTTTGAATTCATGTCTTTCATTTTTGCTTATGTACTTTGTCTATATGCCATTTTGTGTTTCTTTGTTAAAAGAGCTATTTGTTGTTTTTTTTACAGTGATTAAGATTATAACACAATGTTGACTGCTGTTGTTTTTACCTATTATGTCTGTTTATTTTGTTCACACATTGTTGTCATTATAATGGAATTCAATGCGATTGTCGTACAAGTGAGAGGTTTAGCTAGCTATAAAACCAGGTTTATTCCACCATTTTCTACATAAGGAAAAGCTTGTACCAAGTCAGGAATATGACAGTTGTTTTTCATTCGTTAGATATGTTTGAGCTTTTGATTTTGCCATTTTATACAGGACTTTCCGTTTTGAATTTCCCTTGGAGTTCGGTATTTTTGTTATTTTACTTTTTATGTAATACCAGTTATGCAACTTCGATATGAACATCCAAATTTGTAGGAAAAGAGAGGCGAAAGATATCAAAGGAACATTCAAACTCGTGAGTCGAAAATAAACTCACAACGCCATTGAAAAAAAAGAAAAATACCAAATCACAAACAATAGTATAAAAACGTAACAAAGAAACCTAAAGACTGGGCCCCATCAAAATCCGGGGTTGATATCAGGTGCTCCGAAGGGTAAGCAGATCCTACTCCACATGTGGCACCCGTCGTGTTACTCATGAATACAGGATAGACAGGACTGGTACATGTATTTTCATCATACACGTTACAAAACAGACAACTCGTAATTGCTTACGAAAGTGTGTCACAATCTCTTTTAAGAGAAAATTTAGTTTGAGCGGCTTATGTTTCTATAGTTTTGAGAAATCTTTGTATGTACATGTAGAATATCGTATGATTTTTATAACGTTTAACATATTTTACAGGCTAAAAAAAAATTCAATATGAACAATGTAAATGCTAATACACGTGTAGAAATAGTGGAAAAATTACCACCCATTAGTAACCAAATCCAGGTGAAAATTAAAGCTTTTGGGCATGAGGTAATGAGTTGCTTTTCATACACTTTTTACTATCATATAGCTAAGAATGAATAAAAATAGTATGAATATTAAATCAATTAAAAATGAATAATACTAAAACGTGTTCAAAAGATAAGTGCTACAAAGAAAACTAATTTACTTATGAACGATTGCAAGACGGAGACAATAAATCCCTACGCAACAAATTAGAAACAAACAAACAAAATAAACAATAAATATTAACTAATGAAGACCAAACAGAATGAACACTCAATGTGTGGCTATTAGAAGTCAAATAAAATTATATACCTCACATTTGCGCAAGTGAAATTCACCACATAGAATGTTTTTGAACATAGAAAATATTGTTTTTTTTTGTGGAACAGTCTGTCTGTCTATCAATATGTTATACTTTCAGTGTTATCAATTTTTGTTCATTTATATTTGATAATATTCCCGATGTAACTAGGAAATGATTTCTTTTTCATAAGATGGTGATGGCTGTATTAATCATCACAACAAATGATCAAGTGCAAAAGATTTTAAGATCATCATCATCATCAGTTTGACATTAATGTTCTATTATTTATAAGTTTATGATCTACGTTGATCGAGTAAACATTTGGCCTGTTGATTGTGGATTGCGGATTGTTGAAAATACTTTTTAAAGTGCAACTAACACAAAATATAAATGTATAATATTTTCGCTAATTAAACCCCCTGGTTTCAATAGCAATTATCACTACAAGAAGGAATCTTAGTGTCATTGCTGTAGCGCTAAGGGACATAATTTATTTGAAGTTTGAACAAAATAAAATTAATTTATTCATAAAGATAAGTGGATTTATTTTGTCATTGAGTTTCTAAATCAATGAATTATAACCCCTTAATCATTTAATCTTACTTACTAATATTTAGTTCCAAACTTACAGAAATTCGAACGATTTCGTCCATGTAGTATGATATGCTTTGCATTTTTCAAACCTTAAAACAATAAAGAAATATTTGTGTTTTTTTTTATTGTTAACACAATTATGCCACCATACAGTAAAAAGTTTTTCCTACTATTGAGCTATTAAAGTTTCAATTGTACTAACAATCTATTAAAAATCCAAACTTAATATCAATATAACTGATGAAAAGAAGTAATACAGATTTTTTGAATAAGGCATTCGCGATGTTGTCGGGTTTTATCATACATATATATAAGCATTCTATATGATAACTTCAAAATCTTAATATATCTAAACTACTACAGGACAATGCATTTGCTATCGGAAACCTTGGAGATATCATAAGAAAACACAGACATTGGCAAGAGTATTTCCCTCGAGTAGAACCATTTTATGGTACGTATTCAAAAGCCTAATATAAATGAAAAGTAAGTGAACTAGGTATCATTGAGATGGGAACCATCTCTGTGGGCCCAGCTGTGAATAATGTGTGGTAAATTTTTTTATCTTTGTCATTGGACATGGGGTTGTCAACTGAAACCAAAGTTTTTGACCTTGACCTTTGACCTAGGAAATTGTACATACATCATGACACACCCTCTGGTGTTGGTTAATAAATACGTCAAGTATAAACTTTGAAATCATAACGGTTCTCAAAATATAGAGCGGACACGATCTTTACCATAGGACATGGGCTTGTCAAATAAAACCAAAGTTTTTGACCTTGACCTTTGACCTAGGAAGTTGTACATACATTATGACACACCCTCTGGTGTTGGTTAATATACATGTCAAGTATAAACTTTGAAATCCTAACGGTTCTTAAGATATAGAGCGGACACAATTTGTTACGGACGGACGGACGGACGGACAGACAGACGGGCGGGCGGACAGACTGGTCACTATAGGGCGTCCGCCATTCGGCGGGGCCCTAATAAAAAGGCCTATCAACAGTTTATCTACGCAAAACAGTGGTAACAAAAGTTTGATTAGTGAACCCCGGGGAGGGAGTCATTCGCCTTAATTCATTTATCCGAACCGAGACAAGACCAACATTCCTTCTATACATAATTGCTATAGGATAATATCATTGTGTTATGTCTCTGTGTGAATTATTGCTCATAATGGCTAATAATAAAATGATAATCAATCCACTTTTCGTTTAGAGTAGATGTCACATTTACTGAATGCACGAAAATGTTGCAAAATAAAGATTAAAAATGCGAAGGTATGAAGTGTTTGAAACCAGAACATTTTTAAGAACAAAACGTGAATTAAAAATATATACGCATGGAGTAGCTGGATAGCCAAAACATTAATCTTTTTTTTTTTAAATTACAGTCGAGTGAAATTTTTTAAGAATTTATATTAATGTGATACCATGCCCGTTTGATTGAAATCCTGTAAAGGAAAATTTGCTTCTTACAATTTTGAGGAATGATGTTTTATTTCCGTTCTTAGTTTTTAGCATTTGTGATCAAGTAGGCATTTACGCAACTGGCAAAATCATAATGTGTAAACATTAGGCCAGGTGAGATAAAAAAAAATAAAGGACGATGAAATATCCCCTTTTTGTAGTACCCAGAACTTCGGTTCTGCAAGGCAAATGCAGAAAAAGTTTAATTGAATTTTTGAAATTTTCAAAATCATGTAAGATTAAGAAATGTATCTAAATCATGCATAGCGGTGATTCGTTGTTCGTGTTAAGCAATGCCTTTCGTCCTTTTTGGCTTTATCAACTCTTCAAGATTTCAATGTGAGAAGTGTTGGATTTTCAAATGTTTAATTTGCCCTCGAGCATCACTGAAGAGACATTTAAAGTTAAAATGTGCATCTGGCGCAGTAGAAAATGCCCCCGATATGTTTAAAGGGGTACCCAACACTTCGACTAGAATAAATTTGGCTCGTTTAATTTTCATGAAACTTTGACAAATACACTTTGACCTGCTTAAAAAACTATAAAAATTTTAAGACATTTGAATCACACAATTTACAGAAATAATTTCATTGGATAGATAGCAGTTTGACGAACACTAATTTTAATAATTGAGAAGCTTGATTTCTCTTTACTATTGTATGTGATTAAAACGTTCAGCTGATTTTTAAAGAGTTAACTTCCTTAGATGTTCTGTATCCTCTTACACGAAATAAGATTTTTAATGTTACTGAAAATGCTGACAAATATAAAGACAATCTTTTTTCAATATGGTATGAATATTTATTTTTTTCCCTGTCACATAATATTTATAAATGATATAAAAGAAATTGGAAAGTAATTACAGCCATTCTACCAAACAAAACTAAACTGAAGTAGGTGATTTTAGTTTTTATTCTGAAGCCGATCCGACTTATTATGTTCGATTCTTTGTTATTTCTCATACCTTTTAAAGTGTATGTAGTTTCATTTGTTTCATCCTCCTGCTTGAAATTATAAAATTATCTGATCATAAGAATGTTTCGATTTTGATATAGTATAAAAATAAGAAGATGTGGTATAATTGCCAATGAGACAACTCTCTACCAGAGACCAAATGACATAGAAGCTAACAATTATATGTCACCGTACGGACTTCAGCAATGAGCAAAAACCATACCGCATGGTCAGCTATAAGAGGCCCCGAATTGACAAATGTAAAACAATTGAAACGAGAAAACTAACGGCCAGGTTTGTGTAATAAACAATAAACGAAATACAAACATGGTATACAGCAGCAAACGACAACCACTGAATTACAGGCTCCTGGCTTGTGGCAGGCGCCCAACCCTCCCCCTAATAGTGTTATTTATTCTGTTTACAGCAATAAAATGTAATGATGTTGAACCTGTCATTAGGATCCTAGCAGATATGGGACTTTCATTTGATTGTGCAAGTAAGGTAATTGAACTTGTTTTTGATAATCAAAACATGGTTGCTGAAAATGTTTAACCATGACTTGCTAATAATTTGGGACATTTTAATGTAATCATAATGACTAATAATAGAACATAGTTTACTACGAGCATCACTGAAGAGACATTTATTGTCGAAATGTTCATCTGGTGCAGAAAAATTGGTACTGTTAATGTTTTTACAGCAGGAAACCCAATGAATTTGAAATGCTTGTGAAGACAATTATTTACGTATTTAATTTTCTGAGTAGTGTCTTTATTATAAATCAGCATATATCATGTCCTAACAAACTATTTTGTTTGCTGCATTGATATAAGTAACAAATTTACAGAAGAATGAAATTCAGTTTCATTATTGGAAATATATTATATTGGTTTAAAGATACTAGTAAAAACTCATTGAAGATACCAGGCTTATAATGTGTTGCCCAACACGCGCGTTTTGTCTAAATATGACTCATTAGTGGCGCTCGAATAAAAATTCGAAGGTCAGATAAAACATGAAGCTGAAGAGCATTAAAAGCTAAAATATTCAAAATTGTCCAAATACTGCGAAGGCAATATATACCCGGAGGTAGAAAACCTTAGTAATCAATATAAAACATAGAATTATACGTTATACTTATCAATGCAACTTACAGATTGAGATACAGAAGATATTAGACCTTGGAGTTGATCCATCAAGGATTATTTACGCCAACACATTCAAACAACCATCATTTCTCAAATTTGCTGCTGAAAATTGTGTTTCTTTGATGACATTCGATTGTGAGGATGAACTAACAAAGATCAAGAAAGTCTACCCAGAGGCAAAGTATGTAGTATTTGAATTTTTTTTTTTTTAAATGTATAGTGTTTACTCCATCTTCAAATACATGCAAAATATGATAATTTGTATATTATGTTGGTTTTTACATAAAAACTTCTATCAAAACGTTATATCGTTTATCGCTTTTTGTAACACAACACAATGTTATTTGGAACAACAATTTATTCAAGCCGGTCTGGACCAGTGTCCATAAAGGACGGTCTCCCTCTAACAGTACAAGCAATAGTTTATATACAATTTCATTTGAATATAACAGTTTATCAAAAATTTCTATTACTTTGACAATAATAGTTTTTATTTTAAAGATACACAGATGAATATCTATCAAGCTGACTTTAATTGACATGTTTTTACCAATCTGGACAATTTATAGTTGTGAATCTTGCGTATGTCCAGTTCATTAATTAATTGTTATTACAGGATAACATGTCAGCATATGGCCTACATGTGTACATGTACTTATATTTATATGTAATCTTGACCTTGAATTAAAACAATCAGTCTAAAACTTATTTGTATAATTTTCTTGATAGATATTTCCGTGTGTTATTTTATTCAATGAATTTTATTAAACATATTAAGAATATATAAATATATATAAATATATATATATTTTGAAGCCCATCATATTGTCACATTTTGACTTTTTCGAATTTAATTCTACTGTCAGGGTCAAATAATTAGGATCTTTATTTTAATTGGCAAATTGATTTGGATATGATCGTTTGAAGAAAAGATTATAAAAAATTGTACAAGTTAGTAACAGTTTTTTTTTTATTCAGACCTTGATTTGAATTATGATATGAATGGAATGTATGTGGGTTGGTTGTGATTGGTGTGGTTTGACAGCGGGTTGCAATAACAAAATCAAAAGATGTCTATAAACCTAAAAACAAATTGTTTTATTACAAAACTGGGTTTTTATTTGTAGATTGGTGCTTAGAATCAGTCCACAATCAAACTACAAAGTTAAATTTCACCTAGGAAGAAAGTTTGGATGCCATCCTTTGAGAGCATCGGAACTCTTGCAAGTTGCTATGAAACTCAAATTAAATGTGATTGGTGTAAGGTAAGGCCATCGAGATACGGTGTATAATCGCAAACAATTAACCGAAGTGCCAATAGGTATAGTTTGTTAAATGACATCTTATTCTAAAAATAAAGTGTGGCTTTCCCTTAATTTGTGAATATTTTTGTCTTGAATGAGCCTGTTTCACACGATTGTCTCTCCTAAAGAAAAGTCAGGGTTTACATTAATCTATTGTGCAGTATACGTACTACAAAAGCGAGCTGTGAGGTATACGTAAATGAGAAAGCAACCTAGATAAACAAATATACATCCGCAGTTATTTACAGTGCAGTATTTTAAGTTATAAAACGCCACGAATCTAGACAAGGCAAATGGTCAATAAATTAAACCAACAAAAATTAACAATCTCTTCCAGAAATCCACGAATTGAACAATATTTATAATTTGTCAACGACCAAACTATAATTTTTACAAATAATTGAATTGAATATCAACAAAACTGAATCATTCAATCAACCCAGTTTGTTTAGTTTCTGAACATTTTAATATGTTTAAATTAACCCAGATTACAAGCACTTACCAAAGGACTTAAAGGCCCTCCATCACAGTACATACGCACATTCCGTGATATTTACATTGTTCAATCTCCTTAAAAGCAAACATTAATGTACCATTACCTTGAAAATGTGGATATGATTGTTACATTTCAAACTTTGTGACGGTTGGTTTAAACTTAAAAGAAAGGTTACTAGTGTTTGTTGTTTCTCGTGAACTCACTGAACGTAATGTTCATGTTGGTCATATATATAATAATCTAATTGTGGCCATTTGATGATAAACTGAATGCATTAATGATCCCTCTGAATTTGCATAACATTAGAAAAATATGTAAGTTCTAAGGAAGTCATTGTGTACGTTGGATAGAAAATAACAATACGGGAGGGGGATTTCTTTAAATAACGTAACACTCAATGCGTTTTGTTAAGTAAGTAGTTCATGGAAGTTGAGTAACAATCACATAAAATCAAAACCGAATACAATCTGAATAAAATAGTTTATAGTTTTTGAGATAATCTCAATTTTCTGACAATAACTTTGTATGAATCTTTTAAAAACTAGTTTCCATGTTGGGAGTGGTTGTCTAGAAACAGGAGCTTTCGAGGCAGCAATTGAGCAGTCACGAAAAGTATTTGACATTGGGTTAGCTATGGGATTTAACATGCACCTCCTGGACATAGGTGGTGGGTTTCCTGGACAGAAAATACAAAATGTGGAAACGAACATTACTTTTGAAGAGGTAAAGCTAAGAATACTTAGACATCTTAACGACTTATGTAATGTGATAAAGACTATGAATTGCTTTTATCATTGTTTATTAGGCACCAACAGTTTTTAATTCTTAGTTTAAACTAATTTAAGGGTATAGTTCAAAGAAATATTGCAATACATCATACTTAAAAATTGTTTCCAATATCATAACTGCATCAATATTGTGTTAATGTTTTCGTAGCTTGGCGTTCTTAATATTTGCTCATATATTATAATTGTGGATGATTAAATACATTTCGTAAGTGAGTTTCGTTCCGGATCAAGCTTGAACTTGACCTCAAACTTTTTCTGTCGCATCTAATGTCAGACATTTAAAATAACCACCATATCTACATATTATTAAACTGTTTTTACAAAGAACCTTACTAAAAAATACACTAAAAAAAGTTAGCATATGATATTGGCGATATTAAGGTAACACGATACCGAATGGCATATCTCCCGATTTCCAAACTTTTTGACACACGTGTTCTTTGAATCGAATTACATCGGAATATGTAATAAAAATTGGGGGTCACCATTTTTGTTTTCTTGGTATTTTGATAGGAATACGTCAATTTTGGCGACAAATTTACATAGGTATATAGGAGAAATGGCTTTTTTTCGGCTTTCCTTTTTAGATTTTCCAATGGATGGATATGTTCTTATATACGGAGAAAAACAAAAAACTAACATAATATCCAGGATTGCATACTGAATCCATACACGTAAAAAACTCATATGTCACTATCCTTGTTTTTGAGATAAATGGCTTCAAAGTTGATCGATATGCCTAGAATTTGACCGAAAACGTATGACGTTATTGAATACAGAATATAACGTTATTTCTACTCAGAGATATGGAAAACAAAATATGTGTCAGGATCTGAATGTTGTTTTTTTATTTTCATTTCCCCTGTCGGGTTTCGTAAATTTCCTAGTTATGCAATATGAAATTCTACTGATATAAATTTATTTCGTCCTGCACATGGAAATTTCACTCACATGAATTAACATTAATCTCGTCTGAATTACACACCAAACGAGCATATACTTGAAACTTGCTTGAACTGGTTGGTTCCACGTGAATCTTATGATAATAGTTCATCATGCATAAATCAACGGAATTTGGTACACGTTGAATTCACGTAAATTTTTATAATAAGATTATTCAAATAATATCTTTATTCTAAATTTAATTAAAATCATGAAAAATACCTCCAAATGTTTGTAAAGTTCACGTGAAAATAACATGAAAAATTTCACGTGTGGTTCATTTGAATTACTGAGTTTTTAACTCCATCATTTAAGACATTGGTGGTGTCATCGCTGCATCCATGCAGAAATAGAGTACTTAAAAAATTTGATTCAGTTAACAGATTTATAATTGCTTGGTTTTTGATGGTTGTTTAACGTTCAGTGGCAAATAGTTCATGCATGTTCGGGACGATACAATACAATTTGGAAAACAGTTGTTTATAAAAGACAAATTTGATGCACCAGTCAAAAAAGGTTAAACATTCTGTTAGTTGTGAAAATTATGAGGGAAAATAATGATCCTGATAAAATACACATTCTAAAAAATAAAATAACAAAACTCAAAGAAAAATTCAAAACTTAAAAGTCCCTTATCAAATGACGAAATCATAAGCTCAAATACATCGAAAGAATGATAAACAGCCGTCATATTCTTGACTTGGTACATACATTAGTATAGTGTACTCTACGTGGTGTAAATGTGTGAGTTGGTTGGTTGAGCAAGTCGGACAAACCTTGCAAACTGTATGCAAAATTTCACAAAGTTCAACAGTCTGTCATTTGTGGAAAATTATTTACAAAACAAATCTTGAGATCATATATTCATTCTTTATAAGTAAAGCAAACCGCGAAATAAAAAAGTTCCAGCTTGAAATTCCACATGTAGGAGATGTAAGCCGGAGTCTGTACACTGCGTTCCTTTTATATGTTATCAAAATGCCTAATCCAGCAACCTGTCAAGACCAAAAAATAAAGAAAATCCAGACGACATGCGTACCTTTAATATGAGTAGTAACACCAGGTAAATAATTTAAACCTGAAGCAAAAAGACTGTAGTCCTTAATAATTAGCCGTATGTATAAACCCTATGTATATATGTCAAGTGCGGGATTGGCGGTCGAACGGACACGGGTGAAACAATATGATGATATGTGCTCTATTGGAATTTTGGTGACAAAACATATTTTTGAATATGCAGTTCATATAATGGAATGGTAATTTGGAGATCTAAAATGAAGTAGCAATGTAAGCAAGCTACTATTTCTGTCATTTTGTCTTTGGTGGAAAGTTGATTAATTGGCAACCTTACCGCATCTCCTTATTTCATTATGGTTTGAATTTTCTCAAGAAGAACAAAAGTTTTAAGACTTAACAAATATGTACTAAGAGACTGAAATGTTACTGTGATAATTATACTACACATACTTTCCAATTTAGGGGACCAACGTTTACTAAAACTACAAATTAGAAATAAAAAGATACTCGTCCAATTAGCATTAGTCACAATTTTCTTGAGGTCTTTGGTTTTGATGTCGTTAAATGTCCAGATGTTGCTATCTTATAAATTGCATATCCCATATCTCCATTTATCATTATAACAGCCAACTTTTGTACAAAAAACATGTACCATATATTTTTTTGTTTTATTTGTACTTGTCCTTTTACAAATAAAGTCTCATGTTACCCCACTTCCATAATGAGCAAGCGGTCGATTGCTTTGAAAAAATTAGAGGCAATGATTTGAATTTTAACAATTAAAGTTATAAGTGACGGGTGTAAATTATAGGATTGATTGTTGGTTGCCTAACGTCCAGTGGCAAATAGTTCATGTATGTTCAGGACGAGAACAAGTTAACAATAAATACAATAGCTAGGTTTTGTAATAGAGGCAATCTGGGATGATGGTCGAGAAAATTTGGACTGACACTGGAAAATGAGGGTATATTGGATAGGGACAGACATTTTGTTTCGCAACAGGCCACCTACGGACCTCTCAAAGAGTTGTTTCAAGGGTTCTTAATGTTCAAAGAGCGTAGAACTCTCTTTACACGAGGCATCGGATTTAACGTCCCCATTCTGACCGGACGTGGCTGCAAACTTGATACATCCCGCACAGCCAAATGGACGCCCCACTTTGGAAGCATTTTCTGACTGCAGGTCGGAAGAAGACCAAGTGACCATATTTCTATTTCCTAGTCATCCTTGGGGTGTAAATTGTAGAATAAAAACAAAATATAAAAATTATGTACATTGTCAGAAATATAAAATTCAATGTATTTGTACTCACTACGAAACAAGTGGAAAGGTCGGCGAGTCTCGCTTTTCATCGTGTTTCTAAAGCTCGTACACATACATTTTATATTACAATGTACATATATATATATAGTATATTTATCCACACAAAGAAATAAAAACAATTCTTTTTTACATGTATATAGATATACTTTTATACTTGTTCTAAAAACTCCTTTTAAGACTGTGAAACTCCTCGGGCTTTTCCGAAACTATATCGGATTTACTCTGTACAAACCAATGATTTTCAGAGACTGTTTACACTTGGAACATAGGGAAAGTTATTCGGCAAAATAAGCAAGTTAAACCACGTTTTTTACATTCCATACTAACAAACTATTTTCTGTATGAGTATCAAAGTCTGCTTATATTGTGCTTTTTCGCCTAATTCTATCCGTATTCTCATTCCGATAAATTTTCTTGTTCCGTTTTGCCCGAGCGGTGTTTTTGACGACCATTTTAACACGAATTAATAGTTGTTTTTTCACACATCATCCCAAGTGTCTATAGATTAAATTTCGACTTTCAAAACAAAATTTCATGGCGATACGGCGCGCATCATGAATAAGTATTTATTGCAAAAATAAACCAAGAATAAAATAAAGTGTTAAAACTCAGTCTGTTATGCATAAAAACATATATAAGATAAATCGTGCAGATGCTTAAATATTAAAGAAACACAATATTTAAAAGTAAAGTAATACATTTTTAAAGGTTAACAATGAGCAGAAGAATTGCCGGAAAACGATAAAGCAATCTATGTCAAATAAGTTAACCGTTACGTATTGCATCAAAACTCTCAGCACTCTACATCTAGGGAAAGTTACCGTTAAAAATGTCACATAATGAATTACCAAAAATATTTTTTTTATTATTTAATGACTTTGTGATTGCAGAACCTGCTGCATTGGCTTGTATGTGTGAACGTTATTCGATAACGTCAGGAACGATAACTCGTGGCGTAACGTCATTCGGTATCGTGTTACCTTAATCAAATCGGATCACAAAACTTCTTGTTTTGATTTTACTTTCCAATAAAGAACTGCAGTTTCACCGAATTGGTCCAGGGCAGGAATCAATATTATGCATAGATGCCAAATGACCGTAAAACCTGGAGTGTTTTGCAAACTATCAGCGTTCTGTTGCTCAACTTGTCATTTTCTTTAATATGTGTTTTAATATTTCTTTACTTTACTTTATAAAGTGTGGCGTCCATTTCGCTGAACTAGTATACATCTGGCATTGTTTAGGGGCAAACTGAAGCCCACCTCCGGGCGTGGAATTTTCTCGCTACGTTGAAGACCCATTTATGGCTTTGAACTGTTTTCTGCTTTTTTGGTCGGGTTGTTGTCTCTTTGACACATTCCCCGTATTCATTCTTTAATATTTTTAACATTTGATTATTGTATTAATTTTTTTATGATAATGTTTAACTTGTCTAATAAATAATTCAGTGTTTAAAATGTCTTTAGAGTAAATACACCCTCTAAATCTGCTTACGATTTTAAATGTGCGATAACTAAGATCAAAAATGGCCGTCTGTGACATATTGTTAAATATTCCAACGATGCGGAGAGTCAAGATTTACAGGAAATAATCAAGTTAATGTAGAATTTAGTAATGAGGAGAATAGACAGAGAATATTAAGAACAGTCTATTAAATCTAACTTTGTCGTTTTTCATTTATTTTTTTATTATTTTTTTTTTTGCTTATTTTTATTTTGGCAGATAGCTCGAGTTGCAAACAAATCCTTAGATAAATATTTTCCCGGAAATGATGTTCGCATTATAGCGGAACCAGGACAATACTACGTCGCATCGGCATTTACAGTTGCCGTCAATATTATTACAAAGAAAATCGTTATGGACGACGAAATCGTACAACCAAGTACGTATTCTTTTCATTAAATCAAACAAATTGAAATGTAGCAAATAATAGATATTATAGATGAACTTGTGATTATATACATTTATATAATTGTAATGTGTTCTTTATGAGACACTTGAGTGTATATGCAAGGAAAAAAATACAGCAAGTATCAAACAATACCACTTTGTAGAGTGTACTTTTACTATTAATGTAGATTCTATGAGCAAGATACAGACTGCAGTGGTATCTCTAAACACAACTGAATGAACAGTAAAACAGAGTTGGAAGATACCAAAAGGGACAATTAAACTCATAAGTCGAAAATAAACCGACAACACCATGGCTAAGAAAGAAAAAGACCCACAGACAACAACAGTACACAAAACACAACATAGAAAACTGACTGAGCAACACGAACCCCAACAAAATTAGATAATGTACAAGTCATCTAAAAGAATGACTAAAAGGAGATGTTTTGCGCACGGCAATGAGACAGCAACTGACCTACCGACATAAAACAATGTCTAGGTCAATGTACGGTCTTCGACAAAAAGTCAATCTTTATACAATATGTACCCTCTGAATCGTTAAGAGTCTGACATTGGGTCTAGCTTTCCAAATTTCATCTTCAGATTCAACAGAATGTGTTGACGATCCAACAACACAGAATGAACCCGTCAGAATGTATATTATCAATGATGGCATATACGGATGCTTTTTCGCATGTTTTGTTGACCCAAGATGTTATGTACCTTCACATTTTAAGGTAGGGGAACATTTTATAATTGTATCCTTTAGCACTTAAATTTCTGAAGAGATTCGATCTGTTATCAGCCTTGTCAGTTCTAAAAGAGTAGCTGGAGATATCAAATTTATAATCAAACTCATAAGTCGAAAACAAACTGACAACGCCATGGCTGATAACGAAAAAATTATCAAAAGACAAACAACAGTTTCATAAAACACAATCGATTAAAAGTGATACGCCAATTGCAAAACTAAAGAATTTTAAATTTGTCACACCCCACAAAAAAACAAGGATAAAAAAATATAGCAAAATTTGGTGAATTTCAGAAAAAAATGTACATTGTATACAAAGATGTATGTTATTATAAAATAAAAAGTTTCATACAAATTACACGGATATATAAACAGACATATCCACCATTGCAACCGTTTTTTTTTTCAAATTTTGTCAAACATCTAAAAAAGTTATTTCTTGTCATAAATTCTTTAATCTGTTACAACCCTTTAAAAAAATCATTAAATATACTAAGTGTATAATTTTGTACATGTTTCGTCTACATAAGACCTGCCAATGGCGTTCGAATCAAATTAGTTTGAAGGCCAAATTCATGGCAAGTTTTTAAAAAGGACCTAGCAAGCATAGGCCTTCAACGAGGAAAATGCTGAAAGGAAATATCTAATTTCTTTTTTATGAAATTTAATGAATTACCTTCTAAAGTTTACACGCAGTATTTATTTGGAAAATATATAACAAATGGTTCAGACTTCTTATTTGACTTCTTCCAGAATATTTATGATTATTTTTTTCTTAATTGCATACCGAACTTTTTTTGCAAATATGAGCAAATGTTTTTTCTTCATGAATATATGGATTTTATACTTATTACTTTTTAGTCTATTGATGAAGAGCTATACAACAGTACTATTTGGGGACCAACTTGTGATGCACTGGATCTAATTATAGACAATGTCAAGCTACCTGAGCTATCTACTGGAGATTGGATTTACTTTAAAGATATGGGAGCATATTCGTTTCCTAACATTTCATCATTCAACAATATGCCAAGAGTCAAGGAATTCTACATATGCGAGAGAAAACTATGGTAGCTTTTTTATTTAAAGTAAATTTGTCTTGTTTGAGAGAAGATTGACAAAAATGAAATATTCTGCTTAAGGTAGTACTGGTGGTGTTTAACGACCTTGACTGGCTGGTAAGCCCTCGCACGGTCGGCTTGGTGCCCGAAGGCGTTTGGTGAGAATTTAAATGTTTTTGTTGTTGTCAAGTTTGAACAAGGCGGTCATTTTGGTTTTGCTGGATTTATTTGGTTTTTTACTATTGTTGTTTGGTTGGTTTGCAGTCTACTTCCTTCACAACGGCTGCTTTCAGGGCCAGGTTGGTCAGCTGTGCAGCCCGCTAACCACGATGATGGAATACCGGCCGATGAGTCTCGGACATAGTAATAACGATGACAGGAAGCATTATCAGGACCAATGTCGTGAGACAGTGAAATGGCGGTCCATTATCCAACCCACCGTTGTTTTTTTTTTTATCTTTTTTCAGTTATTCGACATTTATATACAATAGAACAATAGATAAATTACATATTACACTTACACAAAAATATCACAAGACAATGTTTTAAAGTATATTGGTGTGGTGATCAACATATATCATCAACACAATGATAATCAAAAATTAAATGCTATGACACCTTCAGTCTATTGCACCAGAATATTGTTCTTTAAAAAGTGTTTCTCAAAAACATTTCTCATAGACTGTTCAGCGTTTGATTAGTTTCTGTCATCGAAAGTAGTAAGTCGTTAAGCCATCTATCAGTAAACCAACATCGCGGATAGCGGGTAAAGAGGAGCTGACCGAGCACGTCCGTTCAGTTGTAATGACTGAGACGTGTCTGACTGAATTGTGTCCTGGATGTTAAGCTAGTAGATGATGGAAGTTTTTAACGACCTAGACTGGCCATACAGCCCTCGCACGGCTATTTTTGAATGATTTTCAATGTTTTTTTGAAATTGCGTATTAAGGGGAGGTAACTCTGAAATAGTACATTTTCTAAAGGAATCTACATGAAATTTTGCTATTTTATGTTTTAGCAGGAATAAACGTACGGTGACCATATCTTTTTTTTTTTATATTCTGAAAGCAGTTTTTAAAAGCTATCTTCTCGTATTTTATTTTACAATTCTATTATTTAGTTTAGCTTCTTTTCACAGATTGATGTTTTTTCCTGTATAATCAATACAATATGTGTCATTTTTCCACAACCTGTAGCTTGAGAAAAAGCTCGGTGACCTATCATTTTTTTTATAAATTTCCTGTTTACCATTCTTTGAATTTTTCGAAAAACAGGATTTTCTTATCCAAGGCATATAGATTACCTTAGCCGTATTTGGCACAACTTTTTGAAATTTTGGGTCCTGAATGCTCTTCAACTTTTTACTTGTTTGGCTATATAACTATTTTGATCTGAGCGTCACTAATGAGTCTTATGTAGACGAAACGCGCCTCTGGCGTATTAAATTATAATCCTGGTACCTTTGATAACTATTAAACAATTCGAACGAAACAAACCAACGGCCTGATTTATGACAAAACAATAGACGAACAGACAGCAACCAACGAAAACCAATGAATTACAGGCTCCTGACCTGGGGCAGGCACATACGAAATGTTAATGCTAAAAATGCTGGGGGCGCTCAACACTCCCCCCTCACTAGGGGCAATAGCGTAACAGAACAACACAGGAACAAATTGCTAGTATTAAAATATAAGCTTTAATTCGATTTACAATAGAAAGTAAATGTCTTATTTGATTATACCTTACTAGAAAATACCCGCAAAATATACTTTGGTTCATGATTTGAAGATATATAGTTTTGGTGTAAGGCGATATTAAGATCTAGAATCTTTTTGAAGCGTGTCACAGACGAAATACCACCACTTCGTGCTCAGAACCACCCCCATATATGAGTGGGCTGAACATTTCATGCATTAATATGTGAATGGGGGGTCAGATTCCAGCCGCACTTCTGTACCTATTTTTAACCGAAAACCGAAGTAATCCCCCTACCCTTTAGGGTATACTTTTTGCTGAGCAGACCATAATACTTGCAGACAAGGCGGAAATGATGACGGCACGTACATTTTTGCTAATTTATCCAAAAATATTTCGCAACATGCTCCGTTCCGCAGAACAATATTTTTTGCACACCCCCCCCCCTTTTAACTTTAAATCCTGGATCCGCACCTGATTTCTGGTGTTTCCGTTCTCAGAACCACCCCCATATAAGAGTGGGCTGAAAATTTTATGCATTAATATATGAATGGGGGTTGGTCACATTCCAGCCGCACTTCGGTACCCATTTTTAACCGAAAACTGAAGTAATCCCCCCACTCTTTTCATGTCGAATTGATGCGGTTCCCCGGAAGGAAAAGCTCTTGACGTGTAAAAATCTGTTGTTAAATTGCTGAGAGCGTCAAGGGAATGTGTATCACAAAGTGTTTCAGTGTAAGGTCAATATTTACCGTATCTGCTACGAAATAAAATTTAATTTTGCCGGGCAGACGTGCAATGACGGAAATTATGACGGCACGTAAATTTCAGAGCGGAAAGTCGTGAAGGACGGTCGATCCGAACTGGCCTTTTCCCGATTTTAACCCCCAAATACCCCCCAAAAGATCTTGAAATGAATTCATTTAGTAATATAGATGCCAAGCAGACAACTTAAATTTTTCGATAATAAGCTATCCATTTTTATGAAAAGAATTTCAGCATCAACTGCATTTTGAACCTGGTTTTTACGATTTACTTCAGAACTAGTGCTTCACATTAATTTTACATGTTTAGAGAAATCGACTCCTGCCACTTGGGGATCAGCTTTATTGACATTTCAAAGCCCCTTAGTTAATTAGTTTTAAATGTGCTTCGTGCATGCAGTTTAAGTAGTGAGGGTTTGTAGACTTATGTCTGTTCCTTTGGCGTTTAATCTAAATTTTATTAGTTGACTAAAACGATTTTGATTCCCCTTTGTATGGTCATACTTTATATTTAACTAAACTATATTTTTCTATTTCAGGGAAGAGATATATCAACCCTGATTTCATCTTCGTTGTTTTAGAATAGAAACATTTGAATAGAATGAGTTTGCAATTATCAAGTTCAAATAAAAATAAATTGGAAGCTATTAAACTGTAAAAATGTAATTGTTTTGTTTTGTTTGTAAATCTCTGTTTAACCATCAGGGAGCAAAGTTACATAAAAAACTTCAATTAAAATGAAAGCCTAAGCATATAATCACAGGGTAGACTAGTGTTAGTAGAATTCGAAAATTACAATGGAAAACTTGCATGCGACGTATTGACTTCAATGCTACTTGAGTTTCCACTATCACTCATGCTGTTGTACAACGCAAACGAAAGAGGCAGGGATAATTTCATATGTATTTGTTTCAGTCAAAGGGTCCAAATCAAAGATTTGTGAAACACCACTGGGGATTGAATGTCTTTTTTATATACTTGAAATATATTTCAACGTATCGATAGTTTATTTTTTCGCTAATTGATGTACGATATGTTTGACTGACGAATGAGTGAATGTTCGGATCTGGCGATAAATGTGTCATACTGTAATTCATGGGTTTTGTATCTTCTGCAACAAAAGTCCACTCAGCGAGACAGGAAATATCAAAATTTATACTCAAAACTACAATGTCAATACATCGATTCCGAATTTATATGTCTTTACAAATAATTTTCTTAACTGATATGTTATAATTGTTGTTCCCATGGCATAGACATGAAATTCATTTCTTAAAAACCTTACCTTCGACAATCAGCAAAACCCATACCGTATTATTAAATTAAGCCTATAAAGACCCCAGATTAAAAATAAATATAACAAATTAGACGAGAAACCCTGATTTATCGAATGGTACAGGACACTCCAGAAACACTGCGCTGTAGCACACTTTTTTTTAATCTGTTTTGTATATCTTACTACATAATTGGTCTTTGAACCCCTATCATATCTAGTATAAAATCCCATTAAAATAGATTCCAAATGTAAAAACCCTTAAATTTATAACACCCAAATTCAAAAAATTTAAAACAGTCAAATTTGAAATTGAAAATTGAAAACACCCACACCGTGTTATAAAACACAACTAATATACCAAATTCGTGACACAAGATATATTTTACATGACTTTTAAGTATTTCGCCTTTTATTTTCAAGTTTAAAGGATGTCCTAGTAATCTATATTACTATACCCATTTAAACATTTTACCCACAGATTCTATATGCAACACTAACATTCATTCATAAAAGTCAATAAAACCTCAATAAGGTCATTGACTATTTCTTACATGGACCATACATGATACCATAAACCAGCATTATTACCTGTTATGTTAATTGATATTCTACTTTCCTATACATTATCCTACCCTTTTAAACATAATCTTAAACACAGTCATTATTGGTGGAGAATAATTGCTTCATACTGAAAACTGTTTGAATATGCAGACCATCGTTTGTCACAGTGTCTTCTTTTTAAATTTCAGATATATTTTCTAACCGGTCATGATTTAAATTAAAATATAATTTCAGAACTCACGAATGTTTAAGCAGTAAGTTGATGAGTGAAAGATTTAAAAATTATCACATGGCATAATATGGTCAAATAATCGGAAGGTTCATTCCAGATTCAGAAAGCCTTGATTTTGTATAGTTCCTAAGAAAAAATGTTACGAAAATTTCAGGCATTGCCATTATTTGAAAGACTATATTGAGTTACGAATTTGAAAATGCATCAGACATAAAACACGCTTACTTAAAACTTAATAAAAGAAACCTATCATTTGTAGTTTCGTTGAAAAAAAATGCAACCTTAAACTTTGTAAGAAGGACAGACAAACCGGTGGGAGGACGGACTAGCAGACCACGGAAGGACGCACGGACAGGCGATGACAAAATACAAAAAGACTGATAAATAAATAAAAGTAAAATAAGAAAAAAACTGTTATTTTGTCAGAAAGCACGTTAAATATCCGGCTCAGTGTGTTGGTCTCGTACAAAGCAGGCTGTGTGTTCATATATTCATTTCGCAGTTACATGTTATCGTCCTCAATATGTATTTAGATTGCTTTTGAACGTTGAACATGCACCCATTACCATCAAATTCCTTTGAATCGATTAGAAGTTGTGAGCAATTAAACCGAAACAATAAGAAATCTGCCACCAACAGCCAATGAACATTCTATGATGTCGGTATACCATTTATGCATTAATCGTTTTCTGTCCGTGTGTCAGTTTTTACTTTTTAATCATTTTTATTTTGTAACCCAATAATGACATACAAATAAAATTTCAATTTAGTCTATTTGGATGTTGCAAAGTA
This sequence comes from Mytilus californianus, assembly GCF_021869535.1. Lineage (NCBI taxonomy): Eukaryota > Metazoa > Mollusca > Bivalvia > Mytilida > Mytilidae > Mytilus > Mytilus californianus. Next base: position 8,456,823 of record NW_026262745.1, read on the forward strand.
AGTTCCCTTACCTGCACTATGTTTCAACTCCCTTAATCAAATTAACGTTAGATCCTTTACACCCTCTGTGCATACTAGCTCATCGCGTACCCAAGTCCTTCATTGACTGTCATTTTTGTGTTTGAGCATAATATTCCAGATGAATCTTAATCCAGAAAAGCGCTTTGGATGCATTAATTTATAAGCCTATTATTGTTAATTTTTAATTTGCTAGCAGTGCATGGATCGATATGGCCGCTGCTGTTGAAATGTTAGTCCTGGTGGTATCATTAGCTCAGTATCATTTGGGATTCGGTACTGCCATAATTTATTACAAAGTGTTCTTTGACTGACAATTCCGGCTATGGTAACTTTCTTGAAGATTTTGTCTTTCTGATCAATTTTGCTGTCCAGAGTTTTTATATATCTACTAAAGTTTTCGCAAAATAAAGATAAGTATCAATCCTTATTAAATGGCAATTACTCCTATAAGGAGTCATCTAACAATTTCAGCTATGTAACCTATGTGTAGCTCTTCTTTTTCTGATCATTTTACTGTTTATAGTAAACTGTTTCTCTGCACCTTCTATAGTTTTTGTTCAAATGACGTGATTAACAAATGTCATTACGTTTGTTCCTTACAATTTCATGGTCACGGTCGCACTTTATATATCCAGCATGGGACAAGTCCGAATAAGAAAAGACACTGACAATGGTGTACATCCAAAGCAGACTTAGCTTAGTCTAATAATTTCAGATGACAAAGTGTCAATACCGGGAAGTTGTCGTATAGCAATACAGAAGAGTTAATACATGAACGTCCACACACTTTATTTCTCCATAAAGCATATACACATCAGTGCACAAAACATATTTACGGAACAGTATATAAACCATGCAATTATATTAACCCGTAGAGTCTCAATATAATATACTCAGGGACCGCTGTGGATAGTTAACTTGGAATTGATAGTAAATAGAAAATATAAGTTATTTCTAGTATATTTATGTTCATATTATACAGTAAAGCGCGAAAATAAATGAAAAAAAAATAACGGATTTTGAAAAAAGGGGGAGGGCTAAAAAAATTGTCCTGTCCCTAAGTACTTATGATTTGTAGATCTTGTCCTGATAATCATTTTTGCGGTTTTTTTTTTGGAAAAGTTTCTCTCTATATATGATAGTTATCAAGAGAAAATGCAAAATTGATAACATTTGGTAGAAAACGTAATTTTATGGCAACTACTTCTTTGGGACGTAATCTGGCACCTTAGACGAAAGGATGTGAGAAGGTAAAACTCGGTAATCTACAAATTCAAGTAATTTTAAAATATCGGACACAAAACGCAAAAATTGATAAAAAGCCATTTAAGACTAACAAAGGATTAATAAATAAATTATAAAATCTATTTCACCAAGTTGAACTTACTGCATATAAAAAAGAAGATGTGGTATGACAACCAATGAGACAACTCTACACAAGATTTCAAATGACACAGAATTAATAATTATAGGTCACCGTACGGCCTTCAACAATGAGCGAAGCCCATACCGCATAGTCAGCTATAAAAGGCCCCGAAATGACAAATGTAAAACAATTCAAACAAGAAATCTAACGGCCTAATTAATGTATAAAAAATGAACGAAATACAAATATGTAATACAGCAGCAAACGACAACCACTGAATTACAGTCTCCTGACTTGGGGACAGGCACATACAAACAGAATGTGGCGGGGTTAAACATGTTAACGGGATCACAACCCTCCCCCTAACCTGCATGATCATTTTCGCTATTAAAACTTTCCTTTTATCTCTTAAAGTTTTCAAGATAAAAGCCAAAGATAAAGCCAACGACATAAAAAATAATAAATAGTAAAAAAACTCATTAGTGAAGACAATACATGTAGCTCATTGTGGACCTTTTGGTCGGGTAAGCTAAAAATATGCACTTTGGACGATTTACTTATTTTGACATGTATATACGTACATGACACTAGCTGTCAAATAATATTGTTTTGTAATAAGGAAACAAATTAAAAGCCAAAACTGTATATAACCTGGGACTATTAAACTATATAAAATTAAAGCTCAAATGGAGTGGATGCAACCGTACGACCTTCAACAATGAGAAAAACCCATACCGTAAGGTCGGCTATAAAAGGCTTCGACATGAAAAATATGAAACAATTTAATTGAGAAAACCAACGGCCTTATTTATAACAAAAAGATTAACGAAATAACAAATATGACAGAATAAACCAACGACAAGCACTGAACTACAGGCTCCTGACTTGGGACAGGCACATAACTGCTTATCAGTGTGGCAGAGTTAAACATGTTTGTCACGGGAGCGCTCAACCCTCCCCTAACCTGGGATATAGTGGTGTAAAAGTACAATATAAGAACAAACTATAAACATCAGTTGAAAATGTATCCACTCATCAGATGGAAACAAATAGAAATACATTTTAATAAAAACAAAGACTGGACGTGGATGGGTATACTTATACATCAACACAACAAAAAGACACTACAAAGTACAGATCTGAGAGTACTCGCAGTTACTGACAGCTAGTTCAAAACCAATAACAACTAATAGAAAAATCATTATTGTAAGACTTAAATATCAATCAGTACTCATCCAATGGATTTAGTGTAAAGACGTCATTAACAGTCAGAGAAAAACATGACCTTGTGTATATCATGCGGCACGGCCAAGAAATAACTTCTAAAGTGAATTCATGGAACAAATCGACATAGAGTGAAGTGTGTTGTACATATTTTGACGAAATACAATACAACAACAAAATAAATAAATAAACAAGTATATTTATTTCCTAACAAAATTACCTTATTAGAGGTGTTCCTGTCATAGGAAGCTTATACACAAAAGAATAAGGATGCACCAAATTAATAAATCGTTATTTTCACTGTATTAATCTATTTTGTGAATAATACATAAATGTACTTTATGAAAGTTATGAAGAGCAACATGTGATGCTCAAGATGATCGATGAATTCAATTATAGTTATGTATCCTCTATCAGTTTGAGTTTCATACGTATTTCATCAACTGTTATAAACCGGTATTGATTCGAAAATTATTTATCTTTTTTACAGGGTTACACTAAAGACCTGAAAGTGGACATGAAAAGACCTGAATAGACCTGAAGATATCCTACTCGATTTCTTCAAAATACGATTACTTTTTTATTTGTCAAAGGATTTTCTTCAAGCTAGAATTTAATTAAATGTAAAGATCCACATTTTATTAAAAATAAAATGTTTTAAAAACAAAACAAATTTTTGATGCCAAAACTTGGACCTGAATGAAAAAATGAAAAGACCTGAACGGACCTAAAATTCTACGATCAGACTTATTCAAACTTCAATTACTGTTTTTTAAATGGATTTTCTTCAACTTTAGATTTTGTGAAACGAAAAATTTAATGTATTAATAATATTAAAAAAAGAATTGTATAAAAATATTGTTCCGGTGTCAAAAATAGGACCTGAACGGGAAATTAAATTACCTGAATTAACCTGAAAATCTGCGCTCAGATTTATTCAAGTTCTATAATTGTTTTAGTTTTCAATCAATCTCCTTGAAATATGAATTTTGTTATAGAAAAGGTGTAATATTTCATTGAAATGATAAAGAATTTTATAAAAAAATATTTATTTAGTTCCAAAAATCGGACCTTGTCGGGGAAATAAACTGAAAGACCGACCTGAATGGATCATACTGGTAGATGTATTTAAACTGACAGAACCTAATTTTTCAATTTGTTTTTATTTTAAATTAAATTATATTTAAGAGAAAGAATGACTTTATATATATATATATACAGGAACATATTTAAATAACAAATACCTTGTTGATGTTGAAACCTGGCCGGGCCTAAAGAGAAAACAGGATTGTCCGTGGAAATTATTCAAACTAACTAACTTGTTTAAATTGTATTTATATAAACAGGTCTTATTTATATATTGAAAATAAAATCTCATTTATCTATATTGAAAATAAAAGTATCATTTTTGCACATAAACCATGTAATCTAAAGACGCGTGTTCGTCGATTGGAATGTTTTAATTACCGTATGATGAACGTGTGCCGGCTGTAATTCACACCTTGTATTGATATAAGGTGTTAATTGTATCATTAGTCTAAATAATAATTTACGAGGAATATTGATGAAATTAAAGCCTAGGATTTAACTTTTTAGATTGAAATTATTTTGTATATATGCGTGATTACATGATAATTAATTAGCTTGTTCTATAATAATTGTTTGGTGTTTTCATTGTTAAGTGTAATGTGTTTTAATTGTGTATAATTATGTAATAATGTGTAACTGATAAAAACGACATTGCACGTTTACAACTGCTCATTTTAAGCTTATTCATTAAAATTAAATATTTTATCACAAGTTACTTTTGACTCTTCTGGAATGAAATGTTTTATAAGCTATGTTGAATTAACTATATATATCCAGGTCCATTCAGGTCTTTTCCTTTTTCATTCAGGTACTAGTTTTGTCACAAACATACAATATGAATATAAAAATAAGAATATGTGGTATGATTGCCAATGAGACTACTCTCACAAGAGACCAAATGACATAGAAGTTAACAACTATAGGTCACCATATGGCCCACAACAATGAGCAAAATATTAGTGGAATTTCAGGACCATTCAGATTTTTAATTGTTCGTTCAGGTCCGAGTTTTGTCACCCAAAACATATTTTTTATTATTTAATTTCTAATTTTAATAAAATGTTATATTTTTTATTTTACAAAATCTAAAGTTGAAGGAAATCCATTGAATATTTAAAAAGTTGTTGAAGTTTGAATAAGTCCGACCATAGATTTTTAGGTCCGTTCAGGTCTTTTCATTTTTTCGTTCAGGTCCAGGTTTTGGAATCAACAATTTGTTTTTTATTTTAAAACATTTTATTTTTAATAAAATATAGATTTGGTTTTCCAACAGTAAAATCAGTGTATGTATGTATTTGCAAAACAGTAAATTAAATTTCCCTTAACAGCTTAATGAACATTACAAAGACTATGTAAGACTTCAGCACAAGCAAGATAATATAAACTGTTGCTTAAAATTATATTTATTGCTTCATACACACAATGTACATACAATGTATCTTTTATTTTTTAACAAAAGCTAAAAGAAAAGCCACAAAGGACAAGTTCAATATGCAGGTTTACAATTTGGAAGTGGCGCAGGTTCTTTGAAACTATCTATTATCCCATTTTACTTCGGATAATTTCAACAACAACTTGGCAGTTAAAGAGCAGAAAAATATTGACTCAACTCACATTACTGTAGATCACTGTTACCGTATATTTAATCGTAAAAATAACGGTCAAATTGGCTCACAACTGAAATATGTAGTAAACGTCTACAATACAACTAGCCTTATAAACGTTAATGGCAGTAGAGTTGAGTTATTTGTAAATGACATCTTCAAAGATCTCTGTGCATACCTAAGCAAACATTTTGATTCTCTCGATATTTTAAACAATGCAATCTCAAACTATTTGGAGGAGATGAATGCTAATTATAACGATAAAGAACAAAATTTGGGAAACTCCGCTTCATCTATTCTGAAAGGGAAGTTGAGGCAACCAAAGGTGGGAACATCCACGACGTGTTGCCTTGCACTCTCCCCTCCACCATCTTCACAAACATTGGACATTTCTACTGGTTCTCCAAAACCTGCTCTATTGAACTCGTCCGTATCTAAGCCTCTAACCGAAATCTGCCCCATGTGCTCTGAGTTCGTTGTTGAGGAGGGTATAGCTTGTGACAAATGTAACTACTGGCTCCATTTTGAATGCACAGGCATAAACAAAGACAAAACAAACCTAAATAGCATTCAGGGGGAATAATTTATATGTCTGCTCTGCAACAATGACTTATTATATGAAGACCGTAACTCAAATGAGACCTTATGTCAAATTGACAAAGATAATGAGGATATACATAAAAGTTCTATATTACCAAATGCAAATGCAATTGAACAGTCTTCCGATACTGAGAAACAGGTGTTGCCAAACTCTTTAGCAAATTCCTCCTCTAATGACATTAAAGGGGAGTTGGGTCAGCCAACAGTGGGCTTATCCACGACGAGCTGCCCTGACTTCCCTTCGTCAACAACATCTGACACTGTGTTATCCCAGAACCATAATCAGACGAATACTGCCATTAATGTAGAGGTAAATAAACTTAAAAGTACAAAAAGAGCTTATAAAACAAAGGATGAAAAGGAAGATATTATAATTAATCAAAAGACAAGAATTCTCACCTTAGAAAATGAAATTAATCAACTTAAAAATGTAGTGAATAGTCTGGCTATAAAATCTTCAAACTCCAATCCTCTTCAGCTAAACACTGATACTACTAGAATTCAAGAGCAAAGTTCTAACCCATACGGTCAAAAGGAAAGCCAACACAACCAAAACACGTGTTGTCAACAAAAAATTAGAGAGGAACTAATGGATCAAAGGATCAGAATGCTCGAAACACAAATGGTTCAAAATATGTGTATTAATACAGCCCTAACAACACAGCTTGCAATGCAAGCAAAACCAATCTACCCAATGTCGGCACATCAATCAAACTTGCATTGGGGTCCACCACCGTCAAACCATTTTCAACATCCAGTATCTCCATTTAGTTATTTTCCAGCTAGCCACATACCTATGCACCCTATCTCATCTTTTCCAGCCTATAATCAGCATCAATTTGTTCCTCATCAGTTTCAACCGCCAGCCTATAACTATACAAATGGACTACATCCAAACAACGTCCATATGGCTCATCCAACAACTAATCCTACGCACATCAGTGGTTTGCACGATCGGGTACAACACCCACAGCCACACATTCATCCACAAATCGGACCACTTCTAAGACAATTTCCGTTCCCACATTCTGAAAGTCAAACAAGACAACCTAGATCTCATGTGAATAATTCTCAACAACAATCTCATTCACAATCTTCACAAAATAAGCCTTCCGGTGTGCCAACTAACTCTCACATCGTGGATTTTTCTTCTCAACACAAACTTTCAGATCATCAAACTAACCAAGTTCTGCATAAGGCTCATCAAAAGTCTGAAAAACTATCTGCAACTGAACAATTTCCTTCAAATGAAAGATTGGGGAAGTCAGGTCAACCAACAGTGGGATTATCCACGACGTGTCGTCCTGCACTCCTCCCTACACCAACTATAGGAAACAAAACGTCCTTACAATCGTCCTCAAATACCAAAGACTTAGACACAACCATAATACAGGATGAAGCAGTCTCCCACTGCTCTACAAATGTTATCTCTCAGGATTCGTCACTCACACCAAGTTTAGATGATACGAAATCAAATGAACTCTCTCTTGACTCAAATGTACAAGCAACATCAAACGACAATACTAAAGGGATCACTACTCATCCTTTTCGTCAAACCAGCTTTCTCATATATCCCCCAGATCAAAGGGTAATACTGAGGTCTACCAGACTATAAATATTCTTTCTTGCAATATTGAAGGCATCAAGTCAAATCATCAATATCTACACACTCTGGATCTTCAAAATACAATTATCTGCCTCCAAGAACACTTTCTCTGGGAATTCCAAAAACAAACTATGTCAAATTTAATCCCATCTTTGGAAAATTTTACTAGATGCCATGATGTTAATGAACCTATCTCAAATTTTAAAGCACCAAGAGGACAAGCTGGTGTCTCAATCTTGTGGCCCAGACAATGGTCTAGCAAAATTAAGAAACTGGAGGTAGGAAATGAACGAATCATTGCTATTAGCAACCGATCCTATGCTTTGTATCATCAACGCATATATGCCTACAATAAATACTAACTCTGAAACACAATACTCTGAATGCCTGGATATAATCTTCGACATCATTGAAAAATATCAATCCAAATATGTTATAATTCTGGCTGGCGATCTTAATGGGACCCTTCTTCAGACTAGAACAAACAAACACGATAGATTGTTGAGGGACTTTGTCCAGGAAGTTTCTCTTTTTCGACCCGATATAGGCAATCAACCTACCTTCTTCCATCATGCTCACCATGGTTCCTCACAGATTGATTATATTCTTTCCAACAGGAATAATTTATCTAAAAAGTACTGTATTCTAGATAAATTTTATGCCAACACTTCAGCACATTGTGCAGTTATTCTACAAACAAATATCAGCATCCCTCTTCTTGTCAACAATATAAGTCAAAAGAAAATCACAAAAACGAAAGTCTTGTGGGAAAAAAGGGACGAAGAGAAATATAGGGAAACAATCCTAAATGAGTTGCTTCATAAGGATATTCCAACACTGGAAATTGATCAGCAAATAGATATTATTTCAAATTCACTTTTAAACGCTCAAAAACAGTTTATTCCGTCCAAAATAACACAGTTGAAAGGTCCAAAATGAAAGGCTTCCCCTGAAGTTACAGTCTTGCTTAAGATGTGTAAAGTTCTCTACAACAAATGGGCAGAGTTGGGCAAACCAACTGGACATCCGTTATCTCTTGAATTAAGGACCCATAAAACAAAGCTTCGGCAACGCCAACGAATGGAACAAGCTATCGACAGAAATACCATTCATAGCCAAATTATGAACACCTCTAGCTCACAAATGTTCCATAGAATCATCAGAAGAAATATGGTGACAACTCTCAATCAGCAATAAATTGTATAAAAACTGATGGGAATGAATATTTGTTTCTGGCCAAAGACCAAAGGAAAGCTTTTGCAAGCTATTACGAAGACTTAAGTGCTCCAAAACCTGAACAATACGATGATCTATATGTAAATTTATGCAAAATCCGTCAAAAAGAAATGATGAAAACTATACAAGACCAGGAAATACCTTCCAATTATTTTACAGCTGTTGATATAATTAAAGCTATTGAAGAATTAAATATGAATAAAAGTAGTGACGAATTTGGACTTTGTGCTGAACATCTCAAATTTTGCAAAAACGAAATAGCACCTTATCTAACTAAATTTTTCAACAATATAATAGTAACTCTAAGGACTCCAGGTACCTTTAAAACTGGCATTCTCTTCCCCGTCTTAAAAAAGGATAAGGATCCCTCTGATGTAAACAGCTACCGGGGTATCACAGTAACCCCAGTTCTAGGAAAAGTCTTCGAATACTGCATTTTACCAAAACTCAATCTTCAAAATATTACGGATTTACAGTTTGGCTTCACCAAAGGCCTGAATCCTCTTATCTCTAGCTTCATTATATCTGAATCAAAATATGATCAAACAAGAATAAACAGTGAATTCTATATGGGTTTCTTGGATGTCAAATCAGCCTTTGACGTGGTACAGCATGACATTATTCTAGATAAATTATTAGACTCAAATATTCCCTCCTTTCTTTGGTTGGTGATTAAAGATCTATATTCTAATTTGACAACAAAAGTACAATGGCAAGGCGATCTTAGCGAAAAATTTTCTGTCCACCAAGGCGTACGACAAGGTGGAATTTTATCAACTCATCTCTACAAAATCTTCGCACAAGATCTACTCCTAGAACTAGAAAGAAACTCTTTAGGCTTAAACACTGGAAATATTTTTGTCGGTACTCCTACCTGCGCTGATGACATGGCTTTTATTGAAACAAATAGAGTCAATCTTCAAATTATGCTCAATGTTTCAGAAAGATATTCTAACCAACACCACTACAAAATTCATCCTACAAAAACAAAAATTGCCACATTTGGAAAGGTCACAAACCCTGATTGGACTCTATATGATACTCCGGTTACAGTATCAAAAGAAGCAACTCATTTAGGTATAACTAGAAGCTGGAAAAGGAAGGAGAAATAAATGTGGCAAATAGAATTAAGCTTGCAAGACGAACTTTGTATGCACTAATGGGCTCTGGGGTGCATGGGACAAATGGTTTGGATCCAGTAACGTCTTATAAAATCTACAACACATATGTTCTGCCAAGACTCCTTTATGGTTTGGAAGCCATTCCTTAAAATAAGACCAATATAACACAGCTGGAATCTTTTCATAGAAAGAATTTAAGACATTTCCAATCTCTTCCTCAACGTACGGCAATAGCTGCAATATACCTCTTGATTGGCGGACTCCCAATCGAAGCGGAACTTCACAAAAAGCAATTGTCTTTTCTTCACAATTTACTTTCTTCGAACGTTCAAAGAGTTAAAGATATTATCATTAGACAAATGTCGATTAACTATGATAACCCGAACAGCTTTTTCTCTACAATTCGAGAAATCTTACTGAAGTATGGACTGCCTCCGATTCATCTTCTTCAGGAATCTCTCCCTTCAAAAATGAAATGGAAATCTTTGGTAACAAAGCAATTGAATACCTACTGGCTAAATACTTTAAAAGACGATGCTGAATCTAAATCAACCCTAAGATATATGGAAACTAAACATCTACTTATTGGCAAAAACCATCTAGTTTGGAATATCTTTGACAAAACAAAAGTTCGAAAAGCTATTATTAAAACTAGAATAGTTTCAGGAACATTTATACTAAATTCAGATAGAGCAAAATTTAATCAATCACCTTCTCCAATTTGTCAATTATGTAACTTTTCTGAGGAAAACATCTCTCATTTTCTCCTAGATTGTCCTCTGTTATCCAAAACTAGAAACACATATTTTGAACCGATCAAGGACTATGTTACTCAACATACAACAGAAGAAGTCTGGCACAGTGTCTTTCAATACAAACCAAACATTATCAGGCTAATTATAGACTGCAGTCATTTCTCACAAATACTAACAAATAAAAATATAATGAACAAGATAGAAGCCAAAACTAGGGAGATGTGCTACAGACTATATATAAAACGCTTAAAGTTGCTTGAGGCAATGGATGGTTGAAGGTCTGAAATAAACAGTTTTTAGTCCGTATAATTTGTGTTTTATTATTCATTAATGACAGCTGGATTTTATGTGTAAATAGAAATAATCAAATGTTGGTCGTAATAGGCGAGTTCGGGTGGTGACCTGAAGTGACCCCGGACTAGGTGTATTTGCAAAATATAGACATCGATAGAAATATTAAACTTTACACATTATTTGATAAAAAGAGGTTTTTCAGTTTTATTCATCTAACTTTTTGCTTATTTGATTGTCATCGGAAAAAATAGGCATACACAGTTTAAAAAAAAATTATATCAGACAAGGTTTCTACCTATCGGCAAGCTATTTGTATAATAAACTTCATACGGGATACGGAACAAGTTGGTTTTTTTTTTAAATAAATATAGTCAGTCGTTTTTAAAATGTATGGGAATAATAGATAAAATCACTTTATAAATTATCTCATAGTTCAAAGTCAAACTAGCGGTGTTCCGTGTAAACAAAGTTTTCAAAATCTGATTTTGTTCATAACGCTTTAATTTAATAAATTTGTTTAATTCGGTCCTTCCCTAATTTGATCATCAGCATATGGCTACGGATTTCTTGCCAGAGGTATTGTGAGGAGACATGACCACGTATTCAAGCGATTTCCTGTCGGACTAAAAACACTTATTATACAATTACGTAATGCTGGTTCATGCATCGCTGACTACTGACCATATATACCACTGTGTATACATCAGAATACACGGCCGGTAGTTTGGAACGTTCAGGTGTAATATACATACACATTTTGTTTGTTTTGAGTCCGACAGTGATACACGATACATTTCTTAACTCATATGAGGCAAATTTACTACCACTTGTTTATGTATAACAAATTTGTAAATAAACACACTGTATGTATGATTTATCTATTATTATTATTATTATTATAATGCATCTTGTTATAGTTCTCCAAAAATTACCATCCTTCTCCTGAATAAAAAAGGAAAATATAATTCTAAGAAAATTCACTTTCCCCTATAATTTATCCTAAAATATTTCCATGTGTTTTAAGGTCATTTGTGATTATGCATACTGTAGGTAGGATTTATTTTTATTATTATAAATTATAATGCATCTTGTTACAGTTCTCCAAAAATTTAACTTCCTTCTCTTGAATAAAAAAGGAAAAAATAATTCGAAGAAAATTCACTTTCCTCCTACAAATTTATCCAAACAATATTTCCATGTGTTTTAAAGTTATTTGTAAATATACATACTGTAGGTATGATTTATTATTATCATAATGCATCTTAATACACTTCTCCAAAAACTATCTCCCTTCTCATGAATAAATAAGGCAAACATAATTCGAAGAAAATTCACTTTCCCCCAATAATTTTTACCCAGTCCGTGTCCGGCAGTTAGTCCGGGTCCGGCGTCCGGTCCGGGTCCGGGTTTCATACCAAAGTCCGGGTCCGGAGTCCAGTCCGGTCCGGGTTTCAGGACGTACCGTTTACCCGACTGTAAACTGACCCGGATTTGTTTATGAACATTTGTAAAAAAAAAAAAAAAACGATCCAGGCGTGGAGTGCTATATTGCAATCACCATATCAGTCTTTCTGTTTGTTCAACAATGTTTTTGTTACACTTTTCTCAGTAAAAATTACTTCACATTTGGTCAGCAGTTTGACATGGATGATTTGTTACATGTGTGGGCTTTCGGATCAGTCAGTTTGACAGGGATGATTTGTTACATGTGTGGGCTTTCGGATCAGTCAGCATACTAATATCTGTTTGCTTTACTTTGAATTCTCTGTATGTTTACTGAAACCAAAATATTTTCACCATTGATTTCTCAGGAACTACTGAACATGGAACTGCTGAACAAAATGACTGCTTATTTGGTCATCAGCTCGACAGTGATATTAAGTTCTAATGTGAGCGGGCTTTTCGGATCTATCACCCAATTTCACCACTTCCTCAGACCTGTTTGTAGAAACTTTGCATGAGAGTGGTATACTTAGCAAGACAACGCATTCTTCTTCTTCTGAAAATTAAAAAATGTAAAATGCAATAAAATCACAAACTTGATTCTATTTACTAAGTATATTGATTGAAAAGTATAACAGAAATTATCAAAAATATCGGACAGTAGAACAGACCTCACCAACCACCACCACCCGAGAAAAGTAAGACACACAAACAAAGACTAAAAACAACACATGAATACATTTTGTGCATATAAATACAAGGAGATGTTGCTAATATATTAACTAGACAGTCACCTAACGACATAAAAACCAAATGATAAATTGAGCGCAACACATGGTCTTTAACAACATTTTTCAGCTTGCTTTCAGATATATTCATTTATTATATACTCAATAGTGAATGCATGAAAATTGCATGTGTAATACAACCAATGGCAATCGTGCTGTATCAGCATTCTGTGATGATATCGATATTAGTCACAGTTGCAAAGCCTTTATCATACCCTTAATCTATATGACGTTACGTCATCGATATCAGTCACGGTGGCAAAGGCTTTATCAAAACCCTAATCTATGTTACGTAACGTGTCGTGAAAGAAAACCATCTCCTTGAGTTTATAATAAAGTGTATATGATATGGCTTTTTCAATATCAATGTATTTATCAAAGTTGTACAAAAATTCGAACATGTAAGAGTGTCGTTTGTTTATAGTTATCACGTGTTTGGTTATTCATAGTAAGGTCGGTTTGAATCGGGGTATGAAGTTTCATGCACGAGTGAATTTGGGTAGTTTAAAGTCATTCGAGCCATTGCAGTCAAAGTGAACAGTAGCACTTTTCCAAATAAATAATATAATAATTTATATTACTAGTATTTATTTTCAGATTTGTTGACCACTAGTATGCGGCAACCAGTACCAGCTGAAAATGTTCGGTGTATTTACACGAACTTACTCTCTTATTTCATTATACAAATATGAATAATAAAATATGCACTTGTCTCTGCAAGTGGCGTCTCCGATGTTAGAGTTTGTGGTTATTTGATAAATATTTTACGTTCGTTTGAGTTTACGAATTAGAATATAACACACCGTATCAACCCTCAACCAATATAATCCCTCGAGCAGAGCTCTTGAGATTATATTGATGCTTCGGGTTGATACCGATGTGATATTGAAAAGGCCATATAGTATTCTCTATTTATTAGATATGTCTAAATGTAACCTCATACTGATAATTATCAAACTTTTAGTTAATCTTTTGTTGTTAGTATGACTAACATTGTAACTTAACGATTTACTCGTTATCTCGTCCGCATATGCTGTGTATTTTAAGACGAGCTATACATTCCAGATCATATTAAAATGTGTTTTATTGTTAAATAATGACCAATTATCAATAAAAGTCTAGCAATATTTAACCAGTCCATTCTATAAGAAAATATTGTTTCAGTAACAATTCATCAAAAGAAGATTATTTTCTAAATTAAATAAATGTTTATATATTAGATATATATAAACTGCATTATGTTAGTAGTATATTATACTTCTTTCTTAAGGTTTTCTGTCCTAGCGAAGGCTGGTGTATATATCAACATTCATAATAATGATTCTGTTAAACATCAGGAAGATTGCGACAATATTTTAAACAACGTAAATGTCTCTGATTAACTAAAATATTCCTTATTAGTATGTAGTGAGAATCTTTGAAAAAAGTTTTAAAAATAGCTATGGCAATATCATTTTCGGAGTGGATTGAAACTAAATTAATTCCGTACAGTTTAGTATCTGTTTCTGTAATTGTAATAATGGCGAGTATCAGTCTAAACAGTCTTTTGATTGCGACGATAAAACAAAGGAATAAACTGCACACAACATTTCACCAGCTATTACTACAACTTATCATTTTGGATTTCCTGTCTTGTTTCACCATCTTAATTCCGATATGCATTGTTGGTATTATGGCATCATGGGAACTTACAAGTTACTTCTGCTCGGCGCAAGGTGTAGTATTCATTTTTGTATATCTATCAAACTGTGCGTTTGTAGCTTTACTTTGCATTGAAAGAGTCATTAAAGTAAGAAATGAAGGTTTCTATCAAAAGTTATTCGAGCCTAAATGGAAACCAGCAGTGATCGCAATTGTTGTTTGGATTTTAAATCTTGGAATAGCCGCCATTCCACTTTCAGGTTGGATTGAAATTTCTTACGACACGTACCAAGCTGCTTGTATACCTAAGTTAAGTAGAAGTTTATACTACCTGGTTGGTATATTTGTAGTAAGTCTAGGGGTTGTATTCATCATAGGAATATGCACATTTCCTTGTATGTTAAATACAAAGATCGAAAAAGAAAAACGAAAATCAAAGGAATCAATCTCGACCGATAATAGAACAAAAGAATGTAGTGCTAATAAACATAAAGGTACAAAACAAGACATGAAAAACAATAGTTGCGATACCAAATCAACATTGAAACCAGTTCCTAAAAATACTGGACAACCGGAATCGAACAATACAATGAACCTCAAAAATGAAAAATCCAATGGAATCTTGATACAGCTAAATAATGCACAACGAAAATTCCGAACAGTAACCAAAACAAGTCGTAAAATATTTCTGGGAAACAGCAATGATGAGTTTCAACTCGCTGTCACGGTTTTTATTATTTGGATAACAATAATACTTTGCTGGTTGCCGTATTTCATTGTAACATTTTACGATAGCTTGCACGCAACTATATGGAGTGGGTTCTATACTATTACCCTAGTTGTAGCAATTCTATTTTTCTTTTTAAAACCTTTGATTTATTTAGCACATAACCGACACGATCCTGAAGACGAAACGTGCCTTTATACGAACGCTAGAAAATCAACTGTTAAATCGTTTAGAAATACTGTCAGCAAACTAGATAAAATCTTGTTCATGTCACCAAGAAGTCACAAGATAAGCCAAAAACACAATAAAAAGATAGAAGCCGATAGGAATGACAATAATGTCAACTCCAAGCACTCTACAGGAAACTCAAGGCATGCCGTTGAAAATGATTATAATCACCACAATACAGAGAACAAATATAATAAACAGAACAGAAATATAAAAAATGATTCAAGTAATTCCAGCAATAACTCGCATGGCCAGAGAAGACAAAATATACTTTTAGTTGGTGCTGTTTCTGATTTGAATTATTCTAGGAAAAAGAATTCGGCAAAACGAAACGAAAAGTCCAATACCAATGACAACCATCAACAGGCAACAAGTTTGAAAAGCAAAGAAATTATTGCGCATAAACCATATAAAGATGCAAAGGGAAGCAACAAAACTACTGGCATGAACGGAAGCTCTAGTGAAAGAAAACAGGAATATAACAACCGAAGTCAAAATACTGCAATGAACGGACGCTCAAATAACGGGGAAATTGAATATAACAGTGTGGGAAATAATCCGAGTCAAGGTAATGATATAAGTGATAAACGTTCTTCACAACATCATACTGGCATTAAAACTATACTTGTACATAATGGAGGCACCAAACATTCTACAGAAAAGTCAAAGCATGGCGTTGAAAGTTATCATAATAACAATAATACAGAGAATCAATATAATGAAAAATACAGACGCCCAAATGAAAGAAAGAAGGAATATAACAACCCTAGTCAAGGTACTGTCATAAACGGAAGCTCAAATGATAGAAAGATGGAATATAACAACCCGAGTCAAAGTACTGTCATAAACGGAAGCTCAAATGACAGAAAGAAGGAATATAACAACCCTAGTCAAAGTACTGTCATAAACGGAAGCTCAAATGACAGAAAGAAGGAATATAATAACCCTAGTCAAAGTACTGTCATAAACGGAAGCTCAAATGACAGAAAGAAGGAATATAATAACCCTAGTCAAAGTACTGTCATGAACGGAAACTCAAATGACAGAAAGAAGGAATATAACAATCCGAGTCAAAGTACTGTCATGAACGGAAACTCAAATGACAGAAAGAAGGAATATAACAATCCGAGTCAAAGTACTGTCATGAACGGAAGCTCAAATGACAGAAAGAAGGAATATAACAATTCGAGTCAAAGTACTGTCATGAACGGAAACTCAAATGACAGAAAGAAGGAATATAACAATCCGAGTCAAAGTACTGTCATGAACGGAAGCTCAAATGACAGAAAGAAGGAATATAACAATTCGAGTCAAAGTACTGTCATGAACGGAAACTCAAATGACAGAAAGAAGGAATATAACAATCCGAGTCAAAGTACTGATATTGGTGATAAACGTTCTTCACAACAAACAATTGGTAATGAAACTGTTATTGTACATAATCATAACATGAAGCAGGGTAGTACCTCCGATAAACATGGCGAAAAAGAAACCGATGATCACATTAAAAATCAACACAATTCGATTACATCTAATCAACTGAACCTCAAAGACGACAAGGACAGTAAAGCTATACAAACAGAAAAAAGAAACGAGTTGACAGGCGTGAGCATGTCGGAGAAAAACAAAATTGTTGTAATGAAACATAAAACAAACAAGCAAAATATACTAAAGCAATCAACCTCAAATAATAATACAAGTAAAGGAAATTCAGAGGAATTACGGGATCGCAGTGGTGGTACAAAGAACAAACAAAATAATGTTGATGACAAGCATATTCATGACTTTGAGAAACACGAAGAATATGAAAGCAGTCAGATCCAAGTAAGAGATCTGCATATAAGCGACTCCCGAAAACATTACAAAGAAGTAACCAGAGAGGCTTCTATAAAAAAGAAACATGATGCCGTTAGAGTAGATAAAGGAGAAGTGGTATTTGAATATGATGAGACAGGTTATACAAGTAAAATTCTTGGAGGTGACTCAAATGACAGATTTCATGACCATGAGAAGGAAGAAATCAATAAGAAGAGATATTCATCAGACGCTGAAGAGGAAAACCAAATTGGAAGTAGTATAAACAAGATGAAAAACAACAAACCGATAACGGATATTGATGAAGGTAATAAATATGATGAAAATGTAGTCAAATCTACGATAAAAGAGAACGAAAATAAACACCAAATCGCTATAGCCGCATCAAGAACAAAGTCAAAGTACACTGACAGTTCCGAAAGAGCTATTAACAATGAATCAAGTGAAACACCCAAGAATATTCACAACCATAATACAGCTGACGACAAGAACGACCACAATGACTCTTATGTGATACATTCGAAAACAAAAGAACCACATAACACGGGAAATACACAGAGAACGAACACGACACATCTGGACGCTTTAGTTGATAAAAGCATGAATGAGACCAACCATAAAAAGCATCAACTTACCAAAGCAACAGTTTATGATATGACAAAATCTGTGGATGATGATAAACGAACATATTATGAACCGTCGACCACTGGAATGATTAAATCGAATTTGAAGACATCAGATATGAATACAAATGACAAAAATAATAATATCCATCCATCAAATATTACTGAAACATATCGAATTAAAAATATGGAATCTGAACCCAAAACAGTCAGTGTAAAATATGACAGAAAATCTATGAATGGACAAAAGAAGGAGACCTCTGTTGAAATAGATAATCCACAAACCAAGAACTATAAACCAATCGAAATTTGCCAAACAAATACTGGATATCCTGTTAATAATGCTTCCAATCGGATGGTGTTGTCAAAAGTAGTCAACATATCATCAAACAGAGAATCCGGCATATCAAATAAAACTGACTCATCTGTAACCAGCAATCCTCAAAGTCAGGACCAAAACGATTCCCACATAAATAACAAGTATAACGATATTCAAAGTAAATCACAATTTTATAGTCAATCAGCAGATATAAAAGGAGAAAATAAAGAGAAACTGAAGTCATACGATGAGAAATCCATGTCTAAAACAGAAATTGAAGTAGACAAAAATACTATAAAAGGAATATCTTACATCTCACAGAATAATGCAACTCAAGTGAATGAAAAATGTTCTGTAGGTAATTTGCAAGATAACAATATAATGCGGGATAATAATGTAACTGGAACCACGTCTAATTCTGCGGATATCAAACGACAAAAACCCATATTCCAGGACCCTGGATTAAATAAGGATGATAAAAATATATCAAAAATTTTACCAAAAAGAGAGTCTCAAGAATTATATCAAAGTCCCAATTTTCAAATGTCTTCCGATGCAACTTCCACAAATAAAACACGTGACAGATATAAAGAACGCAATATCCAAAATGACAGCTTCCTTGGAACAAAATGCGGTTTTACTATCAAATCCTCAGAATCTGATGCATATACTTTAGACGGAAATGGAAAATATAAAGGAGACGATCAACAAAATGTTAGCTTTCTTCAAGGTACCTTAGTAGAAACATCCTCAAATGAAATGAGCACTAGTAAAGATACATATAGTAAATACCATGTTAACAATCTACAAAATTGGAGCTTTCGTTCTGCAAACTCCTCTGATATATCTTCTGATTTGTTAAACACCAATAATGTTCAGCAAAACAAATACAAAGAACAAGGTCATGGAAATGGAAATGACAGCCACCGTTCAGGCAGTTTCACAGAACAAAAATTAAGCAGAAGAGAAGAAAATCTTCTTAGGAAAAAAGATTACTCGGTAGCACCAATTGAAGATACAATAAAAGCGACTAATTCGGCAAGTAAAGTTTCTGGTAGCTGTCCGTATGACATTCCAGTACTATATAGTGCGATCGACAATACAACACCTAGTGTTGATTATTCAAAGCCACAACCGACCAAAACCGGACACGCTCTAGAGAGTGCAACGGTGAAGAGAAAAAGTATTTATGATGCTCTTCATGGGGATAATAATCATTTCTATTAGTCAAGATAATATCGGAACTCTTTATAAACAGTGTGTCTTTACAATGAAATACAATTTTGAAAGTTATGTTTCGTTTTATACAGCTAGGTTTAGAAGTTCGGCCTAGAAAATGCAATAATATAAATACGAACTCCAAGGTAAATTGAAAAGGGGGAAGTCCATAAAAACCTGATAAAACCAAACGTTAGACTATATCAACCAATAGAACAACTAGAAACCAAATGTTACATTCCAGACTTGGTACATGCATTTTCCAATGAAAATGGTGGGTTAAAATTGATTTTTAGATAACTTAGCCGAAGATATTGAGTATTTTTTTCTGTTCCAACAATGCTTGAAGCAGCCTATCAATTCACTGACTGTGCCTATCATTACAATGTTTTATTTTATTTATCCACCCATTTACCACAAATAATAGTATAATATTATAGTATACTGGTATATACTGTTGAGCTGCAAGAACAGCAATTTTTCGGATATCAAATGAATGCACTACTAAATACATTCAATTACGTGTAAAGTTTGCAATACACATCCTCATTATACATTTGTGTCCTTTGTTTATTAAAACAATGTTTCAAATAGGAAACTCTTAGTACCGTGTACTTCCAATGAATCTTACGAGGAAATACGCACTTGTTTAAGTGGTAGGTACATACAAAGACTGTAGATTATTCAGCTTACCTTTAAAAAAATCTATCTTTTTTGTATTTCTTTTCCTTTATTTGTTAATTACCCACCATGATGATGTAAACTATAAGGTATCGAATTTACCACAAAGAAAGAACCAAAAACTGATAAACAATTTTGAAAACTGTACGGGGGAGATGACACGCTTTTGAGATGTTGGATTAAGGGGGTGAACAAAGTTGGATGTGGGATATAGGGGACAAAAAAAGTGGGATCGGTAAAAAAGAAGGGACATAAATGCAAAAAATTACAAATAGCGGGATTTTGTAAATGAACACCTCCGTGTTATCCCCCCTACTGTGATAAAACGCAAGCAAGTTATCAGTCAACACAACTGTAATAGCTCTAATCATTATTTGTATACCACCACTGTAGAATATTCTAATTTTAAAAACACAACATACTCTTGTTTCACATATATCTGAATTACGTAATATTATTTTATAGATTTTGATGTTTTGATTAAAAAAAATGGCAATACGACGGCCGAATCCGAAGCGCATAAGAAAAAAAACTCATCAAAACTTCCAGGCTTATAATTCAATACGCCAGACGAGCTTTTCGTTTACATAAAACTCATCAGTAGCACACGGATAATTGAAAGGCTAAATCAAGTTCAAAATTGAAGAGCATTGAAATCAAAACAAGAAAACAGAAATTGTGCCAAACTCGGCTTCAGTAATCCATGCATGGGATGGAAACGATTTATAAGAATATCCTTACATAGCTCCTTATACTACTCTCCGTTTAGATGTAGATCGCATTTCCAAAACTTTTTTTATATGCTGGCTATTTGTATTGACCTTTACTTATTTTTCCCTACATTTTGTGAAGTCTCGTATCGATCACGTCCTACAAAGTTTTACGAAGTTGATCCGGTATCTTGTATCGGTTACGATTGCATCATCTTACTTTACATTCAAGTAGAATATTTTAATATGAAATACAAATTAAACAATGTATCGACATGCATTACTTTCAAATACAAGTATTTCACTATGATATTTCCATTCCAATCACATCTTCTGGCTTAAAAAAGCTGGACATACACGCTGATGAAAGCTGGAATCCAGTTATGCATAATTTTGATTACTGTTAAATTAATCTTATTCGCGGGGACTTTTTCAAAACTACGAGATCAAGTATCCACAAAAATACTTTTGCTCTCAATCAACGAATATAAACGAATCAACTGTAACTGTTACTAGAAGATCAATTTGAAACCTGTGACTGAGGATGCCCTACATATTTCCTAACACAAGCTCCAAGTTGCTTTGAATTAGGGCAATTAGGCGCATACGAAGTGGAATAAAGTGTTATTTGGTGACAAAATACTTGGTTTTAGGGCAACTACAACTACAACTTTTTCATATTACCTGGTCGTATTTTTCAAAAAACAGTACGTATTCCGACGGGAACCAACTACATGCATTCTTTTTTTGCCGACGAATACCTTTATTCGTATCAGGAGATTCATAGAAAAGAGTAAGAAGAAACTTTTAATTTCAAAATTCATTTATACAGATGATGCCCTGATATTGAACAATTCTTTATTTGAAGGCTATATTGATCGTATCTATCCTATTGAAGTTGAAATGAGGATAATACATATGAGACAATATCTGAAAAAGTCTATTTTTTGGCAATAGGAAAAAACAAAACAAATGTCTTTAGAACCGGTATTTTAATAGCACAAATCGAAGAACACACATTGAGGATCTAGGAACTGTTGTCTGTAATTCAAACAAATGTTTAATGTGGTAATAATGGCAATTTTAGTACTTCGGTACTGACATGATTTATTACAAACCTTTCTAAAATTGTCCGTTGTTAAATTTTGAAATTATAAAGAAACTAAAGTTTCAACTCCCTCAGGCAAAGTTGACATTAGATGAATTTGGCTATTTGTTTTAGGTATTTTTAGCTCTTCAACTGTTTCGGTACTTATACATCCCTCGGATTTCAAATGTTTGGCTTTGAGCGTTCCTGATGAAGGTAAATCCAGAAAAGCGCTTCGGACGCATGAAATTATTAAACGTGTTGTTTTTAAATTTTTTAAAAGTACAAAAAATTCCATTTCTTTCCTGTTACCAAAGTGAATCAATTTTGAAAAGTTTCTAATGGGAATAAGGAATAAGTTTAAGATACTATTTGTGGTTTACTAGTATATCATGCAAAAGTTTATCAAATGCCAATTATTTATTTTAGCATTTGCAATACAAAAGGTTAAGAAATATACTAAAATATAGTTCGATATGTCGGTAACATTTTTGAAAACAATTGCTTTATTTCATAGTTTAAGAAAAATACATCATTTCAGATTGGTCACAATTGGTAGATAACAGCAAACAATGTCATTTATCTATTGAAACTGTATTTGCAAGATGAAAAATCTGCCTAGGTAATGAAAAATTCTAAAATAAATTCCTTTCTGTTACCATCTAATACTAGAATTGCACAATGTTCTCTGCTGTTATCAAAAGTAAAAAAACCTGTCTTTTCATTTAATATACTGTATATTATGTTGAGATTTATTTAATATGATGATCATAACTTATATTAAATGAAATGTTTTACAGATAGTAAATTAACTTTGTCATTCATCAGTGAAATTGTCTTTAACATCCTTCCTGTTACTGATTATGGTTATGCTGTTACTTTTTATCAGGTAACATGACAGAATGTAACAGAAAGGAATTACACAGTACTTTTTGTCCTTTTATTCGAATTGTGTAGAAGTTTACTTCCATCTACATATCAATTTAATAAGATACTATAAAAACACATTTACTGTTATAGTGCTGACAATGAAATATTCTCAGAAGGTAACAGGAGAGAACAACAAAATTATTTTTCTCTAAATTCTGATCTTTGGGGAGTTCGGATTTTTCAAACTGGCTGCCATATGGGTCATACATTCAGGAAATGATGCTCTTCTCATTGCATTACAAGAAATAAAATCTTGGTCTTTCAAACGTTTCCACAGGTGATTAAACCCAGTGGTAACAGGAGGGAAATTACCCCTTGGGACAAAATTTAAAAGACCCTTAAAAATGCAAAATTTTATCACATTCTTTAGTTATAACAAAATCAGACCATTAAGGGACAAGTTTTCTATATTATATATCATATTTGTGAAAATCGGAAGCCTGTTTACTTAATTTAGATATTCTTTGAATGATTTAGTTGTCGTAAAACAACACCGGACAACATGATTTTTAGGGGGGGTTGGACATTTAAATTATAATAATTATATTAGAAGAAATATAAGAAAGAGTGTTTAATTGGCAATAGTTGGTGCATAATATACTCTAGTTAATACTGAAACTTAAAATTTTCCAAAAGCATGCCTGAATAAAAATATAATTGGTGGTGAAAGATGGAACATGGAAATTAGACTTTTTCAGATATTGCCTCATATACATAGTTTGTTCTAAAATAATTCATCTACAACATTTTGTTCTGCCTCATATTCTCAATTATACATGGACAGTTTGAATCGGTTGAGAAGTATTTTCTAACTTGATTTCCTTAAAACTGGCTTCATTTTGACAAAGAAGTTAATAAACAAGGGGTTTAAATACAAAAGAAAAAGTTGTAGTCATATCTTCAAAATTATTACTGAAATATCATGATTTGGGCTGATAACCATTATGGAATGTCAAAGACAACTATCGTGGATGTGTTCAATTTATCTTGTAACACCTTCTTCAGTTTAAAGTTTATAAGATAAAAAAATGCGTCACTTTCGTCGAAGTTTTACCTGTTTGAAAAGCATGACTGGCACCACTAGTGGAACAGGAACTTCTTACCTTTACGGAGCACTTTAATTCACAGCTAACTTTCCAAATCAGACGCCACCTTTCATTTATTAGATGACGTACTGCACATTTTTTGTGTTTTTCACATCAAGTGATACGTATGCTGGAGTTTCTTATTGACAACATATTAGATGAATTTGGAGGTAGACTTTTTCAAAAACTTTTCGGCATTCCTATGGGAACGAACTGTGAGCCTCTCCTTGTCGACCTCTTCTCATTTTCATATGAGTCGGAGTTCCTTCAGACACTTGTCAAAAACGAGAAAATCAAAGAAGCCAGATCAGTTAATTTCATATTCAGATATATTAATGATGTCCTAAACTTTTCTGATTGAGTTCCATTAATATATCCTCCAGAACTAGAAATTAAAGAAACAATAGACACGGCTCCCTCCGTCTTTTTTAGGCTTATACCTCAAATGTGACATATGCGGCCATCTCAGTACCAGAATCTATCACAAATGAGACGATTTTAATTTTGAAATTATAAACCCCTCCCCCCACCTTAGCAGCAATATACCAACTTCACCTGCATGTGGGATCTACATTTCCCAACTCCTTCGGTATTCAAGAGTTTGTAACTGATACTCAGACTTTATTAAACGCCCCAAGTGTCTGAGCAGAAAGTTGATGAACCACGGTTATGTCAAAGAACGTCTCGTCCTTTTTCCTAAAAATGTTCATCGAAGATACCAAGACCTTGTTGATAAATATTCCGTATCAACTTCACAAATAATACATGATGGTCTTGAAATAAAGATTCTAAGTACTGATGTTGTTTATCATCTTAATTTCGTTTCATAGTTTACTTTTATTTGTCTTTGTATATTTTTAACCTTGGGGTTTAGTCCATGTTTGGTAATTTTTTTGGCGTAGCTCGCCACTGTGCCATTGTGCTAAGTTCATTTTTGTAGTCTTGTCCTTCATTTTTGCTTATGTGGTTTATCTATATATGCAATTCTGTTTTTCTTTGTTGACACAGTTATTTGCTTTTATCGTGATTAAGATTATAACGCAATGTTGACTGCTGTACCCGTATTTTTGACATTTTTACCTATTGTGTCTGTTTGTTTTGCTCATACATTGTTGTCAATATAATAGAATTCTATGCGACTGTCATACAAGTGAGAGGTTTAGCTAGATATAAAACCAGATTTAATCCACCATTTTCTACATAAGGAAATGGCTGTACCAAGTCAGGAATATGACAGTTGTTTTCCATTCGTTTGATGTGTTTGTGAATTTGATGATGTCATTTGATAAGGGACTTTCCGTTTTGAATTTTTCTCTGGAGTTTTGTTATTTTACTTTTTTCTTTATTCATTCACAAGTGGTATAACCGGTAAAGGGTAGTTTCGGCATCTTGACAACCTATTGCACGCCATCGAATATGGTGGGTTTTTTGTTATTGTTAAGCTATCTAGGCAATATGATGTTCTTTGTCTGTATTTTGAAATTTTATTTCTTGAACGAATTAGATCGTTTTCAGTGGTCTCATTTCTTATTTGTGTTAATCGCCCTTCATACCCACGTGCTGTACAAACTAATTGCATAAACTTCACAATGTGCCGCATATTTGAGAGTAATGTGTAAATTGCACCAATTTACGTAGAAATTTGGCTGTACAGTCATTAAAACACACTGAAATCTGTGGCGGGTCTAGCGCAAAAAAAAATACCAACGATAACCCCCAAACCTAAAATGAAAAAAAAGAAATCTACGTGAAGCTCTCAGGCATAAATTTTCTCTCAATTATACGTATTGATTCTTTATCACATAAAAGGAAACCCGAATAATCCAGTCGTTATATTCAGCTG
This sequence comes from Mytilus californianus, assembly GCF_021869535.1. Taxonomy (NCBI): domain Eukaryota; kingdom Metazoa; phylum Mollusca; class Bivalvia; order Mytilida; family Mytilidae; genus Mytilus; species Mytilus californianus. Next base: position 8,482,877 of record NW_026262745.1, read on the forward strand.
GTATACGGTGACAACTATGGTAGAAATGAATATGTCACAGAGAGGGAATGAGAGGGATTGAATGATTCGAGTTTCGAAAAGGGTAACCATTGTAAAAATGACGCACTGTCATGACAGCTATTGATAATCGTTAATGTTCTTCACATTGCATCATTACGATATCTAAAGTAGGTTTAGAGTTTAAGGAACCTTTAAAGACCAAGAAAATGTTTCAGACAAACAGCTAAGGCTGCATTAACTAAATTATAAATCGTGTTGGACACGTGTTGCCCCTGTATTGTATATCATGTGTCGTATGTACCTCATTCCTTTATAGCAATAGCAGTTTTGTTGATAGCTGTTTTGTGCATGTATGTTATTACGTATGTGTATGATTGTGTTTTTTTTGTTTTGTTCTGGTGGTATTTTACAGAGACAGAGAAGAAAGATATCAAATATGTGTCGTATTGTTTCTATTTGTAAGTTTAATTTCTTGGTGGTCGTGCAGTCTACAGAGGTGGCTAATATTTTTTGGAAATTTCTAAGGATTTAGATTAGTAAAGGTAAGTTTTTATGCATCTGTAGATATAATGTCAACGAATCTTAAAATAAACAATATAGGAAATTAATTATTGAATTTTTCAAAAGTATCAATTAAAATACATATATGGATTTTACACACTACGCAAAACCATGTTTCTATCGATAATAAAAGTATCTTCATATGATATAACTTCAAAAAGTTTGTGGCTAAATTAATGAGGCTTATGTACCGTTTTCATTGCTTGTTGTATACATATTACTTTTGATATAAAAGAAGTCCACAATAAATTGCTTTAATCACACGTAATTCTGTACATCTCCAAATACTCCCCACCAGCTATGTAAAATGTTTCGCGATCATTATTGTCCAACCAGATATCGCGTGGGCCCGTGATAGTGTCAAACTTGTCAAGAAGTGTTTTGTGTTTAGTACCGTCTTCTGAGAGGACGTGTAACGATCCGTTGTTATCTCGATCTACAACTAAAATTAGACCTGATGACAAAGCACACATACAAATAGGGGTTTTAATTGCTTCGTCTTTAAAACAGTAAATGTCTTCCCCATCAATTGTTATGCATTTGATTTCGTTCAACTTTGTTGTAAAAATAATTGTTTTTCTTATAATGGTCATGCCATTTGTTCCACAAAATGTATTAGTAGAAACGACTTGTGTCATTTCTACCGATTCTTGTGGTGTAGCAGTCGAGACGAATCTTTTAATAGCATCGTTAACAACTATATAAATGTGTTCACCATATTTACAAGATGCCCCAACGTAATCACTGTTAAAGAGAACTAATTCCGGATCTTTAACAAGTGCTCCTACTATCTCAACTTTGTATAATTTTCTCTTTTGGTAAGATGAAATAAATATTTGATTTTGATCATTGTCATAACACATACGACAAGTATTTTCACTGAACTTGACCGTGTTTATTACACGACCAGTTTTTTTGTCGAGCACCTGTAATATGCTCTTTGTTGACCTGTTACCAAGTATAATGTGATCCTCTCCTACACATACTCCGCAGGATAAGTCCGATCCTTCAATGTGAAAAACCTGAATCAGTTCCACTTTGATATCCTTAAACTTTGGTTGATATATAATACCCAAAGCTTTACAGTATTTACGAATATCTTTCACTTGATCGCCTACATCATGTTCTGACTTGTCAAATATAACTATATTTTTAACTGTTTCGAGTTTCTCTAAAATCTCATTCTTTGCAAACTTGATATCAATTGTTGTGTCATGTTCGGTAACGGTATCTATTTCACTGAGGCTTTTCTTTATCTGGTTTTTCATGGTCTCAACATGAATGAAATGCTGTGTTTTGGTTCCAAACTCTTTAACGACTGTGTTAATATTGATCCAGTGGTTTAAATTTCCAATGAATTGTTCAAGTAAACGTATTCGAATATCAAAATTTGTATTTTGTTCGTCACGAAATACATTTAACTGCTTCTTAAATGTCTGAAATAAACCGTCTATCTTACATTTAATTTGCTCGATAAACCTTGCTGCATCATCCTCTGTGTTTTCCATTTTATCTTTAAGATCGCGTTTTTGCTTTTCTTTTTCGTTCAGAAGTCTTACGGTTGCTTGTTTAATGCATTCTAATTTATCTTGAAGTGTGTCGTACACATTACTAGAGTTTGCTATGTCTTCTATTGACTTGAGGCTTTTACAGTTTCGATGATTTGTAGTAACGCACTGAATACAACATAACTGTTCATGGTTGAAACAAAAAGCTCCAATACTGTTGGATGGGTGTTCATTACAATTCTCAGACACTGCATGCAAATCTAGTCCAGATATAGTTAATCCTAATTTCTCCAATGCAATTACTGGATGTGAAGATAAATTAAGCCAGTTGTGCTTTGTGTTACATTTTTCGCACAAAGTCTTTTCGCATCCCTTGCACCAGAACTTGGCAGTTGATTTTTGTTGGTGCTGTTCACACACATTACAAATTTGCTGTTTATCTCCCTTTGTTGTAGAAATCATGATAGCAAGGATCAGATTATTTTGAAGTGCAGAAGACCATTCATCAACCGGTGCTTCCGGGTTTCTCGGTTTCACGACTGATCTACAAACTGGACATGAAAATTGGGTTAATTCACTGTTCTTGTTGCGTCCCATATTTGAAATATATTCGTGGATGCATTGTTTACAAAAACTATGCATACAAGGTAAGATATTTGGTTGTATTATTACTTCAGAACATATCGGACAACTAAATAAATCTTCTTTATCTGTTTTCGCTTTACATAACGCCATTTTGCTTCTACACCCCCAAATATATAAATAGCTTACCTCGTTTTAAATCAGTGATAAAAGCTAACTATGGGTAGATAAACACCATGTGATTATTCACATAATCTATCTTTTGAACGGTGTTTCAATACGCGTGACCATAAAATGGACATTGTAATCATATGCATTTCATTTTTGTAAATTTTGCTTACATCACCAATTTTTTTCATATGGTTTTAAAGCATAAAACAGTCTTTTGCATTTGTTATCTTTCGCATTTCGACATAACTTTATTCTATATAGGTAATAAATAATGTTATACTATTGATTTATCTCAACTTAAATTATACTGTCCTTACAAGCCAACGAGTGACAAAACAAATATATAAAAAATAAGGAGATATGATATGATTGCCAATTAGACAACTATCCACTAGAGTTCAAATTAAGTGGATATAAGCAATTATAGACAACCTTACGGTCTTCAACAACGAAAAAAACCCATACTGTATAGGTGTCTATAAAAGGCCCCGACATGAAAAATGTGAAATAGTTCAATTGAGAAAACCAACGGTCTAATTTATAACAAAACAATATACGAAAAACGAACATGACAGACATGAACCAACAATAACCACTGAACTACACGCTCCTGACTTGGGACACATAAAGGATGTGACGGGATTAAACAAGTGTGTTAGCGCTTACCTTCCCCTAACCTGGGACAGTGGCGTAACAGCACAACACAAGAACAAACTGTAAAAATCAGAAGCAATTAGCTTAACTCAAAATATCGGTACGAGGCACAAAACAACTAACACATTCCCCGTTTCCGTTCTCAATTTTTAAAATAAAAGCAATAGGAACAAAGCACTAAAATATTTACTTGAAACGGATGTAAGGTTCTTCATTTTCCTGAATTGATATTAATGTACAATACACAAATGAGAAAATGTAGTTCGATCGCCAAGAGACAACTATCCACAGTAGATCAAAGGACAAATAAGTAGCAAATCTCACCGTGTAGTACGCCTCTGGAATAACAAAATTGACAACAAAATGCAAAAACGTTTATAACAGACGGCGACCATCGACAACCATTGTATAACTTGCTATTGGCTGGGAACATGCAAACTTAATAATAACTTTGCCGGGATTAAACTTGTCTGTGAGCGCCGGGTCTCCCAAAGGTTGGTCAGTGGTGTCACATTACACCAATAAAACAAACTGTAAAAAAAACAAAATACACAAAGTGCCGATCTAAGAGTACTCACAGTTACTGAAAGCAACTCCAACTACTGTGAAATCATTAATTCGCGTTGATAACAATTTTCGTGGACTGAGCAAAAAACGATATTTTTTATGAAACTTGATTTCGTGGTTTTGACAAAGTCTGAATACAGGAATATAGATCATTTGTACTTCGTTAAACGTTTAAATTCGAGATTTACCTGTATCTGCGTAATCCACAAAAATGGCATCCTACGATTAATAATGAATCCACAGGAATAAATAAACCACGTTTTCCCAGACTTATGTATCCATCATTACTCCGCCGACGGATTTTAGGTAAAATTTATTTGGTGCATGAAATGATAGTAATGGGACCATGTCCGTCTGACTGTTTTCGTCTAACGTTGACATTATCTTCATGGATCATTGATAATATTACTGTATTAAGCTTTATACCAATAGTTTACGCCGTAGCCCCGACAAATTAGCATCCCTATTTCTCGCATTCTTCCATAGATGGAGGAAAATTGGATAAACATTTTCATTCAGGAGAAATAACTTATGAGTCGGTTGACAATTTAAGCCATGTCGACTGATTTGTAGGTCTCATTGTGCTCAACATATTTGCTATTTAAATTTTCTCTCTTTATATAATGGTTTCTGCAATTTTTTTTTTAGATAAAACAATCTTTCAATTGCAATATCTCATATAAACGGTCAATTGACAATTTCGGTCAAGTTGACTTATTTGTGAATCGTATTTTGCTGAACACTTTTGCTTCATACAATTTCTCTCTATTGGATTTATTGCAGTTTTTGGAAAACACGGCAAAAAGATTTAATTTGTCTTATCAAGGGCAACAACTCCTATATGGGGTCAATTGACGATCTTAATTTGTTGAAAGTTTTTACTATCGAAAGATTCTCTCTATCAACGAAAGTTTCCTAAAAAAAAAAGCAAAAATCGTACAAAATCGTAACTTATTAACTCTTCCCCTTCAGATTTGATCTAACTGCTTCAGATTTTAAAGGGCAATTACACCAAGCAGGGTTGTCCGATTTTCTGAAAATATGGCAAGAGATTGACATTGACCTGCTGAACATTTCAATTCCGTCAGATTTGCGCTAATTGTTTAATTTTTGAGATATAAGCCAAAACTGAATTTTACCTCAATGTTTTATTTCAAGCAACAACGACTTTGTTTGATGAAAGATCAAATCAACGGATACCATTTCTTAACTTGATACCCTAATGAATTCTTAGGTAATGTTTGGTATTTTTGCCCAAGCAGCCTCAGAGGAGAAGATTTGTTTTAAGTATTCGACGATTGACGGATTATGGACGACAACGACGAACGCCGGGTGATGAAAACATAGCCAAATTGACGTCATAATCACAACATGCAGGATAATAATAACAACTCCGATGAAAATAGCGAAAGAGAAACCGATGATCACATTTAAAATCAACAAAATTCGAAGACATCTAATCAACTGAACCTGAAAGACAGTAAAGCTATGCAAATAAAAAAAGAAACGAGTTGACAGGCGTGAGCATGTCGGAGAAAAACAAAAGTATTGTAATGAAACATAAAACAAAAAAGCAAGATATACTAAAGCAATCAACCTCAAATAACAATACAAGTTAACATGGTAAAGGAAATATAGAGGAATTACGGGATCGCAGTGGGGGTACAAAGAACAAACAAAATAATGTTGATGACAAGCAGATGCATTACTCTGAGAAACACGACGAATATGAAAACAACCAGATCCAGATAAGAGATCTAAATATAAGCGACTCCCGAAAACATTACAAAGAATAAACAAGAGAGCCGTCTATGAAAAAGAAACATGATAATGATAGGGTAGATAAAGCAAAAGTGGTATTTGAATATGAGGAGACAGATTATACAAGTAGAACTCGTGATGGTCACTTAAATGACAGGTTTCATGATCATGAGAAGGAAGAAATCATGATCAATAAGAAGAGATATACATCAGACGCTACAGATGAACACCAAATTGGAAGTAGTACAAACAAATTGAAAATCAACAAACTGGTTACGGATATTGATGAAAGTTAAAAATATGACGAAAACAGCCAAATCGATGATAAAAGAGAAAGAAAATAAACACCAAATCGCTATAAACCGCATCGAGAACAAAATCAATGTACACGGACAGTTCCGATAGAGATGTTAACAATTTATCAAGTGAACCAATTTTTTATGGAAATATTCTTTATAAAGCACAAAAATGTCAGTATTCACCTCTGAAGCTAACAAAACCTTTAAATAGACTTATTACGAAGGGATATAGTTACAATACTGTTGTCAGGTCATTAAAGATTGCATATTTTGGCGTTAATATTGATTCACTTATAGGGTCTTTGCATCGGCACTAAACACATTTATTCAAAACCCAGTTGTTTGCATGACACGGGTTATGTTCTTCTCATATATGTTATGATGGTATGATACTAAACCCCTAACGGGAAGAATTGTGCCTGATATTCATATGATGAAGACATAATCTTTCAATCAGTTTAATTGAAGTCTGGAGCTGGCATGTCAGTTAACTGCTAGTAGTCTGTTGTTATTTATGTATTATTGTCATTTTGTTTATTTTCTTTGGTTACATCTCCTGACATCAGACTCGGACTTCTCTTGAACTGAATTTTAATGTGCGTATTGTTATGCGTTTACTTTTCTACATTGGCTAGAGGTATAGGGGGAGGGTTGAGATCTCATAAACATGATTAACCCCGCCGCATTTTTGCGCCTGTCCCAAGTCAGGAGCCTCTAGCCTTTGTTAGTCTTGTATTATTTTTAATTTTAGTTTCTTGTGTACAATTTGGAGTTTAGTATGGCGTTCATTATCACTGAACTAGTATATATATTTGTTTAGGGGCCAGCTGAAGGACGCCTCCGGGTGCGGGAATTTCTCGCTGCATTGAAGACCTGTTGGTGACCTTCTGCTGTTGTCTGTTCTATGGTCGGGTTGTTGTCTCTTTGACACATTCCCCATTTCCATTCTCAATTTTATCCTGGAATATTCACAACCATAATACAACTGACGACATGAACGACAACCATGACTCTTATGTTATAATTTCGAAATAAAAAGACCCAAAACACTGGTAATAGAGAGATAACGAAGACGACACATCTGGGCGTTTATTTGTTAATGGTAAGAATCAGACCAACCATAAAAGACATCAACTCACCAAAGCAACAGAATTTGATATGACAAAATCAGTGGATGATGATAAACCATTGTCAAAATCGGATGTGAAGAAATCAGAAATGAGTAACAAAAGTGACAAAATTAACAGTATCCATCCTTCAAATGTTACTGAAACATATCAAACGGCAAATATGGAATCTGAACCAAATACTATTAGAGTAAAATATGACAGCAAAACTACGAAAGCATCAAAAGGGACAACTTCTCTTGATAGATAATCCGCAAACCCAGGAACTCTAAATAAATCGACAGTTGCCAAACAAATACTGGATATCCTGTTAATAATGTTTCGAACCGGATGGTGTTGTCAAAACAGTCAATATATCTCCGAATAGAGGATCCGGTATAATACATAAAACTGAATCATATGTAACCAGCAATCCTCAAAGTCTGGAACAAAACGATTTCCACAGAAATAGCAAGTATAACGATATTCAAAGTAAATCACAATCACAATTTTATAGTCAATCAGCAGAGAAAATAAAAAAAAACAGAAGTTATAAGGAGAAAAATCCATGTCCCAAACAGTAGACAAAAATACTATAAAAGGAATATCTTAAGTCCAGTGAGTGCAAAATTTTCTGTGGATAATTTGCAAGATAGCAGTATAATACAGAGTAATATTTTAGCTGGAACCACGTCTGATTCTGCGAATATCAAACGACAAAAACCCACATTCCAACACCCTGGATTAATAATGATGATCATATTATATTAACAACTTTACAAAAAAGAGAATCTAAGGAATTATATTCAGAAATGTATTCAGATGTAACTACTGCAAATAACACATGTGACGGTGATACGGACAGCAGTACTCAAGTGGTTTTCTTGGATTTGATGGTGGTCTTACTGACAAATCGGATGCATATAATATAGACAGAAAAGGAAAATGTAAAGAAAACGATCAACAAAATTTGATCTTTCTTCAAGGTACTCCAGCAGAAAAATCCTCAAATGAAATAGACACTAGTAGAGTAACATACAGTAAATACCACGTAAGCAATCAACAAAATCTGAGCTTCCGTGTCGCTAACTCTTATGAAAGATCTTTTCAAGACTACTTATCTACTGTAATAAATGGAATATAGAAGTGAATATTAACAAAACGAAAGTTGTTGTATTCAAAAATTGCTGGCAACCGGTAACTGTTAAAATTTTTTTACAACAACGAAGAACTGAAAATTGTCGATTCTTACATATCTCTTGGTATGCTGATACACCCTTATGGAAAATTTTTACAAACACAGAAGCGATTAGCCTTGCAAGGTTCACGATCTTTGGCAACTCTAAATAATTCTACACATGGTTTATACTTGACAAAGAAAAAGAAATGTTACTTGTTCGATAGTATGGTTGCGTCTGTGATAAATTATGCTTCGGAAATTTGGGGTTTTCATCGTGGAAATGATGTTGAAATCATCCATAACTGTTTTTGCCGATCTATTCTGAACCTGGGTAAAAGTACGCCAAATTGTTTTTTATATGGGGAGTTAGGGCGTTTGCCAATGTATGTAATTAGAAAACAAAAAATTATAAAATACTGGTTAAATATTGTAACTCATAAACCACTTATTGTGTATGATATCTATATATTGTTACTCAGAGATGCAAATAATGGTAAAAATAATTGGGTTTCTAATGTTCGTTTAAACTTTGTATGGTATCAGCAGTCTAATATAAACATATCATTAGATGTTATAAAAACTAGGATAAAAGATCAAAATATTCAAAGCTGGTTTACATCTATACAGAATTGTAAGAAACTTACTATGTACAGAATTATAAAATTAGATTTTTGCTTTGAAGATTACGTATATTATAATTATAATTCACATTTTTTCACAAAGCTACGTAGTACTATGAAGTTGAATGTTGAGGTTGGGCGGTATACAAATGTACCAAGAGAAAACAGATTATGTACTTGCTGTAATATGAAAAGTGTTAAGGATGACTACCATTTTACTTTAGTGTGTCCTGTGTATAGATTTGTAAGGTTGCAGTTTTAACAAAATATTATTGTTCGTGGCCTTATATGACAAAACTTAGGTATTTGTATGAAAAAAAATCTAGATCATTAGTAGGAAAATTTTGTAATTATTTGAAATCGGCTTGGCAGATTAGATCACATCTAATTAGTTGATTATTTTTCTATTGTACTATATTAGAATATTGTTCTCTGCTGTTTATTGTGTGTGACAATGTAAATATGTTTGTGATGCTATAGCATGTAACTACTGCTTTGCAAATAAAGAGTGCATTCATTCAATTTTTTGATTTGATAAAAACCAATAATGTTCAACAAAGCAAATTCAAAGGACAAGGTTGTTGAAATGACAGCGACCTAACAGTCCATTTCTCAGATCAAAACTTAACCAGAAGAGAAGACAATCACCATAGGAAGAAAGATTACTCGGTAGCGCCAATCGAAGATACAGTAAAAGCAACTATTTCGGCAAGTAAAGTTTCTGGTAGCTGTCCGTATGACATTCCCATACTTAAAAGTGATATCGATCAGACCATTAATAATATTGATAATTCAAAGCTGACCGAAACCGGACACACTTAATAGAGTACAACAATGAAGAAAAGATATTTTACGATGCTCTTCGTGGAGATAATAATCATTTCTATTAATCAAGATAATTTCATTTCTATGATATACAAAATGCAGTTTTAAAGCTTTGTTCAGCTAGGTTTATAAATTAAGTCTAAAGATAAAGGAGTATTTTTTCTGATCTATCCTAATCATGCTTGAATCTCATCAAAAATAGCAGGCTTATAATTTGGTTCGCCAGACGCGCGTTTCGTCATCAGTGGCACTAGAATAAAAACAGTCTATTACTAAAGTAAATAACTTTTACTAAATTCTTCAATAGATACAAAGATTTGGTTTGTAAGTTTGACTGTACCTTGACTGAAAATTTATTTTAAACGGGATAGCACATCCTAATTTTTACGGATATGTTGTTTACTGAGACCGGAAATTTAGATACGATCCGGGTAAACTAATCGATCATTTAAGTAAATTTATTCTAAAATGTTACCAATTCAACACTTTAATTAGATCTTTAAACATTTTTTTATTGGTATAAATATTGATTTTGTTATCAGTGGTGAATTAAAACCAAACTACTATTGTTGTTATATACATATACATATGCACATTCATGGTTCTACAATCTGTCGATACCTGTATTTTGGCATTGCACAAGGTCATGTTTTTCTCTGACGTCTTTACACTTAATTCATTGGATGTAGGATGTGTGCTGATTGATACTTAATCTAAGATACACGATTTTTTTTATTAGTTGTTATTGGCTTTAAACTAGCTGTCAGTAACTGCGAATACTCTCAGACCTTTACTTAGTGTCTTTTTTGTTGTAGGGATGTATAAATACCCTGCCACATCCGGTCTATGTTTTTGTGTGTTTTTCTGATGAGTTAAACCCTTTTCAACTAGTTTTTATAGTTTGTTTAAATGTTGTACTGTAACACCACTGTCCATGGTTTGGGGATGGTTGGGCGCCCGCTAACAAGTCTAACCCCGCCACATTCTGTATGTGCCTTTCCCAAATCAGGAGCCTGTAAATCAGTGGTTGTCGTTTGTTGCTGTATATCATATTTGTATTTCGTTCATTTATTTTACATAAATCAGGCCGTTAGTTTTCTCGTTTGAATTGTATTATATTTGTCATTTCGGGGTCTTTTTATAGCTGACTATGCGGTATGGGTCTTACTCATTGTTGAAGGTCGTACGATGACCTATAGTTGTTAACTTCTATGTCATTTGGTCTCTGGTGGAGAATTGTCTCTTTGGCAATTATACCACATCTTCTTATTTTTATATCACTTAACTTGCAGTGCCTATCATTACAATGATTTTATATCTTTATAAATGACTTTAAATCCATTATTTTCCCTCATATAATAGTATATTATTATAGTATATAACAATGGTAAATAATATTGTATCAATACAGAGCGCTGCAATAACAACAATTGTTTGGAGAGAAAAACGATCTGCCAGTGAAAGGTATTCAATATCAAATACTAATATTCGCAATAATCGGTTTTTGTCTCCTGTTGTTGAATACAATATTTCGAATAGCAGCATTGTTCTATTTCAAATAACCAAATATTTGTACCGGCCGTTTCGGTGAATCTATTTCACGACGGTATCACCAGCCCAATAGCCAGTACTTCGGTACTGGCATGAACGTACGGATATTGTTTGATTGAAATTTTCTGTTTCAAATTTTGGAAATCATTTAAATTTAAGGTATAGATCTCCCTCCTTCCTGTCCGGATTTTGTTATGTTTTAGTTAATTTTTGGCATGAACATCTCTTCAACGTTTGTATAAGTTTAGGTTTTACGCATATTTTGGCTTCGAGCATCACTGAAGAGTCATTTATTGTCGCAATGCGCTGCTGGTGCAGTACAATTTGTACCGTTAATCTTATTACTTAACTGATTGGTAAACGCAACCGTTCTGAATTGTTGATGTTTCTATATATTTTTTCTTTCTTTTCCTTTCTATGTTGATTAGTCTACATGATAAGAACTGAAACGTTTTGAATATACCGCATAGAAAGAAAAGAAAACTGATACAACATTTTGTATAGTGTAATATGTAATCTTTAATTGAACAAAACTGTAAAAGCGCTTTAGATGATCCTTATATAAAAAAAACCCAGCTGTAGAAGCTTATTTAAAAACAACAATCTACTCTTGTTTCGCATAATCCCCGAGGAACGTCACACTATTTTGACTCTTAACTAATTTTTTTTTTTTTTTTTGCAATACGACGATTGTCGAATGCGAAGCAGCATAAGGTTGTTTTTTTTTCAAATCACAAGTTACCACTCTTCGTTTAGATTTAATTCGCAATACCAAATCTTCTGTGTTAGTGCTGGCTATTCAAATACAGTACATCTTTCTTCATTTTCAATTCACTTATCTAGTTTGTATGATGTCTCATAGCTGTCATGGTCGACAAGTTTTAGCAAAGTTGATCCAGACCTGTATCTTGTACCTGTTCTTCTAATGGGAGCAAATCTTTTTAACATGTACAAATTGAAAAAATGAAGTATCTACACGCGTTACTTTAAAATTCTTGCATTTCCATATATCTCTATTTCTATAACCTCTCAATACTTAAAACAGTTAGACCCATCTGCTGATTAAAGCTGAAATCACGTTATGCTGAATTCTGACCTAACTGCTGATGAAACTGGATCAAATGGAATCCCATGTAACTTTATTTTGATAAACGTATATTCTTCCTATAGGCTTGTGTGCAGATTTTGTCAAAACTACGAAATCAAGTATTCGCGCAAAATCAATTTTCCATCAATCAACGAAATAAGTAAATCCATAAATCCACTAACTATTACTCGAAGTTGAAACCTGTGACTAGATATGCTGTGCATATTTCCTAACCCAGGACCGAATTGATTTGATTACCTGTAATATGTGACGTATGGCTCATAAGGAGTAGGATAAAAGGTCTTTTGGGATAATTTATATCATTTTGTTAACAAAATACTTTGTTTCTGATCAATTACATATTTTGCATATTTACTGTTCGTATTTTGCAACACAAGGTCGGTATTCCTATTGGAACCAACAGAATGAGTTTTCTTCTCGCCGACAAGTTCCTTTATTCATATGAGGCAAACTTCATACAAGGGCTACACAAAAGGAGTAAGAAGTAACTTTAAATTTCTTTTATTAAAGTTGCTGCCCTGATTTGAATAAGTCTTTATTTAATGGCTATACTGATCGCATCTATTCCATTCATGTTGAAATAATACCACACATACATTTATTCTGAAGTTGTATATCCACAGCAGTTTGTTCTGCTTCATATTCTGAATTAAACATGGACAGTGCCAATTTTCAACTATGATTTCATTAAAAGAGGATTGATGCTGACAATGAAATTATTAATCATGTGGTTTAAATAGAACAAGGTGTACTCCTATCTTCAAACTTTTTATTGACCAATTTCACAGATAACTATGGATGTGTACAATTTATCGTGCAACAATACCTTCTACATATTTACGTGTATGAGATCACCATATGCGTCCTATCGTCGGATTTGTACCTGTTATGAAAAACATTACTGGCGTCTCCAGTTGGACAGGAACTTATTACTTTTCCGGAGCATTTGATTTCGCAGCTAATTTTTTAAAATCTTTATTTAGCTTCGAAACACTATCTAAAAGTACGTATAATAAGTACATGTGTGTGCTTCCCAAATAAGACACCATGTCATTCATGAACGAATTAGATCGTATTGAATTACCCCTTTTTACCCTGTTTTGATTCCCTTTTACATCCATTTGCTATTTAAATTAATGAAATATATTGCACTATGCACATGTATTGGATATTTATGTGTAAATTGGACAAATTAACTCAAGCATTTTCGTTGTACACTCATAAACAATCCCTGAAGACAGAGGCGAGTCACGCGCAAGAGTACCAACGATAACCCACAAAACTACACTGAAAAGTAAGAAAAATATGTGAAGCTCTCATGCATATATCAACTAAGCAAAAATTGTCTCACAATAAACGTTTTGATTCTTTTTCACATGAAAGGAAACCCGAATAATTCAGTCGTTATATTCCGCTGCTCAACAATGACAACTAGAGTAGAAATAAATCTGACACAGAGAAAGAACGAATGATTCGAATTAAAAAAAAGGTAACCATTGAAAAGATGACAGCTCTTGATAACCTTAATTTTCATCACATTGCATCATTACGATACCTACTTGCAGTATTTTTAAAGAGTGTGTGGAGCCTTTGAATTTAAATCTAGTGACAGATTCAGACAAACATAGCTGACATTGCGGCATGGGCTTTGCTCATTGTTGAAAACCGTACAGTGACCTATAGTTGTTAATTTCTGTGTCATTTGGTCTCTTGTGGAGAGTTGCTTCATTGGCAATCATACCACATCTTATTATTTTTACATCTAAGGACTCGGTTACAAGCTGGTCTGGGAACACAGTTATCGTCCCTTGATTTTCGTTGTCTACAAATATAGTCCCTATTGTGGACAGTGTGTTACTTGCCATTTTGTTATACCCTTTCCAAATTTATTTCTTCATGTTTTATACCTCAAATAGCTGGTAGGGGTGAAATTACACTTAAAAGTAAAGTAGTGATTTGGTCCAGCTAAAAAAGGTTAAAAATTAGTATTTCGGAAGCTGTCAAAAGAATTCAAGACCCCTTAACATAAAATTGTCCATAGTTTGAGTTAGAGCTGATGAACTTTTCTAAAATTTTAATATAATTTGTCCCAAAAGTAGTACACCACACTGTAAAAATATTATTGAGAAAGCGCAGGTGGGATTTTTTTAATTTTCATTTTTTGTCTAAAAGAAATGCTCTACAAAGTAACTGTGTTCTCGGGTCAGCTTCTAAATCGTAATGGATACGTTTTGTCCCTTCTTTGCATATCATGTTCCGTATGTACCTCATTTCTTTAATTCAATAGCAGTTTTGTTGATAGCTGTTTTGTGCATATCTGTTATACGTATGTGTATGTTTATGTTTTGTTTTCTTCTGTAAGTATTTTACACTAGCGACTGATAAGAACGATATGAAATACATGTCGTATTACTTCTATTTGTGAGTTTTATTTCATAAAATAGATTGGTTCTTGGTTACAATGCAATTTACAAAGGTGGTAATATTTTCGGAAATTCCTAAAAGTTTTAATTAGTAAAGGTAATTGGCTTGCTTGTGTATATATAATGTCAATAAATTAACATGAAGTTTTATTGGCTATAAATTATTAATTTTTTATAAATGTTTGAAAAATGTCTTGTATGTTAATCACAACTGAGCACACATATTTGCATTTTACACACTACGTAAAAGGATATGTTCCTGTCTACAAGGAAAGTATCGTCCTATCGTGATATAACTTCAAAACATTTGCGGCCGACTTCAAGAGGTTTTAGTACGGTTTGTGTTGTCACAACGACTCTTTTCGCTTGTTGAACTCATACCCTGGGAATTACTTCCATTTTTTCTGATGTACTGCAGAACTTCGTGCTTCCTTTGGTATGCATCTGACTTAAACCTGAGTGAGAATTATTTATTTTGTCTTTCGGTTTTTACAGGTGGATAGCTACAACTTTCATTTACTTTCCGATAAAATGTGTTTTCCTGTTATCTATAGTCGTAATATTTCTACTATATTGATATAAAATAAGTCCACATAAAACTGCTTTAGTCACATGTTATTCTGTACATCTCTAAATACTCTCCACCAGCTATATAAAATGTTTCGTGATCATCATTGTCTAACCAGATATCCCGTGGATCCGTGATAGTGTCAAATTTGTTAAGAAGTGTTTTGTGTTTATTACCGTCTTCTGAGAGGACATGTAACGATCCTTTCTTATCTCGATCTACAACTAAAATTAGACCTGACGGCAAAGCTATTATACATTCTGGGGTTTTAATCATCTCGTCTTTAAAGCAGTAAACGTCTTCCCCTTGAATTGTTATGCATTTGACTTCTTTGTCTTTTGTTGTAAAAATAATATTCTTTTTAGCTATATTCATGCCATTTATACCACAGTCTGTATTTGTAGAAAACACAGTTGTCATTTCCGTCGAACTATTTGGACTTGCAGTCGAGACGAACTTTTTAATAGCTTCGTCTACAACTATGTAAATGTGTTTACCGTGTTTACATGATGCCCCGACGTAATCTTTATTAAAGGTCAACAAAACGGGATTATTGATAAGGTCTCCAACTATCCCTGCTTTGTATAAAAACTTTTGTTCGAAAGGAGAAATAAAAATTTGATTTTGTTCTTTATCATAACACAAACGACAAGCATCTTGTTCGAACTTTGTAGTGTTAATAACATGCCCAGTTTTTTTGTCAAATACCTGTAATATATTCTTTAATGATCTGTTACCAAGTATAATGTGATCATCTCCTACACATACTCCGCAGGATAAGTCCGATCCTTCGATGTGAAAACTATTAACCAATTCAACTCTGATATCTATAAACTGCGGTAGATATTTTATACCTAAATTTTTACAGCAATTTCGAATATCTTTCATTTGATTTTCCAAATCATGTTCTGTTTTGTTTAATATTCCCATACAATCAGCTGTTTCCAGCTGCTCTAAAATTTCGTTTTTCGCGAACTTGATGTCGAGTGTAGTCTCATGCTTGATAACCTTGTCTATTTCGATAAGGCTGGTCTTTATTTGATTCTTCAGAGTCTCAACATGAATGAAATGCTGTGTTTTGGTTCCAAACTCTTTAACAATTCTGTTAACAGTAATCCAGTGGTCTAAAATATCTACGAATTGTTCAAGTAAACGTATTCGAATATTATAATTTGTATTTTGTTCGTCACGATATACATTTAACTGCTTCTTAAATGCCTCAAATAAAGCGTCTAGCTTACATTTAACTTGTTCAAGAAACCTTCCTGCGTCGTTCCCTGCGTTTTCCAACTTCTCTTTAAGGTCGCGTTTTTCATCTTCTTTTTCGTTTAGAACTTTTAATGTTGCTTGTTTGATACACTCTAGTTTATCCTGAAGTGTGTCGTACACACTATTAGAATTTGTAATTTCTTCAATTGACTTGACGCTTTCACAGTTCCAATGATTTGTAGTTACGCACTGGATACAACATAACTGTTCATGGTTGAAACAAAAAGCTTCAATACTGTTAGATGGGTGTTCATTGCAATTCTCAGACACTGCATGCAAATCAAGTCCAGATACATTTGGTCCTAATTCCTCCAATGCAATTACTGGGTGTGAAGATAGAAGCCATGTGTGCATTGTGTTACATTTTTCACACAAAGTTTTTTCGCATCCCTCGCACCAGAACTTGGCAAGTGATATTTGTTGGTGCTGTTCACACACATTACAATCTTGTTGTTTATCTCCCTTTGTTGTAGAAATCATAATGGCAAGGATAAGATTATCTTGAAGTGCAGAAGACCATTCATCAACCGGTGCTTTCGGATTTCTCGGTTTCACGACTGATCTGCAAACTGGACATGTAAATTGGGTTAATTCACTGTTCTTGTTGCGTCCTATATTTAAAATATATTCGTGTATGCATTGTTTACAAAAGCTATGCATACAAGGTAAGATTTTTGGTTGTTTAATTGCTTCAAAACATATCGGACAATTTAATAAATCTTCTTTATCTGCTTTCGCTTTACTCAACGCCATTTTGTTGCAATCCTTCAAATTTATAAATAGCTTACCTCGTTTTGAATCGGTGTTAAAATATTACTATTTGTAGGTAAACACACGTGGGTAAACAGTCCTGTGAATATATACATTATTAACCTTTTCAATAGTGTTTAAATCATGACTGTAATTATAAATGAATAAGAATAAAACCGTTGAAGAAGAGCTTATACAGATATCTTTATTTTTAAAAGATGGTTCAGAGACACTATCGATGGACATTCTACTGAAAGACTCGATAAATGTTCCTTAATTTGTTGTTTTGAGTAACTTAGCATGAATTACATGGTGGGACTGTTTAATTTTGTTACAAGCTACTTATATAAAAACAAGATGAGATCAACAGAGCTCAACCTACGGGATACGTATTTAAAGGGGCATTAGAAATTAGAAATTTAAAATATGATTTTGTTTTGTTCAATCATTAATGAAAGTGAAATAGTGAAATAATAATTCGCTTTGAGCAGCCAATTTGGTTCAATTTTGCCAAAATAAGCTAAGAAACATCGCTGATGAATTATTCACTTGCAAGTGAATGATTCGACCTCATTGACTCCGTATTTATGTGACCTTCAATTTAACCACTTAGCTAGAAATGGTTTACGCATGAATTAGGCGTGTTCAGTTATTAAAGGAAAATAATGTCAACATTAAAAGTGAAACAAGGGTAAACCATTTGATTTACTGATTCGATCCACAAAAAAACTCATTCTAATACAGGTAAAAACGATGATTAACATATATTTTTTACCCATAATATGAAATCAAACAGACCAGATAAATCCAGTTGCACGAGTTCGCTATCTATAATTTTTCTATATTTATGTTTATATCGGGTTATATGACCGTCGGCAGACTTCGGAGATCACCTCGATGGTTAATTAGATGGCGTCTACACTAAAATACATACGAAATGCTGATACATATTATCTAGCCCATGCATTGTAAATTGTTTATTTTAAACTTTTTATAATTTGGATATACTTTTTAGTATATTATAAATCAAATATGAGAATTTGAGTCAAATCGGTGAACATGAATTGGACGGCTAATGCCCCTTTAATAGACCGTATACGTACAAAAACCATCTGGATGATGCATTGAGACGTTAACAAAATTGCCCAGAAAAAAAATGTATATATAAATATTCATGTATACAATATAGTAGACAACAGACAATGTTGGACGAACACCTTTACAATGAATGTTTTATGACAATATATTTGATTACACAATATAGAAACTCAAACGAACGAACTAGAGCGGGAACTAGCAATAGCATATTATATAAGTGAAAATGATTTAGAATATTAGAATATTCACTAAAAAAATCAAAACACGCAAAAAAAGCTTTAAATTCCCTTGGATAATAAACGTTAAACAAAAGCAAAAACATTTATAACAGAAGTCGACCATCGGCAGCCACTGCATTAATGCTGCTGGCTGGGAACATGCACATAACAAATATGCCGGGATTAAACTTGTTTGGGTGTCGGTCCTCCCAAAGCTAAGACAATAGACTACTTTCGAGTTATGTCTTTCACCGGAAAAGTTCGTCAATTATGCGCGCCTTTATGACGTCATTTACCAGATAGAGGGGATCGCCTGTATCCCTGCACTATCAAAGTTCATCAAGCGTCTTCGTGATCGTCAATATGCAGGATAAACTAGAAATAATGTTTTTCCGTAGGTACTTAATCACAATTCCCTTATTGACAGCAGTGCTGATGATCAATAATAATAGCACCATATTTTATCAAACGCTCGCTCAACATGGAAAGGATTTTAAACATATTTTATTCATTAAGATATGAAAAGGATTGAGCAACAGGCACAGCCTATAAAAGCTCTCTCCCTATTACATGTACAAGGTATAAATCAAATATTAACAACTGTATTTAAAATAATATAATATAGTGGAAAATACATGCTACTTATGAGCACACACAAGAAAATATATATTTAGAGTGTTTAAATTACTAAATGTATAGTATATTTAAGTATGTAGGCAATTAATCATCATTTATTCAAGTACCTTGAGACATGTAAATATCCCTTAGTGGAATAAGAGAAATAATGTTGAAAGGAAAGAAATGAAAACAAAAATAAACACTAAATAAAACAAAAATTAAGAAAATTTCAAACAAAACGGTGAGTGTCACTGATGTATTTCTGAACAGATTTAAAAATAGCAATATTCATATCATAAGAAAATAATCTGTTTCCAAAAAGTAATAAGTCAATATTTATGTCAACATTATCAACAATTGAGTGAATGGAATCAAGTAAGATCTGTCTAACATCATTGCGTGTACTTAGGGTAAATAAAAAAGAAATGCTGGTTATCCTCAATAGGGGGATTACAGTTTGCACAAATAGTGTTCTCTAATAAGAACTGATTAAACAAATGAGATTTTAGGTTGCTAGCATTATTTCTGAGTTGACAATGACTAATATTATGTTTCCTTATCCAATAATTAAAAGGTTTAAATATGTCATCAGTCCTATAAAACTTGTCCAGTCTACCTCTAAATATACACAAACTTAGGAATTTTAGTCTTATAGTGGAAGGAATGAAACTATTAAAGTAAGAGCTAGTTCTAGGAAATGGGGGTAAAAAAGTATAATGTTTATTCCTCAACGTATAAGGAGTTTGTCTGGTAAAATATGGCTGGACTAACTCATATAAGTATGCAGGTGTCATCCCATTTAATATTTTATAAAACAGTATAAGCGTATGTTTATTTCGTCTATTCTCCAGAGTTTCTAATCCTAATTCAATTTAAAGTTTTTGTCTTGAGGAACTACGCCGTAGTCCAGTATTAATTCTAGCAGCTTCTATTTGAATATTTTCAAGAAGCTCGGACTCGTGCAGGGAGCAATTGCCCCAAACAACATCACCATACTCTAATATAGGTCTAATGAAAGCATAATAAATACGTATAAGTGAATTCCTGTCTAATAAAAGTGTCTTTTTGTTGTTTGGATGTACAAGTACCCGGCCACGTCCACTTGTAGTTGTTGTATTTGTATTTTTATCCATCTGATGAGTTAAGCCTTTTTCAAATGATTTTATAGCTCGTTCTTATGTTGTACTGTTACACCACTGGCCCAGGTTAGGGGGAGGGTTGGGATCCCGTTGACATGTTTAACCCCGCCACATTCTGTATGTATGTACCTGTACCAAGTCAGGGGCCTGTAATTCAGTGGTTGTCGTTTGTTTATGTGTTACATATTTGTTTTTCGTTCATTTTTTGTACATAAATTAGGCCGTTAGTTTTCTCGTTTGAATTGTTTTACATTGTCATTTCGGGGCCGTTTATAGGGGTTCGGGGCTGACTGTGCGGTATGGGCTTTGTTCATTGTTGAAGGCCGTACGGTGACCTATAGTTGTTAATTTCTGTGTCATTTGGTCTCTTGTGGAGAGTTGTCTCATTGGCAATCATACCACATCTTCTTTTTTATATTAACTTGTCGAAGCACAGATAAACGAGAGCATGCTTTTTATAAATATTATCAGTATGTGTGTTCCATGAAGCTGATGACTGAAATGTTATCCCTAGATGACAGTGAATATTTATTTTCTCAACTTCTTCACCATTTATCCCAAAAAATACAGGTGGATTCCCTTTCCCTTCTAGTAAACACAATATGTTAAAATTAAATTGAACAGCCCATGATTTTGCCCAGTTTGAGATAACATCTAAGTCATCAGTCAAAGAAGCAGCTGCTACAGCATGATCATTCTCTATTATAACAAATAAAGAAGTGTCATCTGCAAAAACATTAACAATGTCATTTACTATATCATTTATGTAAATGAGAAACAGAAAGGGTCCCAAAACTGATCCCTGAGGGACATCTGCATGTATACTTCTAAGAGTTGATGAAAAGCCTTCTGAAACTACCTTTTGTTGACGAACTGAAAGATATCTTTCTATCTAAGATAAGAGCTGATCATTTAAGCCAGATTGTTGAAGTTTAAATAAAAGTCCTTTATGCCAAAAAACATGGAAAGGATGCCCCTAAACGCACGAACGATGTTCACTAAAACCAAAGTTTTTGGCGGAAATGCAGAGAACTCGAAAGTTGTCTATTGTGTCACAGCACACCAATAAAACTGTAAAATACAAAAGACACAAAGTACCGATCTAAGAGTACTCGCAGTTACAAAAAGCAAGTTCAACTACCGTGATTTTTTTTTTTTATTTTAGTTGATACCAATTTTCGTTGACTGACCACAAACTATATTTTCGTTGATATTTAATAACGTGATTTTGACAACGTCGGCACACAAGAATATAGATAATTTGTACTTCGTTGAACGTTTAAAGTAAGAAAATTTGGTTCGACAATTCTTTTAATCTAGTTAATTCAATATATTATATAATGCTTTATTTCGATTTACTAGTATTAGAAGTACAACTTTGCTCCTCTAATTGGAGATTTGTATGAATTTTCCTTATGCCATAACAGATTTGCTTTGATTACTAAATATATGTCGGACTTAACGTACGGAGTAGAAAACTGACAATATTTGTCTTTTTTGCTACTTTATCTGAAATATCGCTCCTGCCAAGCTTCGGGTTGATAATTTTTCTATAGATCTTATAATCATACTTCTTAAAAACAAGCCACTCTTTATTAGATCAAACAATTTATTGAATCTGATTTTATTTATGAAAATGTTGGATTGTTTTCAAATAGACAACATATTTGATGCGTTTGGAGGACTTTTTTCAATAGACAAATTGCATTCCTAGAGGATCAAAATGTGCGCCTCTGCCTACCAACTTTTTCATTTATTTTTATGAGGCAGACTTTATACAGGACCTTCTTAAGAAAAACGTCTGAAATTATATCCCAACTTTACTTTCAGCTATAGAGATGATGTTCCTTTCCTCAAAACTGCAAGGTCAGGTGATTATGATGACTCTAATCATAAAACAAAAACGTAAAAAATAAATACCACAGATACAGTTAAATGTGCCTCATATCTTGGCTTAAATCTAGAAATTGGTAATGAGTGTCGGTTAAGACTACAATTTACCACGCAAGAGATGATTTCAGTTTTCCCATTTTGAACTATCCATTCCAGTGTAGCAACATTCCAACAGCGCCTGCTTAAGAAGATCATATTTCCCAGCTGATACAGTATTCCAGGACTTGTGTTTTCTTTCAAGCTTACAAAGCAGCTATTCTATCAAAGGTTCCAATTGATAAAGTTTAAGCAATCCCTTTAAAAGTTTTACAGACGCCACCATGATTTGGTTGGCCCTTATGGAAAATCTGTGTTACAGATGACTTATCACTGGATTTATTAAATGCATGCACAAAACGACGAGTGCTAGACGTAAAGTAGAAGCATCTTATCCTTGATGAGCAGCACCTGCATTCACTCCCTGTTTATGGTGGGGTTCGTTTTGCCATTTATAAGTTTTCAGTTAATTGTTTGGTTAATGCTGATTGTCTTTTCGTAGTTTTTATAGTAGAGCTATGGTGTTGTCTGTTTTTATACAACACAAGAACAAACTGTAAAAATTGGTTGGAAATGGATTGGCTAATCAGAAGGTGTTGTTGGTTATGCAGACCAACAATGTATCTTCCAACATTATGAATTTTGATTGCCCCTTGGTATCTTCTCTCATGTTATGATGTTTAACTCGTCTTTGAACACATATGTTAATCTATTGTCAAAGAGGGTGGTAAAGGGGGGGGGGGGGGGTGCTTGCACGGAAAAAACGTGAAATAAGACATAATTTCACGTTGAACGTGAAATAATTTCTGTCATGAACGTTGCCCGAAAAATAAAGACTTTGATGTGAACCTTTTGTGACTGAGTCACTGTCCTCTTGTATATATAAACTCTCTGTTTTACTTAATATTCCGGATTAAGTATACACATTTATGATATAAATGGTTTACGGCTTTTAAAAAAGTATATAACGATCTTCTTAACTTTTAAAATGCAAATAAAGGAACAACATCATAGGCCTTTCTGCTTTATCAAAAAACAAAATTCAATCATTTTTTTTTACTTGACGATCCCTGCCTAGTGTTTGAAATTTATTTGAAAAATACCGAGCACGCAAAATAAGCATTTGAAATTCACGATGCACGTAAAATTAAATAAGCAGAACACGTTGAACTAGGCACCTGTCTTGCACGACTGAACGTCAAATAAAAAAGTTAAAACACGTTGAACGTGAAATAAAAAACGGCGATCACGTTGCACGAAAATAACCCTTTACCACCCTCGTCAAATACCAAAATGTTACAAGATACAAAACTTTTCTGCAATTATTATTTGCTTTAAAAATTAATTGTGTTTTGACACTACAAATTGAACACCTTAAATCTTAAATTAAACACCTAACATCTTACTTAACAAGAAATCCTGGACAAGCATAGGTTAGACGTTCCTTGTTATTTCAACCAAAGATGAAAAATTGAACTCGTCACTCTGCTTTAAACCCAAATTAATAAGTGTACCTCCACACACCCTTATACTGCAATGTCTTTTAGATATTCCATGAATCTTCGTTTAAAAACAAAGACATATGTTTCAGTTTTTGGTGGAATCCGAGCTTCTCATCAGTCTTAGTTTTCTATGCAGTGTTTTTGTTGATTTATTTTTGGTTTCGTCGTCTTTTGTTTGTTTTTGTTTTTGTTTTTGTTTTGCCATGGCGTTGCCAGTCTTCAATGTCCACTTAGTTTCTTTTGCCTTTTTTGTTTGTATTAGCAATTAAACAGTGCGTCAGAGAAGATACTTAAACATTTTAAAGATCTATGATTATATCTAAAAAGAATGAAACATTTCACTCTGAACATTTGTATTCCTTAAACTAAAATAAAAGACATATTGAAACAATATTTTCAAATTTGTTTTTTGATAACAAAAAGACAAAAAATGATAAATCATACTTAAATTCAGACGACAGTCCGGTTGTATCGACAAGGTAAGCATCTCCTGCTTTGCATGCATCACGTGACATGCAAATTCACATGTAAAACCAATCGAAATGAGGCGAACAAGGTTAACATCATGACAAAAAGAAAATAACAAAAGACAACTCAAAGACCACATCAACCCACTGAGAAGACTAGGCGATTGATTATTTTTATTCACAACATATTTGTTACGTTTTTTAAAAGTTCATGTTCCTATACATTCAATTATGCTCCACTTCTCGTCGACCTGTTTCTTTATTCGCACGAGTCGGACTTTACAAAAAAAAAGTGAAGCAACATTATCGTTTAAATTCCATTCAGCAATATAAATAATAATCTCTTACTGCCTAATTCAAAATTTGGGACTATGTGAATTATATCTATCCCATTAAACGTGAGATATGAATATCACAGTCAGATATGCATCATATGTTGACTCACTTAAATATAACACTTGAAAAATTAAATGCATCCGAAACGCTTTTTATTTATCTTCAACAGGAACGGTCAAACCCATTTTTAAGCAAAGAATGTAAACGTTCGTGAATACACAAGAAGCTATATGAGGCTGTTGATAACTGAACTATACGATAAACGGATGGATTAAATTTTCATTGAACGTTCCAGGATTATGTAGCAACCTGTCAGCAACACCTTCATATTGAGTGCATATATCCAAGTTTCATTCAATGACTATTTTCTGGTAACAATTTCCTTGTTAGATGGATCCTGTTGACATACAAGGGTTCTACGTATAGTGTTTTTGTTTTGACTGCCTTTTCGTATCTTATTACTTTTTTTACTCATTAACATGTGTACGGTCGCTTTCACCCTTGTTTTGTTTAAAAGGGTTCGTGATGCTTTGGTTTAGTTGTCAGTGTTGTATTTTGTGCTATTCTATTTTTCTATCTCTACTGGTAAAATTCTCGTTTAGCTTTAGTCCTGGAAATCCTTGTTTTAATTTCTAATTTTTAAAGTCTTTATGTTAGAGAATTTACATGTTCCGATGATTTTTGTATTTGCTAATGTCTTATGTTAGAAAAGAGACATTTATCAATCCGCTATTGTTAAGTACTTAGTCAATGGATATGACTCATAACAGTGGTTTAACTAAAGTAACACAATGGGTACCACTACTGAAGCAGGAACTGTTGACCCTTCAAGAGAACATGAGTTCACCTCTGGATTTTTGGTGTTGGTCAATCATACGTTTTCTGTGTAATGTTTTATTGTTGTTATTTGTCTTTTCTCCATTTTTTTATTATGGTCATGGTGCTTTCTGTTTTTATTGTCCCTTGAAATTTTATCTCTCTTTCTCTGTTACATCGTCTCGAATAAGCAAAAAAAAATATCACTGGACGTTATCCAAGCAATATCATATTTTCATATTTGCGGTTTTCACTACTAGTATATTGCAAAAGTTATCTCGAATAACCTGAAAGAAATTCTGATTCTTTTCTTAAGAAAGTTTCCCAAAAATGGACACAGCTGCCTTAACTAACTTATCAATCGTATTAAGGACATTGTCTGTGCTTTAAAATTCAGACGACATCGTGTAAAATACTAGTCATTTTGTTGGCAGATATCTTCATAATTCACAATTTTTGAACGTGTGCTTAGAACGAATGATTGTTTGTGGAAACTCCTATTGTCGTTTTATAGATTATTATCAATAAGCAAAATGCGTACAAAATGTAGCATTTTTGATTTCATCACTAGCATTGAGTAGACGTTGGAAATAACTAGTGATGGAGGATATGCTTACCCTTCCGGTGGACATGCTACGATCATCCTCAGTTTTTTTTTATGTGGGGTTCGTTTTGCTCAGTTTTTAGTTTTCTATGTAGTGTTTAGTGACCTTCTTTGCCTTTTGTATTCTTTCGCTTTTTGCCACGTCATTTTCGTCAATTTATGAGTTTTGAATGTTCTATTGATATCTCCCACCATCTTTTTGGAGAAAAGAAAAAGAGTTTAGCTTGGAGAAATAATGTCAATTGCGTCTTTTAAAATGAAATATTAGACAACAGAATTTTCGAAAATTATCTTGTTTATCTATTTCAATGTCATAAAATGTTCGCATTTTCCAAAAAAAATTTATAGTGTTGCTTGTTACAATGATACTGTTTTTATTTAAAATGACTGAAAACACATGGTCACTTCTGTTACCTAAAACTAATCGTGTCAATGCTAAAACTTGCTATTTTTAATATATGAAATTGTTGAGAACTACAAGTGTTGTTTATAAGATGAATTAAAGACAATTGATGACAAACGCGAGTTAATTGTTAGTTAGGTGTAATTCTGTACATCTCCATGTACTCTCCACCAACAACAAACAATGTTTCGTAATCGTCATTGTCTAAAAAGATATCGCGAGGTTCTGTAATACTGTCGAACTTGTCAAGAATTCTTCTTTGTCTGGTACCGTCTTCAGAGAGGACATGCAATGACCCTTCGTTAGCTCGATTAACAAATAAAGTTAAACCGGATGGCAACACGATTATACTTTCAATCGGTTTACTTTCTTCGTCATCAAAGCAGTACACTTCATCTCCTTGAAGTGTTATGCATTTGATTTCGTTATCTTTTGTAGTAACAACAATCTTTCTTCGATAAACATTCATACCATTTACACCGCAATCTGTATTTATAGCAACGACGGATGTCATTTCCTCTGAACTGTCGGGGCTTGCTGTCGAGGAAAATTTTTTAATGGCATTATCTACCACTATATAAATGTCTTCACGATATTTGCACAATGCTCCCACATAATCATTATTAAAAATCAGCAACTCCGGCTCTTTAATGGCGTCCCTTGCTATCTCTGCTTTGTACAGTTGACTGGATGCACACGAGATACATATTAGATTTTGGTCTTTGTCGTAACAGAAACGGCGAGGTTCCCCACTGAACTCAGTTGTATTTATAACAGTTCCAGTTTTTTTGTCAACTATCTGAAGTTCCTCCGACTCGGTACCAAGAACAATGTTGTCATTTCCTATACAAACTCCGCAGTATAATTCGGAACCATTGATATGATAAGTCTCAACTAATTCCACTCTGACATTCTCATATTCTGGATAAGGTGCACATCCAATATTTTACAGCACTTGTATATATCATCGGCTTGGCCAGCTAAATCGTTTTCCCCAATTTTATTAAATGTACCAATATTTTCTGCTGTTTCCAAGTGCAATTCATGCCAGATTTCTCAAGTGCTCTAAAATTTCATTCTTTATAAATATGAGGTCAAGTAAATGATCATTCCTTATGGCCTAAATTGTTTATTTGACGTACACTTGCTTTGAGTTGCTTCTTCAATGTGTCAACGTGGATAAAATATTGTGTTCTTGTCGCAAACTCTCTAACAACTCTGTCAACACTCATCCAGTGGTCTAAACTTGCAATTAATTGTTCCAGTAAACGTATTCGAATGTTGAAACTAGTATTTTCATCGTCACGAAATAAATGCAACTGTTTAGTAAATGTTTCAAACAAACAGTCTAGATTGGATTTAATCATAGCAAGAAACTCTTTAGCTTCTTCCTCCGTGTTATCGGTCATAGCTTTAAATTTGCTTTTTTGTTGTTCCTTTTCTTTTAAAAGTTTAATTGTTGCGTATTTAATGCTTTCGAGTTTATCATGAAGAGTGATGCAAACGTCGTCAGAACCGGTTGTTTCTTCAATCGATTTAACGTTTTCACAGCACCGGTGGTTTGAAGAGACGCACTGAATACAGCATAGCTGTTCGTGTTTGAAACAAAAAGCTTCGATATTATTCGTTGGGTGTGTATTGCATTGTTCTGAGATTGCATGTAAATCAATTCCAGATGTATTAGATCCCAGGTCTTCAAGAGCAACAACAAGATGTGTAGAGGAAAGCTTCATCCAGCTGTGCATTGTATTACATTTTTCACAGAAAGTTTCATCACATTCTTTGCACCAGAACTTGGCCACGGACTGTTGTTGGTGTCGTTTACAGGCACCACAGTCTTGTTGTTGGTCTTCCTTGTTTCTTGCAATCATAATTGATAGAATAAGATTATTTTGAAGTGCCGCTGACCATTCATCTGTAGTTGCTTTAACATCTTTAGGTTTCACAACTGACTTGCAAACTGGACATGAAAACTGGGTTAGTTTACTATTCTTGTTCCGCCCCATATTTAAAATGTGTTCGTGGATGCATTGCTTACAAAATAAATGAAGAATAGGTAAAATTTTCGGCTGTTTAACTGTTTCTGAACAGATCGGACAACTAAATAAATGTAACTGAACCTCTTTCGGTTTAGATAACGCCATTTTTCTGTCTTTGTTTCTGTTGATTTACTTCCGCTATACTGCGCTTTATTTATAACAGTAATTTGTAAATGAGGCTACCTTAATTGTTTGTATATGTTGGATAAAATTTTGCCAGGTTTTATAAACTCTAACCTTACTTTTTACTGATTAAAACAAATATGAAATTGTTAAACGATCGTTTAAGTATATCTTAAAATTTAGCGAAGCCAATATCACTAATATTATTTATAATCAAGTGTTTAATTTTCACAGGTAAGCGAGCAAACAATGTGTGTTTACATTTTCCACATTATTGACCACGTGTGAAAACAAAATGGCTAGTGACAAATCTATTGCAGATGAACTTGGAAAGATTACTTTGTTTTCCAAAGAGGGCTCTGAGATACTTGCGAATGTCGTTCTACCTAAGGATATCAAAAAATATTCTTTATTGGTTTTCTTAAGAAATCTGGCATGAATTGCATGGTAAGTGTAATTTCTTCACTTTGACTGCATGATAACTTGTTTAAAATTTACCAGACTGAGACCTAACGTATTGAAAATATTTAAATCGGTTTCCCAACCGTTTTCATTTTTTCATATCTCAAAATGCCTACCCTCAAGTTCTTATTGACACTTTCCGTAATGAATTGTGAAAAAACTACCTGTCTTCCTATAAAACATACTAGGTAAACAAATTCAGCAAATAAAAAGGAATTCATGGCTTCCTATATCTATCATATGGCTGTCAAGAAAGAAACTTTTACTACATAAAACCTCTTTTGTACCACCTTACACAACTTCAGCTGTTGATCCAAAGATGGATTATCGCTAGGTTATACGTACTATATATCAAACAAAATCAATTTTATTAGTTTAAAATCCAAACAATAGGATTCACTGTGTCTAATCTACCCAAGCAAAAAATGTTTGGACTCGATGGTATCTAATATCCGGCACGGTGACGGAAAATCAATAGACAGAGAAAAGGTAGTTTTCTGTTTATTTATTTGTTATTGTTATGATATCGGAGAATATATATACATATATAACTGTTTTATATTGTGAGATGTAATTTTTTCTACAACCGTTCTAGATTAACAGAGAAATAAGAAAAAATGCACGTCAAAATGACGAATTGAGTGAATCTTGCCTCGAATTTGTTTAATTTCTCCTTAAATTGTTCACATAGTACGGAAAGAAAGGTACTGAAAGAAAGATATTGACATGGAGATTGCAAAACTAGTCACTTTGAGCACTTCAATCCTTGTATTTCTGCGTATGGAACCAAAGAAATAGGTCATGTCAAAATGGAAGCACCCGGTTTTTATCAATGTTGTTTACTACACAATGACCCGGTTTTGTCTATGTATAGAACCCGGTTTTGTTCATTTTATGAAAAACAACGTTAACACTGGTACCCTGAAACAAAAAAATAAATTAACAAATGGCTGATCATGTGGGTTTTCAAACCAGATACTTCAATGAAGCTTGTGGCCAAGTTTAATTAAATTGTTAAAGAGGAGAAGATTGTTGTTAGTTAATTGGCAAAAACGCAAAGAAATGGTAAAAATCGTAATTAAAGGTCAATAATTCTTACAAGGATATCGACCAAGTTGACTTATTCGTATATATTGTCTTGCTGATCATTTTTTCTATATAACTTTTATATATTTCAAGATAATAGACAGAAATGGAAAAAAAGGAGAAATTTGTCATTCAAGGACATTGACTTCTATAAGAATTCGTGTGAGAGTTTTGATGTGTATGGACAAAAGGTAGAGCTCAACATTATGAACATATCAGCCCCTGTTAAATTTTCTCTATCTATAGCTGTTTTCAAATAATAGACAAAACTTGCATCCCCCTATGTTCTATTTTAAGCCATGTCGGCCATCTTTGTTGACAAGCGGGGGTCATCAAAAACTTTTTAAACTAGATACATGTACCCCAATGATGATGAAAAACAGTTAAACATAAGTTCGTTAGACCTTTTAAAACCGACATAAGATTGTGGATAAGGTTTGTTAAATGTATTGTAGCCCAGTAATTTCAGAGGAGAAGATTATGTAAAAAATGGACGACACACTAAATTCCAAAACATATAAACGAACCAAAATTAAAAAACATACAAGACTAACAAAGGCGAGAGGCTCCTGACTTGGGACAGGCGCAAAAATGTGGCCGGGTTAAACATGTTTTTTGAGATCTCAACCCTCCCCCTATAACTCTAACCAATGTAAAATAAACAAACACACAGCAATACGCACAGTAAAACTCAGTTAATTAAAAGTCCGAGTTGTGAATATTTGAATATATTTACCTATGTTGAAAGACATGCATAATGTCAAATCATAAAAATACAAATGGTTTAGTCTCTAAGAAACTTGTAAGATTTCTGCTACTATTTTTGCCAAATAAGTGCAATTTTGGTACTCGTCGCAATTTGGGAACTGTGACGTTCAATAACAAAACGATAGACAGAAAACAATACAAACATGTAGCATTGAAAAAAAAAATGTAAATATTTATTACAATACTATTTTTCACAACATGCCTCCTCTATAAAGTTATCATTTCAAATATCTTGATTATTTATATTATAATGTTAGTCACGAATCATACACAGTTCATGCATTGACATTATAGTTGTTTCCCTCATTTTACATTTCACTTATACTGTAACGTGTGAAATTTTGAAATGTCTAGATCCAAGTGGTATCATAGGAAAATGATGTTCTGTTTCAAAATATTTTATGTTTTTGTAGTCAGATGAAGATTCAGGCCTTTCGCCAAATCGAGTCAACACTTACTCAGAATGACATCAGGCTTGTCTTCATCAGCAACTCTACATCAGAGCAGACGACAGAATTCTTGCAGATTACAACAGTGTCCGTATGTGGAGATCTATTCTCGGATCCACAACTTCATCTGTATAAATTGTTCAGTTTAAAGAGGGGTCGGTTCAGATCACTTTTTATGCCTATTGTTTCTGGTTTGCGAAAATATGGAATGAAAGGAGTAACTGAAGGTATGAGCAAAACAGAACTTATTAACTCAAGTTTTTGTGAAAAAATCTGAAGTTCCATAATTAAAGGACACATACGAAAAATTACATTTGATGGCGTATATGGAAAATTGCTATCAAATATTTAACTATGTTTGCCTATATCATGTATATTGTTATACTGGGGTGAATGAGCAAGTTTATTCCGATTGCGTCATTAAGCACAGGCACTTGTCTCAGAATTTTTCCCCTATATACCTTAATATAACGTGTTATATTAAGGTATATAGGAAAAAAAATTCTGAGACAAGTACCTGTGTCATTAAGTCTGAACTTGACTACAATAGTTGCTCGAAGTTAAACTTGCGCTACCATGATTTGTTTTTGTTCTTCTTGTATTAATTGTTAATTCATGTTTTATTGTTTCGTTATTCAATGAAATCTGTAACCATGTATGCAAACACAGTTATAGCCTCTACAAATAATGATTATTAATTTATAAGGCGATTGGAATTACAGTGTATGGATATAAGTTTGGACTTTGGACAATAATTTCTGTGGAAAAATGGTTAAAAGTGGAATTCATAGCAAAAATTTGCAAATAACGAATACTTATCCATGCACGTAAAATTAAACATCTGCTAAAATCAAAAAGAAAATATGCTTATCGAGACAATAAGCGTATCTAAAATAATTCCCGTTTGGTAAAGATAATTTTTTAAGAAGCTATCTTTGTTAACCTTGCATCACTTTGTAACAAGTATTTGTAAGTCGTGAAAATTTATTAATGACTTTAAAATACCTACAGGTATTAAACTTGGTTACGAAACCGGACATCTAGCAGGAGATTCCTGGCAACAAGGTGGAACTGTTATCTTAGACACAGAAGCCAACATTAAATATGTGGTAAGTTGTATTTCAAATGTCAGTTTCCATTCATGACTCAATATATAAATAGCAGAGACGTCTCTGCAAATAGGTACCTATGCCAGGTATTCGGATGAAGTACTCAAATATGAAAAGTAGTGGATTTGAATGAGACTATTATCCTTGTTTGTTTTAGTGATGGGCCTGCAGGACTTAAACTCGCGCCGAACCATACTCTATACAATTATAAGCTGACCTGTGCTTGTAGTACGAATAATTCCCTACATGTCTCTTCCGTATTTCAGAAGTAATTTCAGGGGACATTTTTAAAGTTCGAATGTTCGTTCATTAAATTATTTCAATCAAATGTTGATTTTCTAGGACCTGTAGTACAGTCATTGCAGTTGGTACATTGTTTGTGCAATAATACAGTTCTTTCCTCTAAGCTTATATAATCCACTTTGTGACATTTATTTCTAAAAAAAAAATATTTGTATTCCATTTCTTGCAAATATAACTTTTCTGTCCAGCGTTTAAATGTATTCTGGTACAACTATCTTTCGGGAGTTGATATACCAGATTAAACGTATGTGATATAATTTTCATGTTCTATTCGATACCATTTGATTTCGTTCTAGATACATTCCAAACCTGAGATTAATTACTCTTTGACATGTGAATACTTTGCAATATCGATTTAAGAATGGATATTGTGAGTGATTTGAACACAATGGGTTTTTGTCGAGCCTTCGACTTTTGTCGAAAAAAGCGAGACATAGCGATCCTACATTCCGTCGGCGTCATCGTCGTCGTCGGCGGCGTCCACAAATATTCACTCTGTGGTAAAGTTTTTGAAATTTTAATAACTTTCTTAAACTATCCTGGATTTCTACCAAACTTTGACAGAAGCTTGTTTATGATCATAAGATAATATTCAAAAGTAAATTTTGTTAAAAAAAAATTCTATTTTTTCCGTATTTAACTTATAAATGGACTTAGTTTTTCTGCCAAGAAACATTACATTCACTCTGTGGTTAAAGTTTTTGAAATTTTAATAACTTTCTTAAACTATCCTGGATTTCTACCAAACTTGGAAAGAAGCTTGTTTATGATCATAAGATAGTATCCAGAAGTAAATTTTGTAAAAAAAAAAATCCATTTTTTCCGTATTTTACTTATAAATGGACTTAGTTTTTCTGCCAAGAAACATTACATTCACTCTGTGGTTGAAGTTTTTGAAATTTTAATAACTTTCTTAAACTATCCTGGATTTCTACCAAACATGGAAAGAAGCTTGTTTATGATCATAAGATAGTATCCAGAAGTAAATTTTGTAAAAAAAAAATCCATTTTTTCCGTATTTTACTTATAAATGGACTTAGTTTTTCTGCCAGTTAACATTACATTCACTCAGTGGTTAAAGTTTTTAAAATTTTAACAACTTTCTTAAACTATCCTGGATTTGTACCAAACTTGGACAGAAGCTTGTTTATGATTAAAAGCTAGTATCTAGAAGGAAATTTTGTTAAAATTTTGTTTGATTTTTTCCGTATTTTACTTATAAATGGACTTTGTTTTTCTTCCAGTTAACATTACATACAGTCTGCAGTTTAAGTTTTTAAAACATTTATTAGATTCATAAACTATCCTGGATTTTTACCAAACTTGGACAGAAGCTACTAACAATCAAAAGATAGTATAGAGAGGAATATTTTTATTTATTTTTTTCCTCATTTTTGTTGAGCCTGCGATTAACAGCAAAAGTAGGCGAGACACTGGGTTCCGCGGAACCCTTACAAATTTTTTCTTTAAATATTTTTATTCTGGTATTCTAGCTAAACCTTACTTTATGTATTTTTAAGATATGATCTACCTATGTATCAAGTAGTGATCAGTAGTTATCTACAAATAATCTACATATAATTCGTATACAAGTCAACAAGTCTTTTCTCTCTCTAAGGGGGCGTTTATTAAGGACTCAAGAAGCTTCATTGGTAACTTTATATCCAATTCCAATCCCTGGCCTTCTTTACTCATAATATATGAATATAAAGTAGG
The DNA here is from genome assembly GCF_021869535.1 of Mytilus californianus. NCBI lineage: Eukaryota > Metazoa > Mollusca > Bivalvia > Mytilida > Mytilidae > Mytilus > Mytilus californianus. The sequence continues at coordinate 8,517,565 of NW_026262745.1, forward strand.
CTATAACAGATGTGTGTGTTATTTAACATGAAGCTATAGTTTTCATGTAGACAGAGCTTTGTTACATGTGATTAAAAGAAGAGCAGGGTAAAAACCAGTGAAATAGAAATTTAATTTCTGTATTCTTTGATTTTTCTGCCATATTTCTCTATTCTTTATATTTTTTGTTGATTATTCTTTATTCTTTATATTTAAGCACCCCATTATTCTCTATTCTTTATATTTAAGCACCCCATTATTCTCTATTCTTTATCAACATATCTTTATTTTTTTTGGTACATTTTTCTCTATTGTTTATATTTTTTCCCCATTATTCTCTATTTATTCAGTAAACCCCCATCCAGACCCTCATATTTTGCTGAATGATTTTCCTCTAAGTGTTTTTTTGTAGGTTCATGCTTTGTTGTAACATTGACTTTGTTTTGCTTTCAGCATGTTGAAGAGCACCCAGCTGATTGGCCAGACATGGAAAAGGTTCTCCCCTTGATGGGAATTCAAAATACTTCTATAGATTACAAGATGGCTGTTAATGATTGGCTAAAAGCTAGAGAGGAATCTACAAGCAAATCTTAATAACAATAACATAAGATGGCATCAGTGTAAATGAATGAATGCATGTGTTTATACATTTTTTCAAGTTGCAAAATAGCTTATATTTAATAGCAATTATTTTCATAATTTTACATTTATGTCAAATATTTATTAAATTTTGAATTAGTCGATGATTATCTATAGAAAAGATGATAGAATGATGGTTGATCTATAAAGACATGGTCACTAATCAGCCTGATGGTAAATCATCAATTGATAATCAGATATATTGTTATATACCATTCTTTTGTATTAATTTTGTAATATGTAATAAAGATTTTTAAAAATTCCTATTTCCTCATGTCACTATGTATACAAATATTCTATAACAAAACGTTTCATTGTTGACATCAGTTTTGCCCCAGTGGATTTTTTGAAAAAATTATTCATCTACATCACATATTTTCTCTCATGATGACACAGAAAGTTAAAGAAACCTGTTTTTTTCTTGTATGGCAAAAAAATATGTATACATCATTTTGTGATCTCACCTATTACAAAAAATGTTGACTCTATTTTTTTTCTGTTCAATCATTGAGGTTGTCATTATTGGCTTCCTGGGGTTTCTATGGTCAAATAATGATTTTAACAGGATTTCAGGTATCAATATTCTAAAAAAAAAAAAATGGGGAATGTGTCCATGGGACACAGATGATGCCCCCTTTGCATATAATGTTATAAAGGGACAGAACTCAAGAACGGTAAAATTTGTACTTGATCTGAGTTTTGTGGTAATAAGCATTGTGTATAAGTTTCATAACATTTGGTTGAGGCAAACTTTAGTTAGAGAACGGAAACAAAAAATTCAGCAATTTTTCCATTTGTAAAGGGGCATAACTCTAGAACAGCAAACGTGACGTCACCAAAATTCAAACTCAATCTGTGTTTTATGGTAATAAGCATTGTGCATAAGTATCGTTAAATTTGGTTGAGGCAAACTAAAGTTAGAGAACGGAAACAAAAAATTCAGCAATTTTTCCATTTGTAAAGGGTATTACTCTAGAACAGTAAAAGTGACGCCACCCAAATTCAAACTCGATTTGTGTTTAGTGGTAATCAGCATTGCGTTTAAGTTTCATAGTATTTGGTTGAGACAAACTAAAGTTAAAGAACAGAAACCAATTTTGGTACGTAGGGACGTACAGACGGACAAGGGTAAAACCTAATGCTCCCTCCGCTACATCGGGGGCATAAAAAAAATGACTACTTGAAATTCATACAATATGTCATAATATCCTTCAATTTTAGGGCTACAGGATTGGTATACCTGCCTCTGGGTGCAGGATTTTTTACTGCATTGTAGCCAATTGGTGGCCTTGGGCTGTTTTTAGCTCTTTGGTTGGGTTGTTGACTCATTCCCCGTTTCCATTCTCTATTCTATTTCTAATTCAACAAGCATTCTGAGAGTATTGCATGGCAATACATAGTCCCCTACCGTTTAAAAATTAATTGTACTGGAACAATATGCTAACTTGATCTATGACTTGTCATGATGTAAACTATATAACAATCTTCAAGCATGATGACAGAGTGTGGAAAACTGATTATTTAAGAATGTATTCATCTGATGTTTCAGTCACGTTGAAATCTCGTTCTGGAATTGTTTCCAAAACATGAGATACAAGTGGAAAATTACAAAGAATTTTTAAAATATTATAATCAAACATAACTCTGTGAAAAAATTGTGTATTTACAATATGTAGTTTTTGAGTAATAAAATTTTCAAATTTTATTACCAATCAAGTCAGTCTCATTAGCCAAAATGTTGAGAAAATGGGTGAGGGGTACAAGAAATGAATTGACCAGAAACATGTACATCCGATATAATTTTTTTTCTTTTCAAATTTCTTAGATATGTATTTTTTCAATCATTTATAACAAAGAAATTGAAATAATATACTTTATGGAATCTACTGACAGAAGATTTACCAGGCATTGGTTCACTTGTGTTTAATTTTTTTAATTAATTCTTTTAATATGCTTTTTATTTAAAAAAAAAAGAGAAAAATCCCACATTTACAAAATTGACAGCATGGTAAATTTGACACTAAAAAGCAACAAAATTTTACAAAACTTTCTTATATTAACACCTACCTATAGTTTTTTTTTAAGTTAAATCTATTCAGATTGGTCCACTTCATCTTAATTGAAAGTATGAAAAAAAGTTTAATTGTGAAACTGTGATTTTTTTCATGATTGTAGCCCAAAAATGGGTAAAAATTGATGAAAAATGGGAAAATCATCAGAATTCGGAACTTTCAAATGGCCGTAGCAAAAAAAGAAGTGCATATGATTTTTTCTTCGCCAATTATCTTTTTAAAGTCATATAAACCCAAAAATCAAGTAAAGAAAAAAAGTTTAATTCTAGAAATTTTTGGCTCCTCAGAGGTGTACATCCTTCAGTGAATTTTCTAAGTCCAAGGACCATAACTCTGCAAAAAATCATCAGACCAGAACAAAATAAGAACTTGGTCTGTAACTTGTCATGATAAAACTATATACCAATTATCAAATATATATCTTCAAGCATGATGAAAAAAAGTGTGGAAAACGGATTATTTGAGTGAATTTTTTAAGTCCAAGGACCATAACTCTGCACACAATCATCAGACCCAAACAATATTCAAACTTGATCTGTAACTTGTCATGACAAAACAATGTACAAATTATTAAATGAATATCTTCAAGCATGACGAAAAAAAAATGTGTAAACTGAATATTTGAGTGAATTTTATAAGTCCAAGGACCATAACTCTGCACAAAATTATCAGACCAGAACAAAATTCGAACTTGATCTGTAACTTGTCATGATAAAACAATATACCAAATATCAAATCAATATCTTCAAGCACGAAGAAAAAAAGTGTGGAAAACTGATTTGCCGGACTGACAGATGGACAAACAGACAGACAGACAAACAGACGGAGTGCAAATCTAAAGTCCCCTTCGACTTTGTCGGTAGGGGACTAATTACAAAGGTTCTTTCTTCTGATGATCTGAAGGAAAGGTGTTTGAGTAAAACTGGTTTAACCCAACCACATTTTGTGCCTGTACTAGGTCCAGCTATATATCTTGACTGTGTGTTGTTCCTTGTCGTTTGTGTGTCAGTAATTTTTTTCAGAGGTGTCCAGTGTTGGTCTGGTCTGTGTTCCATTCATATTTTTGGCGATTCTTGTTAATGTATTAGATCACTTGATGTTGTGTGCTAAGGTACACTAGAAATTTTTACATGGTACTGGACTTGCATTCAAAAGACAAGTAAGTTATTAAACCAAAGTTTTTTAATGGTAAAGTTGAAGTTATTTCATGGAATGTTTTACCAATTCCAATGATCTGGTTGACCCCTATGAAATATCTGTGTCGCAGATGATGGTGGATATGTTCCATATGATGTAGCCGCAATCTTGAGCTCCTTTTGTCGTTTAGGACTATCACTAATTACATTTAACAAATTTCCTACATAACTGGTTGATTTCCTATACATTAAAGTGCAACCTTTTCCTTTGCTGTAGAGTAATTTCTTAAATCATTGATATTATTTTTGGAGAAATATGAACGAGATCATCTTTGCTAGCCAAGGGTTACGATCCACTTCCCTCCTCTCCACCCTTGGCAGATTAAGCCAACATTTGTGATAACAGTGTTGTGCCATCTATCGGTAGATTAAAGTCACGCCCATTCCGAATACATTATTCTTGGCCAATGGTAGCACTTGAACTCTTCAATTTGGAGGTAAAAACACGGTAGCGTCTAGATTCTACACACTTGGTAAAGCAGGAAACGAAAATATACGTTGACTTTCATACATTTGTGCAAGAAACATACACAGGAACTTCTATTAAATGATTATAAACATTCAAATTGTCACTAAATATAGTCGTGTGTTTAGGGATGTAAAGACTTGTTGCACAATAAGCACGTGCCAATTGTTTACATACACTTTCTACATTTACACGATCATGTTATAGACGCTTTTTGATTGGATGCAGCGAGTTTCAACTGCAACCAATGAAAATCACTACCTTGTGTCTCCGAAATTCTATCTCAATCCGCCAAGGGAGGAGAGGAAGGAAGTGGATCGTAACCCTTGGCTAGCGAAGATGGAACGAAATGGGATGAGGGGTTAACATTTTTGAGAATGCAACTTTCCCAAAAAGATCAGTTTTTCAAACATTTAAAACCTATTTTTTTATGAGTGACTGAAAGGTTGTTATATACACTAGTAAAGTTTATTACGAGGTTTAACATCTATCAATTCAAAAGGAAGTTGTGATACGTCCAGATTTTACTTGCCATCTTTCTTCCCTTTCAGGTTTTCCTCCTAGTCATGATAAATATGTGTAGGTTTAATGTGATGTAATATATCAATTGGGAGCTATTCTATGTCAGACAAAGAGCCACTGGAAAGGGTTTTAAAAACTTCTAGTTATATTTTTGACATAACAAAAACTTTCAATTTATATATTTTATTAACAATAATTTATAATTGTAATTTTATAACAGTGACTGTGTCAAAAATTTAGATTAATAATTTCATTTCCTAATTACAAATTCCAGATGATATTCAAGATAAATGAAATTATTTAAATTAAGTAAAAAAAAACTTTATAATTACAAAAATTAATGTCTGCCCTAATTTAATGTCTGTGTCGCTATAGCTACAAACACAATAAAAAAACTGGCATGTGTATTCTGTCTTCTGTTGGATTTAGTAAACAAATCTTCTTTCAGTAACCATGTGATGAATTTGACGATTTACCTGCAAAATAAAACAACAAATTTACTTAGATTAATTAATTAATTAGAATACTCCAGGATCTTTTTTATGATTTGATAACTCTACTGTCCCTAATCAGCATCATGTAAAATTGTCAGTGATGGAAAAATGAGTTAAGTATACAGAAAATGAATCAGAAATGTGTTATAAAGTGGAATAATGCACTGTTTATCCCTGATATGCTACACTCACAGAACTAATTTTTCTCATAATTAAAGAACCTTATTGAGCGTGCTCACATACCCCATTTCCCCACATTGTCATTGGAGAAATAAAATAAGTGTAAGAAAAAAAAATTGAATCATAATTTCCTGTCAATATGCACATCTACATAGTATGTCCTTATTATCTACACAGTTTCATGAAATTCTGTTGTGTGGTTTGAGAGGAGTTGTGATGACAAAAGGTTGCAGCAGTATATTGGGCAAATAAGTACAAAGGGGCGTAACTCCTAGAAAAAAAATTGAATCGTAATTTCCTGTCGATATGCACATCTACGTAGTATGTCCTTATTATCCGAAAAGGTTTCATGAAATTCTGTTGTGTGGTTTGAGAGGAGTTGCGATGACAAAAGGTTGCAGTAGTATATTGGGCAAATAAGTACAAAGGGGCGTTACTCCTGGAAAAAAAATTGAAACGTAATTTCCTGTTGATATGCACAACTACATAGTATGTCCTTATTATCTAAAAAGGTTTCGTGAAATTTCTGTTGTGTGGTTTGAGAGGAGTTGCGATGACAAGAAACAGGACTGACGGACTGACGGACGGACAGACAGATGGACGGGTCAAAAACATTATACCCTCCGCAACTTGTTGCGTGGGGTATAATAAATAAAAGCAGAAATAACTATTCCAGAGCCAATCAATGAACAAATCAAAATAAACAAATCCAGACAGCCAATAGTGGAAATCTACTTTCAGTGGAATAGATTAGTCTGATATTTTAGAACCAAGTCTTTACTAGCCAATGGTAACATATTTATTTATACGCATTCTACCCATCTTCATGATCTTATTGTGTATCAACTTTCAAATATTTCTATTTGCTTTTTATACACAAGAATTACAAACACATATAGTTTCTACAACTGCATGGCCATCAAGTGTGATACAATATTTCTCCAAAAGAGACAGAAATTTTTCAAATTTAATCACAAGACTTGTTGGGTTCTGTAAATGTTTAGTTTTTTTTTTTTTACATTTTCGAGAGAGGAATAATATCGTATTGCACAAGATTCTTTTATTGGAATCTCTTTATCATTTATAGACAATATGAAGACAAACTTTTATCTTTCTTTTTCAATGATCTGCAAAAATATGCTTTCTTTCTATGTGATGTCATCAGGCATGGTTCCCATTTGTTCCCGATGTCATAATAGCAAATTCAGAGGAAAGCAAGAAAATTTGACATTACCATTACATTTGACCAGTGAACAGATGAGATCAAATGTACCACAAACTGATACTCAATCAGTTGTTGAAAGAATTAACGGCTAAGAATTAGAGAAAAATAAATTTACTGACACACTTCAATCAAGAGTTAATCAATAAATACTGTGACATTTAATAAAGAAAATTAAAGAGGTTGTGACAAATAGACAAAAGAAGAAAAGGTGATCATAAATCCAAAGAAAAGTCAATTCAGAAGTCATAAACTGGATATATATATATATATATTTATATACATAGTAGTAAATACAAGTACATTGTATGTGTAATACAATCGATGGCAATCATGCTGTATCAGCCATCGGTGATGATATCGATATCAGTCACGGTTGCAAAGGCTTTATCAAACCCCTAATCTGTATGATGTCACGAAATCGATATCAGTCACCGTTACAAGGGCTTTATCAAACCCCTTATATATGTTTTACGTCATGTCACGTGAAAAAACATCTAAATTAGTTGTATTTGAGGTACATGTATATAATAAAGTGTATATGATATGGCTATTTCAATATCACACTCTGTATCAACCCTCAACCAACATAATCCTTCCAGCAGAGCTCTTGGGATTATATTGGTGTCTCGGGTTGATACAGGTGTGATATTGAAAAAGCCATATGATATTTTCTCTCTCTCTCTATATATATATATATACCATGTACCATATATACACAACAAGAGTGCACACACTGTATTTGGTATATTTAGATTTCTAATTTCAGAACCATAATATAATGCCTCATACAAATACTAATCATGATCAATATCATTTTCTGAAAGTTCTTTAATGATACATGAAATATATTTATAAAAGGCCTTCGGAACTTTGTATAATGTGTATCTGAATGAAGGTTATCCTAAAAAGCATAAGTTGGTTCATCAAATATATTACAAACCACTATCTAACACGAACAATTTAGTTTCTTCTCACCTACTTTACTGACCATGACGATAAAGGTTTTACTACAAATATAACATAAACATAACATTATCAATGATCCTTGACTATGAGGTCAAGGTCAGATAAACCCTACCTGACAGACATATACACCTTACAATCATTTCATACTTCATATATAGTTTACCTATTGCTTATAGTATCTAAGAAGACCAAACTACTGACACTTGACATTGACCAATAAACCAGGAAAATCAGGTTAAGACAGATGATACCTGCCAGACAGACATGTAAAACTTACAACCAATGAATCCATATACCAAACATAGTTGACCTATTGCTTATAATATTTGAAAAACAGACCAAAACACACACAAAAATCAAAGCAAGGACAATGGACATATGAATAATATTTTTTTCTTACATTTCTATCTTAAACTGAATGCTCTGTAATCTATATAGATACTGCATGATTTAGCTAAACCAACTATAATTATTACAAATCAAAAATAGGCAATATTTTTCAATACTCATACAATTGTTCCCTTAGTGCAGGTCAATGTCCATGCTAGCAATACAATTAAATACCATACAATCTAGTCATGCTAGTAGTATAAAACAGTGTGGTATGATTGCCAATGAGACAACTTATAAGTGTGTGCAATAGTTTCTTCTCACTTTTAACACATAATACCTGATTTTCATAAGTAGTCATTGATTTGCATTTTTCTATCAAACATAACTAAAACATTAAAACAACTATGACTTGGAAGATTCAAGTATTAATAATGTATTGATACGTGTGATTCAACAAGAATAAGGAGAAACAGGCTCCTTCTAATCAAATGTATTTTAGAGTATATCAAATGGAGATAAGTATTTTTTATATAAAATGAAACAAATCCAAATGTTCTAGAAGTTTCTTTCTGAGATAAATTTTTTTACACACTGGTCAACCTAGGTTATTAATGGATGCTTTACACATATATAATATATATTATAAAATTGAGAATGGAAATGGGGAATGTGTCAAAGAGACAACAACCCGACCATAGAACAGACAACAGCAGAAGGTCACCAACAGGTCTTCAATGCAGCGAGAAATTCCCGCACCCGGAGGTGTCCTTCAGCTGGCCCCTAATATATATATATATTTAAGAGTTTTTATTGTTTAAGTACTCGAGAGGCTACAATAGACAGGTTATCCTGTTTTATATATGTATGGCTTTCACATATATGTATAAGGTTCAAGCATTCACCAAATATGTTATTTCTACATAACTTTGAATCACCATGGAAAACATATTTAAATTTTTAAAACAAAAACAAAACACACAGAGGCACATGGAGCTGTCTTATAAATTATGGTAGTTCCAAATGGAATTTCCCACAAAATCTTGTGTGTAGAAATTAGCAATTAATGATTGTGTTAGAATTCCAATACAAAACATGGCTACTAAAATACAGTATCTTAGCATCATTGGTGATACTTTTACAATCTGACAACAATTGAGTGAACCGTACACTAAGACAAAGCAAATTCTTACATTTCTTGAAATATACATTAATAGTGTATCAATAAAATCAGGCCCTTTTACCAAAATAATTATCTATGCAAGAATAGAAACTTAAAAGAGAAACATCCAGATAAGAATGTTTAACTAGCATAATTTTGACACTTAGCCCAAAGAGCATAGAAACTTCTAATAGCCCATGCAAAAGATATGATGTTCGAAATAAAAATTATGAAATAATTCATGGGGGCTTGAAATTATATTGATTTTACCACGGGTGGCCCTTTATGCTAAATATTTTACCTCGAGTCATAGCGAGGGGTAAAATATGGGCAAAAAAGGGCGAGCCCATGGTGAAATCAATATAAATTCAAGCCCCCATGGATTATTTTTATTCTAATAGGACAATGATGGCAATTCTATTTGATCCAAGTGATCTAGGTAATGGAAAATATTTGCTGTTCCTATATTAAACACACTATTATCATTGATGTAAAAGACGAAGAAAACTGAATTAGTGATATGCTTAAAAGATTGACAATAACTTACTAAGACAGGTTTGGATGAAGTTGAATGATTATCTTACTTTTATTTAAGAAAATGGGTTTTCGACAAATTCTAATCATCATTTATTTATGTTTTCAGGTTTTGACTACTTTCAGTTTTTCGTAGAATGCTTATAGGTTCTTGTCATCGTTCAATGACGACATTTACAACATCTGACCTCGGGTAACTCATTCATTAAAAGCATACGACATGGGAGTAAGATTTAATCAGCCCAAACAAATTATGATATTGCTGAATTTATTCGTATTTTACCACAGGTGTGTACTCAACGGGTTTGAAGAACGTCATATTAGAATAATCATTAGACTATAAAAATAAAATGATAGACATGCAATCTTACCAAAATATGGACTACATGCAACTCTACATTATAAAGAGATTGGAATACAAATTTAGGACGTAAACACACAAATATATGTATCAAACAAAATGTGATTCATCTCAAGATTATTCTCACAACCTAAGATTGCTTCATTAAAACATAAAATACTCAAGGAAGACTCTAAACTCTTCTGATGAATGAAACTGCAGAGAAATGAAGGTTTCTGACAATTTTCAGTCTTCCCATGGTAGTATGTATGTCTGAATGAAACATCTCTATAAATCATGATTATTTGTGATGATATAAAAGTTTGAAAATCAATTGTTACTAATAGAGTCCTAAATTGGGTTCCTAACAGAGTAACTGTTTATGAATCAAGCATATCCATTTTGTAAACAGGTTTCACATCATTTAACATAAATCTCTTATACCATAATGGCCTAAGGTGGAAATTATATATCAATTTCTGTTATGGTTAGTTCATTACTAGGATATACTTTCTTATAAATCATTTACACAAGATGAATACTGAAGTAAATAATTGAAATATGACCTTGACCATGAACAGTTACTCTAAAAAGACTATAGAGTTTACATACAATGCTTATTACACAACACCACACAGGGACTTTTACCTGTATAGTAAGTTCCATAGGGATAAGTTGATTGTTGTGTGGTAAAGGGTGGGAAAAATCCTGTAATATCACCATATATACATAAGATAAACACATCTTTAATTTCAGTTTAAAAAACATTTAATAAAATATTTTCTACGGTCATGTACCATTTGGTTTCCATAAAGCAAAAGGCTTAATACTATGCAAAGATAATGTACCAGTTGTAGTAGAGATGTCAATAACCTTGCATCAGTATGTTTGATCATAAACATCATCTAGATTGTTTAATATATGAATGTTATGTCTTGTTTTTCCAGGTATCAATGGCTTTAAAAAGAGAACTGTTAGGAAATTTAACTTGCAGGGATGGTTAGACCCACATAAGTGTAATTTTATTGTTATTTCGAACAATCCATTCATGTTAGGGATAAACCCCATCAATCTTCCTAAAATGTATGTTAATTCAAACTAAGATTTCTTAATTCAAGAAACAATAAATATATCTGCAAATTTGTACAAAAATTCCTTAAAATTGCCTTGTAAATAGCACAATCAGGATATACAACTCTGGTTGTTCCAGAAAAAAAATCAAGTCTTTCATGGCTTTTAAAATTCTGTAGGAGGTAGAGCAATAAAGTGAATTTCTTATGAAATAAGCTGTAAAATTCTGTATGTACAAATGTATCTTTTGTAGGAGTCCTAAGAAAGTACCTTCGATGACTCACATTGTTTTTCTAAACATCTCTCATTTTATGAAATATTATTTACAACATGTATTATTCTTAATAAAATTCACAAATTGTAGGTAAAAGCTCTTAATGACTTTGTGCTTTGCAACACCTTCATATTAAAACTATGAATTAACTAGTAATTCTATTGCTTGATTTATGTACTAGTTCTAAAAATTCATATACCGTAGATTCATTCATTTTCATGAGTACCAGTTTTAGTGGAATGAGAAAAATTGCATTTTTGTGGATACTTGATTTTGTGGTTTAGCCAATTTATGCATATAAGCCTATAGAAAGATTGTTTTAATTTACCTATTCCAACTGAAACTCACGGAAACTTTTGAAATCCCATGAATTTTATAAAGCGTCCAAAGTAAAAATACTATTGGATGACTGCACTTATAAAAAATACTACCTAGAACCTACTGTATACTTTACATACATATATTAATGATGGATATCTGATTTCTATAATTACCTGCTGGACTTTGTTGTGTTTCAGTTGTTATAAATGGTATGTTTTGACTGACATAAATGTGCTATATGAAATGTAACTATATTTATATATTTATATATTGTTTTCTATAATTACCTGCTTGACTCTGTAAATTAGCGTTTGGTTGTCCTTGTAATAAAGGACTTGTTGGAACATAATTATTACCTGGATGGTTACCAAGGCCTAAAATAAGAAACATTTCATGTCTTAAAAATCCAAATTTTTTAAATTTTTTTAAGAGTTTTTTTTATTTCTAATAATACTAAACATATGGCACCAATAAAAAAAAATACAAAATCAAATCATAGAATGGCTTAGAAACTGGTAGAATACGAGGCTTTGCAGAGAATAACTTATTTTTCAAGCTAAGTACAAATAAAATGTATGTTTGGAGACAATATATTGTTCTTATCTTTATACTGCAACACTTAAAACCTTTTATTTTACAAATGAAATATTTTGGGTAAAAATCAACAATTAGGAGTTTGAAATGGACGACACAAAATTTCCCCAACCTACAGAAACACATTATCATTGTCACAAACAAGTCAGTGACTTAATATCACAAATGAATATTCAATATAATTTGATTGGCAAATAACACAGTTGCAGTATAAATCTTCATATTTTCATATGAGATAACCATAAACATTTTTTTTTTTTCAAGTTTTATATCCTTTTTTACATGTAATAATGGTATTAAAGCCATTTTAATTGGGTTTTGTATTAACAAGTTTTATAAAGGTTTTATTTTCATGTCTTGTCTCTCCGTTTTTTTTATATTACTGATGGTACCTTCAGAATGTTCTAATGAGTTTTTCTTGGTGTGGGTGTAGAAAACTGAAATGCCCTACTCAGTAAAATCATGGTGAATTATTATATTAAATCGCAAATATATAGCAAAATTCCTAACTGGTTATTTTCTTTGCCCAACAAGACTGTTCATTTTATATTATGCCAATGAAATACACAGACTTATCAGACAAAAAAAATTACAAAAATTGATATATTGTGATAATATGCTACCATCATTTCTGTTGCTTACCAGTTCTATGAAACAAACTTACCCTGAGGTATGCTGTTGTGTAGCAGTGATTTTACTGTAGACTTACCCTGAGGTATGCTGTTGTGTAGCAGTGATTTTACTGTAGACTTACCCTGAGGTATGCTGTTGTGTAGCAATGATTTTACTGTAGACTTACCCTGAGGAATACTGTTGTGTAGCAGTGATTTTACTGTAGACTTACCCTGAGGTATGTTGTTGTGTAGCAGTGATTTTACTGTAGACTTACCCTGAGGTATGTTGTTGTGTAGCAGTGATTTTACTATACTTACCCTGAGGTATGCTGTTGTGTAGCAGTGATCTTACTCGTGTTACTGTAGACTTACCCTGAGGTATGTTGTTGTGTAACTGATTTTACTGTAGACTTACCCTGAGGTATGCTATTGTGTAGCAGTGATTTTACTGTAGACTTACCCTGAGGTATGCTGTTGTGTAGCAGTGATTTTACTGTAGACTTACCCTGAGGTATGTTGTTGTGTAGCAGTGATTTTACTGTAGACTTACCCTGAGGTATGCTGTTGAGTAGCAGTGATTTTAATGTAGACTTACCCTGAGGTATGCTATTGTGTAGCAGTGATTTTACTGTAGACTTACCCTGAGGTATGCTGTTGTGTAGCAGTGATTTTATTGTAGACCTACCCTGAGGTATGTTGTTGTGCAGCAGTGATTTTACTGTAGACTTACCCTGAGGTATGCTGTTGTGTAGCAGTGATTTTATTGTAGACTTACCCTGAGGTATGTTGTTGTGTAGCAATGATTTTATTGTAGACTTACCCTGAGGTATGTTGTTGTGTAGCAATGATTTTACTGTAGACTTACCCTGAGGTATGTTGTTGTGCAGCAGTGATTTTACTGTAGACTTACCCTGAGGTATGTTATTGTGTAGCAATGATTTTACTGTAGACTTACCCTGAGGTATGTTGTTGTGCAGCAGTGATTTTACTGTAGACTTACATTGAGGTATGTTGTTGTGCAGCAGTGATTTTACTGTAGACTTACCCTGAGGTATGTTGTTGTGTAGCAGTGATTTCATGGTAGGAGAATGTGGTGGTGGTTGTATTCCTCCTGTTTCTTTATTGAAAGATGATAGTTTTATACTCTGGTACCCTGGAACTGGTTTAGGCATTCCTGGTAGAGCATATGATGAAGGAGATGTGTTTGAAGGTTTTGTTTGCACTATTGAAGTCATACTCCATATAGGAGAAGCACTAGTTTTACCTTGTGGTGGTGTGGAACGGTTAACAACACCAGAAGGTGACGGGGATTTCTGTTGTACATGGGCCTGGTCAATTTGACCAAACAGACTTTGTAATAAATTAGTTGCAGTTGCCTCCCCTTTTGAAGGACTTGTCAAACTAGCAACTGAATGTGGACTATGATAGCTGCCACTAGATTTAGAGGGTGACTGTCTTTGTCCTCCCCCTGGGGATGCCAAGGGGGAGACATGATGAGCTGATATGTGTGCTGACGTTGGTGATATTCTTAGTCCCTGAATTTGGTTTCCTGTTTGCATGGACACTGAACCCTGAGATATTGAACGCACCAGAGTTGGTTTTTTAGCACTATCTAAACTATTATTTCCTATGTTTGGTGGAGAATATTTTGTGACTGCAGGTCTTCCATGAAGAGAAGTCCCAGAATGCACTACAATAGTTTTTGGTTTATTAACTCGCTGAGTAGTAACAGTTTTTGGTTTTCCATCTCCGTGATGACTTTGGGAAAGTTGTTTCTCTCGACTTTCAAGAAATTGTTTATATGCATCTTGATTTATCAATGATGTAATGTTCCCTGATGCAGCCTTCTGAGTCAGATACGAAGCTAACTGGGCATTAGTAACTTGCTTTTGATGTGCTTGAGTCGGTGATTGTTTTTGATGTGCTTGAGTCGGTGATTGCTTTTGATGTGCTTGAGTGGGTGTTTGCTTTGGTGCCTGTGCTGCTTTCAACTTTTGAACCATTTGATGAGCATCCTGTGGTTTTATCTGTAGTGATGACTGTACAGCATGTTGCTGGTGACCTTTTGTTGGTGAAGTTTTGCTTTCTTCCTTCCCAAGCTGATGTTGAAACACAGAAGATGCATAATTCTGAAATTGTGCTAGAAAAGTTGAATCCTTTTTATTTTCAGACTGCTGGGCTACATGGCTAATATTATTAGTAGTATTTTGTCCTGAGGTTGGAGATGTTAGGGATGATCTTAAAATATCAGAAACCACATGATCCCAAGATCTATCACCTATGTATTTTTGAGATGCTGCCGAAGATGCCAGTAGTGAAAGTCCAGGTGATGTAGCACTAACACTACTTCCTGTTTTCTCTTTATTTCCTGTCATCATCTTGTCTGCTGCAGATTTTGCCAATGAAGATGACTGCTCATTCGCATAATCTAATAAGGTGGGAATGATTTTACCAGCATCCCCTGAACCTGGTGGTCTCACTGGAGTGCTTCCTGGAAAAACAGGCTTCTGGGATAGTCCTTGTGCACTAGCTGGGGTAACACCCTGTTTTGTTACCATTAGGGGGGCACTTGATGGGGTTATTCCTTGCTTAGTTGTCATGGTTGGTGTGTTGGCAGCAGAATTTGATGTTTTGGTTATCACTGGCACTTTCTTGATCTTTGGTCTGAAAAAGATGTTAAGCACTTATTTCAAATTTTCAAGACAGTTATTGGAACTATATATTAACTGAAGAAAACAATTGTGGATGTGATAAAAACAGTTACTCACCAATCAATCCCATCAAAATATAAATAAACAAAAACCTTCTACATTGTTCACTAATCTTGTTACCACTATGGCTATTATTTTACATTCGTTTTCATTTAACATCTGAGTAATAAATTCTGTATTAACTAGCTTTGAACAAAAGGGATCAGACTTTTAATCCTTGTTGAAGGACGTACAGTGACCTATAATTACTTACTCTATGTCATTTGGTCTCTGGTGATAGTAGTCTCATTGGTAATCCTACCACATCTTATTATTTTTATATTGTCTCAGAGTATGCCATATCTTCCTTGACATACAATTTTTTATTTTAATGTGAATCTTTTCTTGATTGCTTTGTGCACACTTGGAATAAGCTTTTCCTAAATTAGCTTTTCCTACAGAATATTTAAGTCTTTACTCATTTTCTGATAATCAGTGATTTTTTCTAAAAAGGTTACTATCAATTCCTGCACCTGAGGTGATAAATACTTACGGGTTTGTCCAGGCTACATGTCCTGGTCTACTTTCTTTGAATAGAACACTGAAATGAAACCATTCTTATTATAATAGCATTCAATATGTGTAAATATGTGTTAACAAGACACAAGTTGATAACAATGATTATGTAAATACTAGATGAACCAATCCAATGACTGTATAGTGTTGACTGGCAGCGGCATATACCACTTCTTAGCTATAAATAGATCACATTATAAAATTGTTTTCATATTTCTATTTTTTTAACAAATAACAAATCAACAGCTGAAACAGTATTCAGTACAAGATTATTCGAAGTGAATATGTCTTTTTGAACACAGAAACAATGAACTATATGTGTTTAAAAAAATATTTTAAATCTTTTTACCCCTTGTAATCATTTATCTTTGATGGTATGATGTTACACATCCAGCAAATAACCATAAAACTTTATTGTGTACCAGAGCATGTTAATGTGATATGATTTGTAATACATATACAGAACCATATTTATTACATGCTAGGTCACAAGGTTAAGTCAATCAAATGAATTACAACTACCTGAAAGCATTCAAAATCCAGGCCATTCAATCTTGTCTACCTGAAAGCATTCAAAATCCAGGCCATTCAATCTTGTCTACCTGAAAGCATTCAAAATCCAGGCCATTCAGTCTTGTCTACTTGTTTTAAATACAGCATGCTTAGCAGTGAATCAGCAAGTATCAATTTTAAGGTCTATGGTACTAGTAATGAAACTTGGGATGTAATGCATGACCTTCCACACTCAAGGCCAGCATGCCATTTCCATTGCAATATTTCACTTTGATTGATTGGAGGATTGTTGTTTGTTTTAAGTCCAGTAGCAAATGTTTCATGCATGTTGAGGATGAGAACCATTTAACTATGAAGGTTTATGATTATTTTTTTTTGTATTTTACCTGGTTTGCATCCATCCTTTTGGCCATAGTATTTTAACCTCTCTTTCAATAAATGTCTTCAAGTATTCCTCAGCTGTTTGTGTTCTTGTTTTCATGTAATTATAGATCTTCATCTTAACACGAACAACATCACACAACAATGCCCTAATAAAGAAAATCAATTGTAATATCAACAGCAGCAGGAAAATCAATGTAAATAAAATGCTCCGCAGGGCGCAGCTTGATGAGACCGCAGAGGTCGAACCCTGAACAGTTGGGGCAAGTATGGACACAACATTCAAGCTTGATACAGCTCTGAATTTGGATTGTGATTAAATATTTGACACAGCATAGGTTTCTGACACAGAATGAATGTGGTCTAAGAACTTAAAAAATTTAAATTGGACATTCACCTATTATGAGCCAATATCCAAAATCTAAATACATGGTTAGATTCAGCACATCAAAGAACCCCAAGAATTCAATTTTTGATGAAATCAAACAAAGTTTAATTTTGGACCCTTTTGACCTCAATGTGGACAAAGTTGATAATGGGGCCCAAAAATAAAAAATCTAAGTACATGGTTAGATTCAGCATATCAAAGAACCCCATATATTCAATTTTTGTTGAAATCAAACAAAGTTTAATTTTGGACCCCGATTTGGACCAACTTGAAAACTGGGCCCATAATCAAAAATATAAATACATGTTTAGATTCAGCATATCAAAGAACCCTAAGAATTCAATTTTTGTTAAAATCAAACTAAGTTTAATTTTGGACCCTTTGGACCTTAATGTAGACCAATTTGAAAACGGAACCAAAAATTAAGAATCTAAATACACGGTTAGATTCGGCATATCAAAGAACCCCAATAATTCAATTTTTGATGAAATCAAACAAAGTTTATTTTGGACCCTTTTGACCTCAATGTGGACAAAGTTGATAATGGGGCCCAAAAATAAAAAATCTAAGTACATGGTTAGATTCAGCATATCAAAGAACCCCATATATTCAATTTTTGTTGAAATCAAACAAAGTTTAATTTTGGACCCCGATTTGGACCAACTTGAAAACTGGGCCCATAATCAAAAATATAAATACATGTTTAGATTCAGCATATCAAAGAACCCTAAGAATTCAATTTTTGTTAAAATCAAACTAAGTTTAATTTTGGACCCTTTGGACCTTAATGTAGACCAATTTGAAAACGGAACCAAAAATTAAGAATCTAAATACACGGTTAGATTCGGCATATCAAAGAACCCCAATAATTCAATTTTTGATGAAATCAAACAAAGTTTAATTTTGGACCCTTTGGACCTCAATGTGGACCAATTTAAAAACGGGGCCCAAAATCCAAAAACTTAATATACGGTTAGAATCAGGATATTAAAGAACCCCAAGAATTCAAGAATAAAACCCCATTGAAATTGGTCAAGAAATAAGCAATTTATACGAAGTATCTTCTTTTGCACAATACTGTGCAATTGAATATTTCTTGCTATTGCGCAATACTGTACAATTGACAATTTCTTGCTATTGCGCAATATTGTGCTATTGGATATTTCTTGCTATTGCACAATACTGTGCAATTGAAGATTTCTTGCTATTGCGCAATACTGTGCAATTGAAGATTTCTTGCTATTGTGCAATACTATGCAATTGAAAATTTCTTGCTATTGCACAATACTTATTATATAATAATTTACACATCCTGTTTGGTGTGTATCTTCTTCCATATCATTATTATTTGCTTTTAAATATAAAACAGAAATAACCAACTTAAAATGGAAAATTTTAAAAAAAGAAAAAAAAAGGAAAAAAAAATCCCCCCCCCCAAATTTTTTGAACCCCCTTATGATTCATCACCCCCACGCTCAATCCCAGCCTTCCCTTTGTGGTATGGTACCTTGCAGTACAATTTCAGAGAGATCCATACACTTGAACACAAGTTATTGTCTGGAAACTAGAAAAATGCTTATTTTTGGCCCTTTTTTGGCCCCTTATTCCTAAACATTTTGGGCAATTACCCCCAAACTCAATTCCAGCTTTCCCTTTGTGATATGGAACCTTGTAGTACAATTTCAGAAAGATCCATACACTTACACACAAGTTATTATCATGAAACTAGAAAAATGCTTGTTTTTTGCCCCTTTTTTGGCCCCTAATTCCTAATATTTTGAGGCAATTACCCCCAAAATAAATCCCAGCATTCCCTGTGTGATATGGAACCTTGTGGTACAATTTTAAAGAGATCCATACACTTGAACACAAGTTATTGTCTGGAAACTAGAAAAATGCTTATTTTTGGCCCCTTATTCCTAAACGTTTTGGGCAATTACCCCCAAACTCAATTCCAGCTTTCCTTTTGTGATATGGAACCTTGTAGTACAATTTCAGAAAGATCCATATACTTACACACAAGTTATTGTCATTAAACTAGATAAATGCTTGTTTTTTGCCCCTTTTTTGGCCCCTAATTCCAAATATTTTGAGGCAATTACCTTACCCCCCAAAATCAATCCCAGCATTCCCTGTGTGATATGGAACCTTGTAGTACAATGTCAGAGAGATCCATACACTAACACACAAGTTATGTCTGGAAGTTACAAAAATGCTTATTTTTGGCCCCTTTTTGGCCCCTAATTCCTTAACTGTTGATACCATAACCCCCAAAATCAATCCCAACCTTCCTTTTGTGGTATTAAACCTTATGGTAAAATTTCATAGAGATCCATTCACTTAAACTAAAGTTAGAGTGCGAAAACCAATGTGTCTTCGGACGACGACGACGACGACGCCAATTTTAATTTTTAATTTAAAGAGATAGTGTTTAGAATGTTCAGGACTACTCCTGTTACTGTCATAAATTACCAGAGACAAACTACATTAGTATACTTAAAAGATAAGAATATTGTAAATTTTATAAATGAAAAAAGCATGACAGTATAAGGTTTGCAATAACAAAAACTTGCATTCATATTTTCCGTTGTGATTTTCCTTCACTAAATTTTTTTTTTGCAATCCCATTCATAAAGTCTCACATTTTTACCATTACTCAGTGCATGCAATAATTTTTGAATTTACCGTATTCAAAATTACCATAATATTTTTATCCAAATCCAAGCTCAGATTGTGATACGTCAAAGTAAGAACAGGGATCTAGGGTAATCATATCTAAAATCATTTACAGTTTTTCGAGACTTAATGTTATTTTAGAGCTTGACAAATGGTACAAATACTTGTCTATTATTAAGACAATTGTTGGCTTCACATTTTTTATTATGTTGTTTGTTGATTGGTTGCTACCTTTTAAATTTATGTTTACCTGTCACCTTTGGTTTATACATATTATGAATCATAAACTTTCTTTTAAAAGATGTAAATACAGAATGTAAATTTGAAATAATTTCATTTATTTTCACTACAAATAGCTGTATCTGTCCTCAACATTTCTTATTTCATTCATACGCTTCCATCTGTTTAAAAAATAAAAATAAAATTGCGTTTAAAATTAAAATGCCCCTCAATAGATGGGGTTCTCATAATGTGGTTTATGGTTCAAATAAGGGGAATTATCTGAGGTATGACACATAAAACTTGTCATAAGAGACCTTGTCTAGGGTAAAGTAGTTTCTAACATGTAACTTTTTCAAAAATCAAACTCCTTATCAATAGGAAAGTTCAAATTAAATCATTACCTACTTAATCAAGAGGCGTAATTTTGAAACTTATAAATTAAAATACATTAATGTTAAACTTTGCTTTTGTTTAGAGCCATTTAAAGAGTAGTTTATATTATAGTGTGTAAACATTGTGAAACCACGTTTGGAGATTTGTAGAAAACGACAGAAATGACCCCTTTGAGTCACAATAGCTTCATTGTCTGGTAACACAGTAATATAAATACCTAAGATTTTCATTCCATTCAAATTTTTTCTTTGGTGCTGCCACTTTTTTCTTAGTGGGTTCCTGGTTTGTATTTGTTTTTTCTCCTTCCTCTTCAGAATCCTCAGTATCACCATCTTTACCCTCTGGTTTGTTCTCCTCTGGTTTGTTGGCATCATTTTCTGCCTGCTTCTGTTTCCTGTTAAAAAATGGCAGAAAATTTTAAATGAAAAAAAAAATAAAAATAACAGAACCACATTGTATATCTAGAAAAAATTCATTTTGAACTATGTTTTTTTTACAGAATTATTGGACATACATGTATATGAAGTAATATGGTGACTTTTAGATTTCAAAAGCATGCCTTTGAAATTGAGCCAAGTTTCATTGAAGGTCAAATGAACTTCCTTCAAGGTGTTGGGGGGCCTTTCAGAAATGTTGACCTTGAAGCATTCTGGGTAGTTGAGCAGCATTTTTATGTCACTAGTAGACATTCATTTAAATATTTAAAGTATTTTATTCTATTTGTCTATGAGCACGTTAATCTACTGTTGTTTTGTCTATTGGGTATTGATTTTCGTGGATTTCAATGGTACAAGTGAACCACCAATTTAACTGTTCATCAAACGAAAATATTCTATGGGCTTTTACACAGAATGAAACCATGAAATCATGAATCTACAAAAAATGCAATTATTCCAAGATCCAAGCAAAATTGGTACCAACATAAGTAAATATATTCACAGTATCATGTTTTTATTTATAGCAGGAGTATTTTCTCTCTTATCTTGAAACACAAGTGTCTTTTATCCTGCACTTTTTATATATGTAACACTCAGGAACGTGTCCGATTCCCCCCCAAACGTGTCCATATTACGTCACTGAACTGCAAAACATGTCTAGGTGCTAAAGGGCGCCAAAACGTGTCATTTTTAAGAACGCCCAAACATGTACATTCCCCTAAACGTGTCCATATACAGCCTAAAGGCTTCTTTTTATGAAAGCTCAATTTAATTAAGTTAATTTTTGGCCTTCAAGTAACAATAAAATGTCCACAAATATTAAATATATAATTTTATTATTGTTTTTCTTTTAACATAGACTCCTTTTAATACACGTTCAGTCAGAATGGGGATGTTTAATCTGAAATCTTGTAAAGGAAGAGATAGACCAACCTAATGTATTTATTGTTAATATGTTATAGTCCTGAATATGCATGAAATATTTGCCACTGGATGTTTAGCAACCAAAAATCAATCAATTTATTGTTTTAGATATGCATGAAATAATTGCCACAAGCAACAATCAGTTAATCTTTTACTTTTCCTATTTGATTATTACCTCTTTCACTATTGATTTAACGTAATGTGACAGTTAAAAGGAGGATGCATATTCAAAATTACTTTCGGTTATGAATTATAAGGTTGGTATCAGGGATACTAATGATACATGCACATTTATTCCTCTTGCTTATGTCTCTTTATTGATGCTCGAACCCAAAAACTTAATCCCAGTACATACTTTGAAGAGCTGATAAAAACTAGAGGCTCTAAAGAGCCTGTGTCGCTCACCTTGGTCTATGTGCATATTAAACAAAGGACACAGATGGATTCATGACAAAATTGTGTTTTGGTGATGGTGATGTGTTTGTAGATCTTACTTTACTGAACATTCTTGCTCCTTACTATTATCTCTATCAATAATGAACTTGACCCGGTAGTTACAGTGGAAAATATTTTGTAAAAATTTACAAAAATTTACAAAATTTATGAAAATTGTAAAAAATTGACTATAAAGGGCAATAACTTCTTAAGGGGTCAATTGACAGTTTTGGTCATGTTGACTTATTTGTAGATCTAACTTTGCTGTACATTATTGCTGTTCACAGTTTATCTCTATCTATAATAATATTCAAGATAATAACCAAAAGCTGCAAAATTTTCTTAAAATTACCAATTCAGGGGCAGCAACCCAACAACGTGTTGCCTGATTGATTAGTCTGAAAATTTCAGGGCAGATAGATCTTGACCTCATGAACAATTTTATCCTCATCAGATTTGCTCTAAATGCTTTGGTTTCAGAGATATGAGCCAAAAACTGCATTTTACCCTATGTACTATTTTTTAGCCATGTCAGCCATCTTGGTTCGCGGGCGGGGTCATCGGACACATTTTTTAAACTAGATACCCTAATGATGATTGTGGACAAGTTTGGTTAAATTTGTCTTAGTAGTTTCAGAGGAGAAGATTTTTGTAAAAGATTACAAATATTTACGAAAAATGGTTAAAAATTGACTATAAAGGGCAATAACTCCTTAAGGGGTCAACTGACCATTTTGGTCAAGTTGACTTATTTGTAGATCTTACTTTGCTGAACATTATTGCTGTTTACAGTTTATCTCTATCTATAATAATATTCAAGATAATAACCAAAAACGGCAAAATTTCCTTAAAATTACCAATTCAGGGGCAGCAACCCAACAACGGGTTGTCCGATTCATCTGAAAATTTCAGGGCAGATAGATCTTGACCTGATAAACGATTTAACCCATGTCAGATTTGCTCTAAATGCTTTGGTTTCTGAGATATAAGCCAAAATCGACATTTTACTCCTATGTTCTATTTTTAGCCATGGCGGCCATCTTGGTTGGTTGTCCGGGTCACCGGACACATTTTTTAAACTAGATACCCAATGATGATTGTGGCCAAGTTTGGTCAAATTTGGCCCAGTAGTTTCAGAGGAGAAGATTTTTGTAAAAGTTATGGACGACGACGACGATGGACGACGGACGCCAAGTGATGAGAAAAGCTCACTTGGCCCTTTGGGCCAGGTGAGCTAAAAATCAGTGCAATATTCTCAAACATCATTAATATGCATGTAGTTAGACATCACCGGAGTATATTGGTACAAAAGAATTCACCTAGTAAACAATGAATTTAACTGTACAAAACTAATTAATTGCAATTTGTTTATGTTCGCTCTAAACATGCATGTAATATTTGTCACTGGACATTAAGCAATCAACAGTAAAGAGTTAATTTATATGTTGCAAATCAAACTTGCAATTATGCTAAATATGAACAACCAGCATTGAATAAATAAGTGCTAATAAATTTTGGATGTTCTTCTTTCAACTCTGTTCCTTTTTTAATTGCCAGTAATTGTGCCCAAAAAACTTCAGCATTTATGTCCTTTGAATGCGGCTTTAATCTTTTTTTAGGATTCCAACATCTTCAATCGTAGAATGAATTGCTGTAAACGTTATTGACACCAATGAGGACATAATAGCGCTAAAAGTTTTGAGACGTTCTTGTGTTTTAAAGTGGAAACGTTTTGGCGAAAAACAATTATCGGACACGTTTGGGGGATGTGAAATCAGACACGTTTGGGCGTTTTATGATTTTACGGACACGTTTGGGCGTTTTATGATTTTACGGACACGTTTGGGCGGATGGACACGTTTGGGAGTGTTACATATATAAATATATATCATATATGTATAATAGACAAGAATTTCTAATTAGACAAAACATTCAACTGACATTAATATGTAAAATAATCCTTAAAAGATTCTCAAAGGCATGGTTTGATTTTTTGTTCAGATTCCACTATTCATTTTTCTATGATGTATTATACATAAATACATAACTTGTAAAAGAGACAACTAAGACAAAGATTGCTGAATTGCTGAGTTAGCAACAAGTCATATATATATATAGATTGATGAGAACAAAATGTAATTCATGTGAGATTGAACAAAGAAGGGCAAAATACAAGTATAATTACCAAATCTGAAATTCTGCATCATGTTTCTCTTGTTGTGCTTGCATAACAATTGCAATAGCTGAAAAATCAAGTTTATATTAAAAAAAAAAAATTTTTAAATAGGAAATGGAATGTCTTGATTTATTAAATCATTGGGTAGCATTCTCATTTAAGCAATACATTTATTCATAAATAACATTACTTTGTACAGCTAATTAGTTACCTGACAGAAATTGACCCAAAAGCCAAATCCAACAATGAATATATTCAATATACATTGAAAGTCAATATTTCTAACTCACTCCTATAAAGATATAAACTAAGAAAAAGTTCAGATCATTTTATATTTGAAATGGATATCTTGAAAATTTGGAACTGTTATCTTTTGTATACTGTAAATTCAGAAATTATTGCATGCATTTATTATTGTGAATTTTGAAGAATGGACAAAAATGCGAGTTTAATTATTGTGATTTCTTTGAAATCTGCATACAGTTATATGGATCCGATATCAGAATGCCAGTTTTTATTATTGCGATACTCGTTCAGTCACATTATTCGCATTAAAAAACCTCACAATAATTTTTGAATTTACAGTAACCATCAATAAAGAGCTATAGAATCATATTGTTAACTTCCCAAACAATGATTTAGATAGACAGCATCTTAATATCACACAAGTTGTACCACCTTTATATTTCAGGGGTTCAAATTAACATTTGGTACTGGAAGGTCCAGGACCGTTGACACTCCGAACTGAAAGGTCCACAACCCAAATCCCAGGTAATACTTTTACATGAATTATTTCATAACTCATTAAGATACAAAACGTATGTGCTTCTGGTGTTAGGTTAGATTGTTTCATCATATTTTAACTGCATGTAAAGTTTTTTTTAATGGAGAAGGTCCGATAAGGGCTAATTATGGACTAAAATTTGAAGTACATCTGATGAAATATTTTTGTCATTTTTTATACAATTAAGTGTCTACTTCAGTCGATTCAATTAGTTTATGTTAAAGATTTTAACTGTTTTGGTCATCAAAGAGGCTCAAATTCATGCTTAAATATGAAAAATCTATAATATATGCCATAAAATTTCACTTTTCAGATGGTTTTGTTCTAAAATGGAAGTGGCCGCATTCGTGTTCAGTCTTAACATTTATATATGTTATGTAATATCAATAAATACAACATATATCTAAATATTAAGACTGAACACAGCCACTTCCATTTTAGATAAAAACCGTCTTAAAATTAACACAAATGCTAAAATTGTGAAGATTTCAGTAATTCTGCATGAAATAATGATGCTAGTACCTGATGCATGTCCATTGTACTGTCAAAAACAGCCCATATTTATATAACAAAAGAATTCTTACTTTCAAATAAAAAGCTAAAAGTTTACATTTTCAACAAATTTGTAAAACGCTGTATTTTGGGGCCAAAAAGGGGTCTTACCGGACCTACTTCTTTACAAATATATTGCCAGGCAACCATATAGTACCAAACATATTAAGACTGAACACGGCCACTTCCATTTTAGATGAAAACCGTCATCAAAATCTACCCACGGTCTTTTAATTTTTCAGTGGGGCTTAAATCAAATTTCCGTTCCCGTTCACGATCATTGTGTTGGTCTTTAGTGATGATTTTCATTTAATTTCTTTCATTATGTTGCCAAGGAAGACGTTAAAGACCGTTCATCATCTCGGGCTTTCTCTTGGAAGACGTATCACCAAAGCAAAACAGACTCATTTTGTTTTTCGCAAATGTCTAAATGATTTGTCACGTGATTTCTCGCAACTATTTATAACCTTGTGTTTCCAAGAAATACTAAGTTAAAAATAACTTTTATCACTCGTTGGCAAGGTCAGGGATGAAACATTTTATTATCTCAATTTCAATAATAATATGGCTTTGAAATGACAATACTGATGGTTAAAAAGGTCGGCAAAATTAATTTTTATTTATTTTGAGTTTCAAATCGAACAAATCGAAGGTCCGTCGGGCGTACCTAATAACCAAAACGAAAGTCCGATTGCAACAGTGGAAGGTCACGGACCTTGGACCACCACTAATTTTAACCCCTGATATTTCCACTGCTCAATTGCTATTTTGCAGCACAAATAATTTATTTCATGCAATTTAAGGAAATAGTAAGTTTCCATCAGATTTTTCAGTAAACAAATGTTAATTTTTTTTTTTTCTTTGGTAAAAATTTTTGTGGATACCAGAAAGCCAGATGATTTAGGAAACAAATGTAATTTTTTTGGATTTCACTATTTCATAGATTTAACACATATTAGTTTTAAAGTCTATACACAATTTGTAATTTATTAAATACTAAAATTCTTGTTTCACCTTATCTCACAAATTCCATGAAAAATAGTACTGGAAAATCATAAATCCAGAATAGATAGTCATAATATTATGATTACCATCTTTAAGTTTCTGTAACGGTCCTTTCAGCTGATCCTCTTGTCTATCTAACCTCAGTTTCTTTGCTCTCTTTAGTAATGTATCTTTGGTACAAGGTAGGAACCAGGCTAAATGTCCAAATATAACTGATCTCTGACTGCATGGTAACTGTCTTGTTGTCAGTTCAATTCTGTAAAAGATTTGTAAAAGCTGATAAATATTTGAATTTTTTTCTATTTTAGCGACGGTGAGTAATGGACCAAAATACAATATAAGTTATTATGACTTCAGGTAATACTCCATACAAAAAATACTATCAAAATCAGAAATGCAAGATTTTATTTTTGCAAAACAATCCTATTACAATTTTCCCAATAATAAAAACATCCCATAGTTTTCAGGCTGTTTTGTCATTGAATTTTAATCAAAATCAACTTTCATCTATCAATCTATCAACATTTAGCACTTGTTTTCCTTAAAAAAATTATTCCTGTATTTTTCCCCCCTTTGAAACTTATTTCCAAGTTAGAAACAGATAGTACTCAAAGATTAACATTTTGAAGGTTTTATTTCGGTCTTTTATGCTGCCACCCTTTCCTAAGTTGGTTCCTGGGTTTGTCTTTCATCTCTTTCTATTAAAGATAGATTTTTTTAACCCAGTTGAAACAGTTTTTTTCATTTCATTTAACTTAACCTCCAAGGGATGTCTTGCTTTGTGTGTTATGTGATCAGTGTTTGTACATTGGTATTTAAAAGACTGCTGAGGGTTTCAACTCCAAAAATGAATAACTGTTTTATTTACTTTCATTGATTGAAGAAAAAATTTATTTTTCATGGATAATTGATTCTTTGGTTTTGCATACAAGTCTATCGAAAATTTGAACTTCATTGAACATTTAAATTTCTGATTAACCTACACAGTATCCTATATTTTTAACCATCTTTCATAGAATACTTACTCTAACAACATTTCACTGACTTCTCCATTGAAAAACTTTCCTTTGCTAACATTAGAACACTTTGCAGTCTGGAAAATTATACAATTAATTCAGTTCATTTTTAGTTTATTACTTACAAACAAAATTTTATAAGACAGTTATGTATTATTGATGCTTGCATCATCATTTTTTGTTTAACCTAACTATTTTCCGACTCTCCATACATCTTTTTCTATTCAGCTCTATAAAATGGCAATCACTATTAATATGCATTAAAGTAAAACATAATAAATGGGGAATGTGTCCATTGGACACAGATGATGCCCCCGCTTGCATATCATAATAAAGTTATAAAGGACATAACTGAAGAACGGTAAAAGTGAAACTACACAAATTTGTACTTGATCTGAGTTTTGTGGTAATAAGTATTATGTATAAGTTTCATAACATTTGGTTGGGGCAAACTTAAGTTAGAGAACGGAAACGAAAAATTCAGCTTTTTTCCATTTGTAAATGGGCATAACTCTAGAACAGTAAAAGTAACACCACCAAAATTCAAATTTGATCTGTATTTTGTGGTAATAAGCATTGTGAATAAGTTTCACTACGTTTGGTTGATGCTAACTAAAGTTAGAGAACAGAAACGAAAAAATTCAGCAATTTTTCAATTTGTAAACAGGCATAACTCTAGCACGGTTTTAGTGACACCACCCAAATTCATACTTGATCTGTATTTTGTGGTTATAAGCATTGTGTAAAAGTTTCATAACATTTGGTTGAGGCAAAATAAAGTTCGAGAATGGAAACGACATTTGTAAAGGGGCATAACTCTAGAACAGTTGAAGTGACGCCCCCAAAATTCAAACTTGATCTGTGTTTTGTGGTAATAAGCATTGTGTATAAGTTTCGTAACGTTTGGTTGAGGCAAACTAAAATTAGAGAAAGCAAACTAACTTTGGGACGTACAGACGGACGGACAAGGGTAAAACTTAATGCCCCCTCCACTACGGCGGGGGCATAACAAACCTTTTTAATTAAAATAATAGCATGCATCATTCATATAGTTTGCTACAACCAAAATTTTTTAGTAAGAATACATTGCTTTAATTCAAACACTTATTTTTGAATGATTCATGAATAGAATAAACTAAATAATATTTCGTTTTGCATATATGTACCTCTTTCAGTTTATCAATAATTTTGAGAAAATCTGGTTTGAGTCCGTCCGGTAACTTAGGTGCAGATTCTGGTTTTTTCTCTTCATTACCATCTTTACTGTTTGAGTCTGTCATACCAATCACTGAATCAAACACGGCATCAAGCTTGTCACCTTTACTCATGGCTATTACAGAATCAATCACAGAGTCTATACCTTCGTCTTGTGACGATCCCTCCTGTGATGACTGACTGTTAACATTGGGTGTTATTCTCCCGTTCATATTTGATTCTGGACCAGCAGTAGATTCTGTTTGTTGTTTTAGTAACTCGGCCACAGTTGGTGACATTTTCTTTCTGTCAAAACAAGGCATAATTTATAATACAATCATTTATATCATGTATAAGTAGACTTAGTATAACCTTTCTGTTTCCTAGAAACCTCAAAGACTATTTTATTATAATCTAGTACTACCTTAGTCAGTTCATTAAATTGAGTCATTATATCAAACATGACCATACCAGAAGTTTGCTTGAGATCTATAAGATATGGTATTCAGGATCTTCACAGGAGATATGGGATCATACTCCATATCAAAATAAGAATTAATTCATGTAAGACATAGATTTGTTGGAAATTTTCACTTGGTCTTGGTCGCTATATTCAAATTTTATCCCGAGCAATTCCTCACACATAAATGTACATGTATCGTAACCTAAATGCAAACAATATGTCAATTTTTATCCCTAGCAGTAGCGAATAAATGAATATAGCAGTCCAGGCCATGTGAAAATGGTAGTTATATTACAATGTTAATACATCCTGAGCCTTCTGTTGTACTGTTTATTTTATTTAATATTAACATGTTATTAAATAACCTTTTCACCTGAAGTCATTTCAATTTTTCTGATAACCTCTTCAATGCGAAAATGAATGATACAATATACAATAAATATAAACATTCTATTAAACATATGTCCTAATGAAACCTATTACAGATGACTTTTGTGATATATTTGTAACTTACTTGGATTTTTCAGGATTTGGCTTCTTTGGTTTTTTAAATTCTTTTCCTTCACCATTTAATAATTTCTTCTTTTTCTTTCCTCCTCCCTCAATATTATCTTTTATTTTTCTTTTCTAAAAACAATTGAAATCTTATTTAACTAGACAAGAAGAGGAATCCTTGGTCTACCAGTTCAAAATATTGGGAGACAAGTCAAATGTTTGATAGGAATACAATTGCTGTAGTGAAAATCATCAAAAATATTTAGATAACTAAGCTGTCAACAGACAGAAGCTCATCATTAGCATAACCAACATTATCAAAATCAATTCATCTGAATCACCAAGGTTACATCCAAAATTTGACCTACACACTTTTGAAAATCTCCATTGAGGTGTACTGCCTGGCATTCTTTTGTAAGTCATAAACTGGTTTTATAACATTTTCCATGACGAGCAATCTAACTTTAAACTATGATTATGAATGAATACATACTTTTATATTGGTTTCTTTCTTTTCCCCATCAGATTCAGAGTCAGACTCTATTTTCTGCAATATTAAAGGATACTCAATAAATACACAATAAAGGATAGAATTTTGATTATTCCAAAAAGTACTTTTTCATCTAAGAAATTATTCTTTCATGCCATGCTCTAGGCTCACATTAATTAGGATAGGCATTATATTTGTCAATATCTTTATACCAAGTGTCGACCTATGTTAAAATGAACATAGAACATGCCATGATAGAACTATTACGATTCTAATAGGAAAATACACAACATTTGTATTTCTAAGCAGACCTATTAGACACACTCAAAGGGCAGCCATTTTGATTTGATGGAGAAAAGCGTTCTAGCAAACAACCATTTCACCACTATTGCTTGAATAGATACATGTATACTTACCTTTAGAATTATTTTATTTAATTTTCGAAGAGAGTAAAGACAACAAAAATGTCTGTTTTGATCTCCTGTGTGTTAAAAATACAACTAACTTTGCAGTTTTAATTGTGACGTCACACACCTGCATCCCATGTTCTAATGGAATTACAACATTGCTTTGTTTATAATGAGCGTCATATTAGAAATCAGAATTCACTTGCTTGAATTTCCCCTACAAATTGTGAGGCAAAACAAAACTTTTCAAAAAGATAAATTTTTATGAGATACACTAATAAATTTTGTTAGCTTATATTCTGAAATTTATTAAATTTTTTTAGTTTATATTCTGAAATTTATTAAATTTTGTTAGCTTATATTCTGAAATTTAATAAACTATGATCACATACATTATTTTAAACATATTTTTAAAATAATCCAATATAGACATTTTGACTACTAACCCTTTTCTTCTTTTTCTTTTTCAGAGTTCCTAGTTTAAAGTCATCATCTGAGTCATCTGATAATTCTTTGAAATCTAATTTCCCACAGTTTATATAAAATCCTCCAAGTTTTGTTGTTAAGCAGGCTGGTACGACTTCATCATACTAGACAAAATAGAAATGTGTTTAATGTCTCACTTGCCTTTCACTAAAATCAAATTACAAATTTGTAATAGCAATTTGATGGAATGCTATATAACTGCATGTAATGATATCACTTCATAATTTTTGAGATCCTCATCAGATCAGAAACATATTTCAATTGAGAATGATTTGAACCTCAAAATGTTTTTGAAAATGTGATATATAGATAATTATGCATTAGGATTGGAAATATCATCATTTATAAGTTATTCCTCCTACTCTATTCAAATCCTAAACATTTGAAGAGCATAATAAAAATTACAGAAGAACAATCGGTGCATAAGTTAAATTGCAATTTGGAGTCCAGTGCCATTAATGGGATGGTTTATTTCCCCTTCTTTAACTACTTACACATTTCCAAAGCATTTATTTTACCATTTTGTAAAGCTGCACATTTCTTAAACTTACAGCCTCAGAATTATCAATAAACTCATCATTTTCGTCATAACCATCACCAAGGTCAACATAATCTTGTATCCGTCCATGTTTCTTTTTCCATTTTGTGTTCTTTGGATTCTGAAAAATAAAAAATAAATTTATTTGTTACATGATTTTTAACTTGGTATACCATTATTGCTTAAAATGTACTTCTTTTTTGTAGTGATGATGTCTTATGCCACTGCTATATTTTACTTCTATCTATGCCTCTAAAGAATACTGCCATTTCAAATAAATTTTATGTTATCCCTTCATAACACCTTTAAGGAGTGTTGTATACGTTTTATTATTTTATTTATTTTATTTTTTTTTTTGGGGGGGGGGCTTATCTAGCTTCATGTAGCATGTGTAGTAGCTGGTTTTAGCTAGACAGGCAAATGGGTCATGTGTGCACATACAACTGGTTTAACAACCACTACAATGTGTGCCTGCTCCAAGTCAGACTACATGGAACATGTCTTAATTGTAGTTTTTCTCTTTTTTCAGCCTTTCATCATCACTTGCTAATTAATAGTGTACAGTAAAATGTTGGAAAGAATATACAAAATGGTGATGTCAATGAGTTAAAATAAATGAAATGATCTTAAAATAAAGTTAAGTTTATCATGATGGGAGAATAACCATTTACATATTTTTCTTCAAACTTTTTTGCAATGGCAGCCATAGCTTCAACGTCTTCATCTTCACCAAAAGGATCATCTCCATTTTCTGCTGGCTTCTTTTCACCCTGAAATACAATTTCAATGTAAAACAAGTGAAACTGCAACTACTGCTAACTGATGATACCCCCGCCCAAATATGGATAATTTTAATAGTGTAAAAATATGTAAGTGTTCCTCAGGAAGTTGTTGAGTGATGAATCTGAAAATGCATCACACGGTATAGCTCACTCATATAAACCTTGAAACCAAATTTCAGAAATCCTTGTAATGTAGTACCTGAGAAAAAATGCAACGAAAAATATTCAAGGGACGGATGGACAGATGGACGGACAGACCGAGGTAAAACAGTAAACCCCCCCTTTTTTTAAAGCGGAGGTATAATAAAGAATCATGATCTTTTCAAATTTGAGGGTTGCTTGGTCGTACTTTAAAATACACAATTTTTCAGCTGCATTATCAATATTCCAAGGTATCCTTGTTTGTCATTAACACATTAACCATTTATATTTGAATGTTTGTGTATGTGTGTATTTTTGTAAAATTCACTTCCTGTTGCACACCAGTTTAACATGAAGCAGTGCTACCAAGGAAGAATTTTGATCACTTCTTTTTTGAACATGTTCAAAACAAAACATCCTCTTTTCCAATGACTTTTTTTTTTACATGTTCTGCAGCCTGCACAGGAAATATGGCTTTTGGCCTCAGCACATTTGAATTTTGCCAAACAGAAAAGACAGTCTTGATAAAGCTCATGATTTTTGGAAAAATTTGTGTACTATCAACTCAAATCATATCTTTATTTAACCTTAACATCCAGAATATGCCAGAAAGAAACATTTTTCCAAGTCAAAAAGAAAACAATTATTCTGAGATAACAACAAACAAGGCATTAATTTTATGTGGTCTTATTTGTCAAATATTCAAATTTAGTTATGGTGACTAAGCCATGATTGTATATCAAAGATTAGGGTCATCAACATAATTCTTCAGTAAGTTCATGAATGTATCCTTTTTTCAAATACTGGAAAAATCTGCAAGCACCATGGGTACATTAGATGAGTTGTGATCTTTATAGATTTGTAGTAAAAGAAATGCATTTTTAGGTTCATGTATACTAATTATTTTGGTGGGGGGTTCAGAGATCAAGACTCAGGACATTATAAACTTGTTTAATCAATGTCTCTGTTAGGACGGGAAAAAATCATCAAAACTAGGACACAAAACTGTTTTTTTTTAATTCCACTAACATTCCACACTTGGTGAATTATCTTCTTTAACCTTATTATCTCATTATTAGAATTTTGTGGGGAAACCTTTGACATGTGTTGAGACAGACCTAAATATTGATTCTATGATCCCAGGTAGCATGCACTGTGACAGATATTTTTGTAACAAATTCTAAATGATAATGTGTCAGTCACGACATCTAGACCAAAATCAATAATAAATATTTTACAGATGTGACCCTTGACAAGAATTTCTTCCAAATTTTTGCAAGTAAATAAAATATTTTTGGATGATATGATGAGACAGCAACCCAGCATAACAAAATTTGATTGATATCAAGAGGTCAACATATGGTCTTACATTTGTAAGTGACAATATGTCAAGCTTTAAAATGTGCTGAGTATAGAAAAATTGTGAATAAATTAACACTATGAAAGATAACTGCTAATTCCAACCTATTCAAGGACCTGCTTATACTGTTAAATGCCAAGGAAATTTACAAGTTTTCTGGTTTATACTGTTAAATGCCAAGGAAATTTACAAGTTTTCTGTTTTATACTGTTAAATGTCAAGGAAATTTACAAGTTTTCTGTTTTATACTGTTAAATGCCAAGGAAATTTCCAAGTTTTCTGGTTTATACTGTTAAATGCCAAGGAAATTTACAAGTTTTCTGGTTTATACTGTTAAATGCCAAGGGAATTTACAAGTTTTCTGTTTTATACTGTTAAATGCCAAGGGAATTTACAAGTTTTCTGGTTTATACTGTTAAATGCCAAGGAAATTTACAAGTTTTCTGGTTTATACTGTTAAATGCCAAGGAAATTTACAAGTTTTCTGTTTTATACTGTTAAATGCCAAGGGAATTTACAAGTTTTCTGTTTTATACTGTTAAATGCCAAGGGAATTTACAAGTTTTCTGGTTTATACTGTTAAATGCCAAGGAAATTTACAAGTTTTCTGGTTTATACTGTTAAATGCCAAGGAAATTTACAAGTTTTCTGTTTTATACTGTTAAATGCCAAGGGAAAGTTATGATGCTGGGACTAGATGTGATCGTTTTTATACCATTTCTTTTTTTTTTTTTTAGAAACATTTGTAAACCTATTTTTCTAAACAATGAAAAAAGGTGCAACAATTTCTATTTTTCATGCTTCTCTACAGTACAGTACATATTATTGATATCAAGAGATGGAAGATCTTCCAAATTACAGACAGAATGACATTGTGTTTGATTTATCTAAAATTCACATCTTGACACATATTTACAAATCAGAAATGTGGCATTCAAGTTTGTATCAACTGAAAATTTCTCTTATATATATATACATGGTATATAAAAGAATTGATTCCTAAATGATGCCCCCGCTTGTAAATATACGGCAATTCATAAATTTTCTATTTATAAAGGGACACAACTTGACAACGGTGAAAGTGACGCCACCCATATTTAAAACTGATCTGTGTTTGTTGAAAATACACATTGTGTATAAGTTTCATAACATTTGGTTGAGGCAATCTAAAGTAAGAGTGCGGAAACGACAAATTTAGCAATTTTTCCATTCATTAAAGGGACATAACTGGAGAATGGTGAGTCAGACACCACCCAAATTCATACTAGATCTGGTGTTTGGTGGTAATACAAATGTAAGCATTGTGTATAAATTTCATAACTAAAGTTAGAAAACAGAACTAATTTTGGGACGTACAAAAATGTATGGTCAGACATGGGTAAAACTGAATGCCCCCTCCACCGCAGCAAGAGCATAAAAAGTTGAAATTTGTTCTGTAAGTCATCATTATACACAATTGTACCAAAAAGCAAATACGATATCTACAGGCATAAGGAAAATAGCCTGGACCAACTTCTTCATTTCAAAAGAACATAAGGACAGACATGGCTAACATAATAAGCCCCAGCCATGTAATGTAAGGGACATTAAAACTCTCAGTTAGATAATGAATGGTGACCCCTTTGTGCAAGATTTTTGATTTTTTAGGTTAAATTTACATCCTCAAATATTTTTTGGACACCTGCAGCTTGCCGACTGTTGTTCAAGACTGTATGTTACCTTTTCAAAGACTTTTAGTTGTTGGTGTTGTTGGGTTGCTGTTTCTTTGACAAATATATACCCAAAGTTCTCCCAATAAATTTTCAAACATCACCATGTTTATAAAACATCTGATTATAAACTTTATACAGCCCTGGGGGGGATATACCCACATCTCTTTTTTATTCATACTGAAAACAAAAGTTTCACGATGAAATTTTCAGTAATGGACAAGCTTACACTTTTTGTGCATAATATATTACAGATTTTAGAACCAGTAAATATCATTTGGCATTTTATTCAATAACGGACATACATACGTATTGCATAAAATATGCATACTGCTGTTATCTTCACAAATTCTTGTTCAATTCAATTAACTTGAATCAAGACAGAGAAATAATGACTTTTCTGTTTTCTAAAGCATCTACATGTTTAAGGCAAATCTAATCTGGCTAAAAAATACTTGTCTTTAAAAGGACTCATAAATTAGGTTTATAAATTTTGAAAATAAAAGTCTGTGCTCCTCTTCAAAACAGTACATGTATTTGTTTTCAAATGACAGTTATATAAGTCTTGATAAGTTCAGATTCATAGAAGGATGAAGGGCTCCTATATCTATATTTATGGGCATTAAGTACAATAGAATACATTGTCAATCTAATTAAAATTAGATCTTCCATCTCATTCACTTGTAACTTGTTTATCATGTTTTTTTTGTGTGTCATAGGATACCTCATATCCTTTGTTTATCCATTATATCACACAGAAATGCTTTTTGTTGCTACAATGATATATCTGCCTTTTTATAGCCTTCATATTTTCCAACTGAGATTCTGTTTAAACATGTTAATCAACAATTTTATTTTAAATTCTCAAATTCTGACGCCAACTAGAACATGACCAATATATTTTACATAATTCATTGGTAATTACTTTTCATTTTCCTCGATTGCAATAACATCAAGACCTTTTTTAATTTTACTTTTAGAAATTTTCTAAAACATTTGCAGGAAAGCAATTGCCTTCTATAGAAAATAGTTCATTTATCAATTAAATGATGTCCATCTCTATTAAATTTATATCTTACAAAATCCTATTAAATATTAAAACTTAGGAAAACATTTTCAGTTCAACAGTAAATACATTTGAAGTTAATCTCCAGACTTAACTAATTCTGTACACGAAATTTCTATGTATACTACATTCATTAATTTAACCAACTCGATTTTTCCTATTTCTATTCTTTAACCACTCCGCTAGAGCCTCGCAGATCGATAACCAATCACACGCGCGCCTAATTACCTTTAATCAGATGATTAAAAACAATAACTGTCCACTTCGTACCTGTCTTTTTATCGTATGTGCATGTTATCGATTTAATTCTATAAATAGATACTGCTTAGCACTGCAATTTACCTACAACTTCATTCAACCATAACATCACTTTGGTTCCTACACTTTGACCTTTGTCATTAACATATTCACCACACACCAATATTTGCAAAATATTTCTAAAACAGTTTTTTTTGCCCTCAGGATTATTATAGTGCAAGCGATAAGTAACCCTCATTGTCCAGACCCAATCAATCATCTTATCTATGTCACACTTCACAAAGAGCCAATAACTTTTACACCAAACAAATTGCATAAACTCTGGAAATACATTTCAAACTTCTGTTTTATTCGTCTATCGAAATATTTTATTTGCTCTAAACGATTTTTGCTTCTTGCACACATACAATGTTAAATCAAGTCCACGTCCAAGGAAATGTGTCATGCGTTCCAAATATGGTAGTTAGACGATAAAAACACACAGATAATAGATCGTAATTAATCCCCGTTTATTTCATTATTTTCTTACAATCATTTTTCACATTACAAAAAAATAATATTTCTTTCGAAAAACTTTCTTTTCAAAGGTTCTCTCTCCTATCATTTGAATGGCAGTAGAGAACAGGCATGTCCAATTTTTGACCAGAAATTGAAAATAATGTAGTAAATAACTGCAAATATTACAAGATGGCGTACATTTGGGTCTGGCTATTTTGTTAAGCTGTATAGAATGTTATGTACAACGAACATCGACATGAAGGCAGTTTTTACACGTAGAAAATGTTCAGGGCTCATACAAAACTGAAGATATGCACAAACTGGGAAGAGGATTCCCCACTCCAAAAAGAGTGAAATAGACTCAAGAATGAATTAACTTTTGTTTGATTTTGAAAGAAAAAGATATTTTTATGAAATTAACACAGTATTTTAATTTTTGTCAACTCACCAGTGACTTTTTCAGTAAATCTGCATAGGAAAACTCTGAGCACTGTTGTTCGTTCGGAGTGTTGAGGGACAAACTGAAACGGACAGTTGGAGGGTCCTTTTTCGACTTTTTATCCTTCTCTGAATTAGTAACAGTGGTAAATGGAAGTCTCTTGGGTTCCGTCATGTTGTCCACTCAAAAGATCCTTTGTCGCAAACACTTTCTTCGTACAAAACTCTGCATTACTGTCACGAATCTAGCAAATCTACCGCCATTTTGTTATATTTGACGTCATTCGACTTTTGACCCCCTGTCATTGGAAGAGTCCAATATTGTATAGTGTATTCAGTAAGTATTTTCCCGTTTTGAATAAGAAAAAAAATGCTGCATTTGAAAAAAATAAGTTCAGAAGTATATTTTCTTCATTATTTTAGGTAATTATCACCATTATTTTAATACTATCATAACAAAAATAATTTAAACTATATAATTTACTTTACCCGCACACCTGTAGGTGGTATTGTCCAAAACTTTTCAGGAAACCCCGATCTAAAAATATGTAAAACGGTCTTTTCCCGTTTTCATATACAACAAGTTTTAGGAAATCTTGTTTTTCCACTGGTTCCGAGGAAATTTTAAAGTTAATTTAAACATATGGCAGTAAAACAAGTATATAAATTGATCAAATTTTGATGTAATGTATTTTTACAACTGAAAACAATTCAAATCCACAAAAAACAGTACCAACATTGAACATTTACTTAGATATCATGGCAAGAAATAACTATACAATCTTTTGCTCTTCGATCGACATTTCAGAATTTTGAGTACAATTTCAAGCTGGCCTATCAATTTTTCCAGCACTTTTATCAGTTAATCTTTTTTTCGACCCAAGCGAGCCCTGACTCAGTTGCGTGACCAGTGATGGTTTCTGTTTTTCTTCTTTTTTTTTCTGCTGGAAGGGATGGACTACTCACTGGCACTTTCGCAAATATCAATCATCACAGGTTAGATCAGTCTTAATATCACAACAAAAACGTACAGCATGACCAGTGGATATTATCCATCGAAGCATTACCAGAAACGGAACAGTTTTATAAACTAACGTGACGGTACCCAATTTGCACCTATTTTGACGGTTTTTTCACCTACGTTTATTTATGATCCAGACAAAAGTTTTCATTCTGTGTTTATTTTGTAGAAAGTGTCATTATTGCGTATATGGTTCCACTAATTTAATTTTGAATCCATATTGAATCATAGAAAAATGGGTTTCAACAGACCTCCAAACGATTGGTATGATTGCCAATGAGACAAGTATCCACCAAAGTTCAAATGAAGTGGATTTAAGCAACTATAGGCAACAATGAGAAAAACCCATACCGTATAGTCGGCAATAAACGGCCCCGACATGAAAAATATGAAACAATTCAATTGAGAAAACTAACGGCCTAATTTATAACAAAACAATTTACGAAAAACAAATATGACAGACATGAACCAACGACAACCACTGAACTACAGGCTACTGATTTGGGACAGGCACATAAAGAATGTGGCGGGGTTAAACATGTTTGTGAGCACACTGCCAGCATAGACTCTATCGTCACATGCACGCGGAAATTAATGAAATCAAGATATCAGAAAAGGTCGCAAACAAATTATTTGAAAACATCAACCTTAAGCTACAGGTTCAGATCATCTTAGCCTCCATTCATCACACTGGTCTTTCAAAAATCAATTATTACACACAAACTATAGACGGACTGAAAACATGCATACGTGTATCTGTCCTGCATTAAAAAAAAGACAAACACAATGCCATCAATTACAGACCAATCTCACCAACATGTATATTTTGTAAAATAATGGAACACATCAGATAGCTAGTCAAATAATGAACCACCTTGAGAAAAAAAACATGTAATATACGATCTGCAACATATATTTCGATCAAAACGCTTATGCGAGACACAATTAATATCTTGTATATAGGACCTGACAAAAGACAATTATAACAACATACAAACTGATGACATTGAGATGGGATTTGCTAAAGCTTACGACAAAGTCACTCATAATGTACAGTATACTATACACATTAAAAAATTATGACACAGACAATCGTCTGAACAAGTTAGAATAGACGGATGATGTCCTACATAACCGTATACACAGACCAGTCATGCTATACATGGAGAACATTGAAAGAAAATTGGGGTAGCATAGAGTGCCAGTGGCGGATCCAGAGGGGGGTTCCGGGGGTTGGGAACCCCCTTTTAAAAATGGCTGGATCCGCCCATGAGTGCTACAATGAAGCCACTGTTCTTTGTCAACTATGTTCCTGCATGCTCCCATAAACTATTTCCTAGAATACTAACAAAACCGCACTTTAATATAAAATAAGGATGTGATTTGTCTGGGTAGCATCCGTCGATCAAACGGATGCTGTTACTCATAATAGAACATACTAGTAGTTAGGATAAAGTACATCTTAATATTGTCTTATACTTTGAAAACCATAATAAATAGAACATATGACAGAGTTAAAATGCTTAATTTGTTTGACCTACTATTTATTTCTATCAAAATCATCATACGACTTCTTATAGAATTTGTTTCCCTTAAATGGACTTAGTTTTGTTTTCGTAATGTCATAGTTGACTTTAAGATACTGTCTGGAGAAAACATTAATACAATTTTATTAAACTTCTACATTCATTTTTTTCATAATTAGATAACATCTGAAGCAAAATCATTTTGAAAATATATTATTTTATTTTCTCGTTTTTTAGTTATATATATGGACTATTTTTTTTTGCAGTTTACTTTTTATATACAGTCTGGTGTTAAATTTGGTAGACATCAATAACCTTCATGGAATTTTTCGAAACTTAGACGCTTCTTCGTGGTCAAGAAAAAGCATCTGAAGAAAAGAAAAAACTTTTCTTTTAAATTATCATTTTAGTAGATTATGACTAGGTTTAAGTTTTTGAAGCATTACTAATCTTTTTCAAATCTTTAGGAATTTCAGGAAACTATATAGAATCTTATAGATACCTTCTATAGAATAAAAGATTGCCTTCCTCCATGCACTTTCCCGTATTTTACTAATCAATGGACTTAGTTTTTTGCAGTCAATATTTTAGTATAGTATAAAAAAAGGGAAATGTGATATAATTGCAAATGATACAACTTTCCACCAGAGACCAAATGGTGTAGATGTATGTAACTTTATGTCACCGTATACAGCCTTCATCAATTAGAAAAACCAATACCGCATTACAAGCTTAAAAGGTCTCGATATAACGAAATGTATAACGAGATAACTAACAGTGCTTGGTTTAAGATTAAAAAAAAAGATAATTTTGTAAAAACCTTCAGTTTTTATATACATAATCAAGAAATGTACCCTGAGCAAAATTTCGATTTTTTT
This sequence comes from Mytilus californianus, assembly GCF_021869535.1. NCBI lineage: Eukaryota > Metazoa > Mollusca > Bivalvia > Mytilida > Mytilidae > Mytilus > Mytilus californianus. Next base: position 8,559,462 of record NW_026262745.1, read on the forward strand.
TTTAATTTTCTATGTATATTTTACAGACAAATGAAAATAGTTTACATAGTCAACAAAACACTTGCAGAACCATTCAAGATTTTTTTTCAATTACCTTTATCTTTATTTAGATTTTTTTTGTTCGATAAATTTTCCTGCGCCTACATTACATATTTACTAGTATGGTTAAATAGGGATCGCAAAATAATGGATTGCGCAACGAAGAATAGTAGCCGAGCTTACGATAAGCAACGAAACATGGTCTTTCAATGAGATTTGTATAGAACAACGAAACATGCTCTTTCAATAAAGTTTGTATAGAACAACGAAACATACTCTTTCAATAAGATTTGTATAGAACAACGATACATGCTCTTTCAATAAAGTCTGTATAGAACAATGAAACATGTTCTTTCAATAAGGTTTGTCTAGAACAACGATGCATGCTCTTTCATTAAGATTTGTATAGTACAACGATACATGATTTTTCAATAAATTTTGTATAGAACAACGAAACATGCTCTTTCAATAAGATTTATATTGAACAACGATCCATGCTCTTTCAATAAGAATTATATTGAACAACGATACATACTCTTTCAATAAAGTTTTTATAGAACAACGATACATGCTCTTTCAATAAAGTTTGTATAGGACAACGAAACATGCTCTTTCAATATGGTTTGTATACTATAGAACAATGAAACATGCTCTTTCAATAAGGTTTGTATAGAACAGTGAAACATGCTCTTTCAATAAGGTTTGTATAGAACAACAAAACATGCTCTTTCAATAAGGTTTGTATAGAACAACAAACATGCTCTTTCAATAAGGTTTGTATAGAACAACAAACATGCTCTTTCAATAAGGTTTGTATAGAACAACACAACATACTCTTTCAATAAGGTTTGTATAGAACAACAAACATGCTCTTTCAATAAGGTTTGTATAGAACAACGAACACGCTCTTTCAATAAGGTTTGTATAGAACAACGAACATGCTCTTTCAATAAGGTTTGTATAGAACAACAAACATGCTCTTTCAATAAAGTTTGTATAGAACAACACAACATACTCTTTCAATAAGGTTTGTATAGAACAACAAACATGCTCTTTCAATAAGGTTTGTATAGAACAACAAACATGCTCTTTCAATAAGGTTTGTATAGAACAACACAACATACTCTTTCAATAAGGTTTGTATAGAACAACAAACATGCTCTTTCAATAAGGTTTGTATAGAACAACGAACACGCTCTTTCAATAAGGTTTGTATAGAACAACGAACATGCTCTTTCAATAAGGTTTGTATAGAACAACAAACATGCTCTTTCAATAAAGTTTGTATAGAACAACAAACATGCTCTTTCAATAAGGTTTGTATAGAACAACGATACATGCTCTTTCAATAAGGTTTGTATAGAACAACAAACATGCTCTTTCAATAAGGTTTGTATAGAACAACAAACATGCTCTTTCACTAAACACATTTACTTAAAAACCAGTTGTTGGCATGACACGGGTTATGTTCTTCTCATATATGTTATGATGGTATGATACTAAACCCCTAACGGGAAGGATTGTGCCTGATATTCATATGATGAAGACATAATCTTTCAAACAGTGTAATTGAAGTCTGGAGCTGGCATGTCAGTTAACTGCTAGTAGTCTGTTGTTATTTATGTATTATTGTCATTTTGTTTATTTTCTTTGGTTACATCTTCTGACATCAGACTCGGACTTCTCTTGAACTGAATTTTAATGTGCGTATTGTTATGCGTTTACTTTTCTACATTGGCTAGAGGTATAGGGGGAGGGTTGAGATCTCATAAACATGTTTAACCCCGCCGCATTTTTGCGCCTGTCCCAAGTCAGGAGCCTCTAGCCTTTGTCATCCTTGTATTATTTTTAATTTTAGTTTCTTGTGTACAATTTGGAGTTTAGTATGGCGTTCATTATCACTGAACTAGTATATATATTTGTTTAGGGGCCAGCTGAAGGACGCCTCCGGGTGCGGGAATTTCTCGCTGCATTGAAGACCTGTTGGTGACCTTCTGCTGTTGTCTGTTCTATGGTCGGGTTGTTGTCTCTTTGACACATTCCCCATTTCCATTCTCAATTTTATCTTTCAATAAGGTTTGTATAGAACAACGATACATGCTCTTTCAATAAGGTTTGTATAGAACAACAAAACATGCTCTTTCAATAAGGTTTGTATAGAACAACAAACATGCTCTTTCAATAAGGTTTGTATAGAACAACAAAACATGCTCTTTCAATAAGGTTTGTATAGAACAACGAAACATGCTCTTTCAATAAGGTTTGTATAGAACAACAAAACATGCTCTTTCAATAAGGTTTGTATAGAACAACAAAACATGCTCTTTCAATAAGGTTTGTATAGAACAACAAAACATGCCCTTTCAATAAGGTTTGTATAGAACAACAAAACATGATCTATCAATAAGGTTTGTATAGAACAACAAAACATGCTCTTAAATAAGGTTTGTATAGAACAACAAAACATGCTCTTAAATAAAGTCTGTATAGAACAACAAAACATGCTCTTTCAATAAGGTTTGTATAGAACAACAAAACATGCTCTTTCAATAAGGTTTGTATAGAACAACGAAATATGCTCTTTAATAAGGTTTGTATAGAACAACAAAACATGCTCTTAAATAAGGTTTGTATAGAACAACAAAACATGCTCTTAAATAAGGTTTGTATAGAACAACGAAACATGCTCTTTCAATAAGGTTTGTATAGAACAACAAAACATGCTCTTTCAATAAGGTTTGTATAGAACAACGAAACATGCTCTTTCAATAAGGTTTGTATAGAACAACGAAACATGCTCTTTCAATAAAGTCTGTATAGTCTAGGGTAGTTAATGTTTTCCCTTTGCACCAATTTAAACGGAATTGAAGCCGTCGGCTGTTTCAGTGTGTTGTCTTTTTTTCGTCTCAAAAATTCAGCGGAAACTATGAAAAAAATTATCAACAATACAAGACTGAAAACATATAAATAAGAAGATGTGGTACGAGTGTCAATGAGACAACTGTCCATCCAAGTCACAATGTGTAAAAAGTAAAAAAATATAGGTCAAAGTACGGCCTTCAATACGGAGCCTTGGCTCACACCGAACAGCAAGCTATAAAGGACCCCAAAAAGACTAGTGTAAAACAATTCAAACAGGAAAACCAACGGTCTAATCTATAAAAAAAAACGAGAAACGAGAAACACTTATGAACCACACCAACAAACGACAACCACTGAACAACAGGCTCCTGACTTAGGACAGGTGCATAAAAATGCCGCGGGTTTAAACAGGCACCAACCTTCACCCTAACCTAAAACAGTGGTATAACATTACAACATAAAAAGACACACAATAAAATATAATAAATTGAAATGGCTTAACTCGATCAAAAGGACAATACACAAAAACAAGTATATATACACTGAACGGATAAGTTTGATCTATGACACAATATAAATAACAAAATGTTTCAATGTCAAAAAGACAACTTTAACCTAGGACAAAATGGCGTTAAATAAAGTAACGTACACAGGTAATTTCAAATATAATAATTTTGTTGTTAGGAGTACAAAAACATTTTTTACAAAATAAATTTGTTGTTCATAGTACGAGTACAGATGTGAAAATTTGTTTCCCCTGTCATACTAAATACTTATCAAAGGTGGTACATATTAAAAATAGTAAGACGAGATATAACACAAAATAAGTAAACATGCATTGAATGACAGAAATGCATTACAAATTGTGTCAACAGGTCAAATTAACACGAAAGTACGATTTGAGAGTACTCGCAGTTACTGAAAGCTAGTTAAAAGCCAAAAAACAATAAATAATAAAAAGTAAAAAAATCATGCATCAGAGACTAAAATCAATTAAAACACATCCCAGGCAGGGATTTTGTATTTTAACGCCATGGACAGTCAAAGGAAACATGACTTGTGCAATGCCAAAATAAAGGTAACGACAGGCAGTAGGATCGTTAGGATTTAACCTTATAATAAATATGTATGATGTTATGTATAGATAAACAATTTCTAAATAGAAAATAAACGTGGATGTGTGTATATACACCCCCCCCCCCCCCCCCCCCAAAAAAAAAAAAAAACGATTCGTAAAGAATACAAATTTAGTTATGTTTTAATTTGTTGATGACAAAATCGATGTTAGTGTCAATGAAAACAATATTCAAAGATCTTATTACAACATTAATAAGATAACCTTTACTAATAAGTTTGTTTAAAGGTTCGATAAGTTTACACGGGTCACATAGTGATTTCCGCGCTTTTAGTACAATATTCCAATATAACTGATATGAATAAAATGAATTGAGAGGGTACACACTATAATGAGCAAAAGTACTAAAATTGCCGATTCTTCTTGTTTTCAATCTCTAATGTCGGTGGCTGTACACTCCGGTAAATTTGATACTGCCATGCCATTAATAGCAAGAAAAAACACGATATCAGGCAATACCAAAAGAATTTTGTGTTCAGAAATTCCAACATGACAAAGATATATACAGTTTGGCCTGGCTGAAAATAAAACTCTCTAAATCTTTTAAGAAAAAAATAGTTGCCCTGTTTGCCATAGAATTTGTAATGCATATTATTGTTGGAAATTCTGATATCTAGGTCCAAAAAGATCGACAAAGATCAATTTCAAAGTTTAATTTAGTAAGAGTAAAACATACATGAGTTCTGTTGGTTAGAATACATTGTATAACTATCTACAGGTAGTATACACACTTCAAGTCTTAGATACATGATTATTTTATTGGTTGTTATTGGCTTTGAACTAGCAGTCAGTAACTGCGAGTACTCAAAGATCTGTACTTTGTGTCTTTTTTGTTGTTAAGGGTGTATAAATACCCTGCCATGTCGGGTCTGTGTTTTTGTTACTTGTTTTACTGCTTTGTATCGACCTGATGAGTTAAGCCCTTTTCAACTGAATTTTAGTTTGTTCTTATGTTGTTCTGTAATACCACTGTCCCAGGTTATGGGAGGGTTTGGCGCCCGCAAACGTGTTTAATAAAATTGAGAATGGAAATGGGGATTGTGTCAAAGAGACAACAACCCGACTATAGAGCAGACAACAGCCGAAGGCCACCAATGGGTCTTCAATGCAGCGAGAAACTCCCGCACCCGAAGGCGTCATATAACACTCATATTCTGTATGTGCCTGCCCCAAGTCAGGAGCCTGTAATTCAGTGGTTGTCGTTTGTTGCTGTATATCATATTTGTTTTTCGTTCATTATATTGTACATAAATCAGGTCGTTAGTTTTCTCGTTTGAATTGTTTTACATTTGTCATTTCGGGGCCTTTTATAGCGGACTATGTGGTATGGGTTTGCCTCATTGTTGAAGACCGTACCGGATGACCTATAGTTGTTACCTTCTATCATCATTTGGTCTCTGGTGGAGGGTTTTCTCATTGGCAATCATACCACATCTTCTTATTTCTATATATCTATTAGTGATGTTTCGTGAGATGTAAGAATGAAAGTCAAAGTATTTGTTACCTTGTTTTTATACGACCGCAAACAATTTTTTGGGATCGTATAATGGTATGATGTCGTCGTCGTCTGCGTCGTCGTCCGAAGACACATAATTGGTTTCCGTCCAATAACTTTAGTTTAAGTGAATGGATCGCTATGAATTTTTTTTCAGAAGGTTCAATACCACAAAAGGAAGGTTGGGATTGATTTTGGGGGTGATGGTCCCAACCGTTTAGGAACTTGATGATGATTAGGGGCCCAAAACAAGCATTTTTCTAGTTTCAGGATAATAACTTGTGTATATTAAGTATTTCGATTGCTCTGAAATTGTACCACAATGTTTAATACCACAAGTAGAAGGTTGGGATTCATTTTAGGGGTTATGGGGGCCAACAGTTTAGGAATTAAGGGCCAAAAAGGAGCAAAAAACAAGCATTTTTCTAGTTTCCAAGACAATAACTTGTGTGTAAGTGTATGGATCTCTCTGAAATTGTACTACAAGGTTCCATACTACAAAGGAAAGGCTGGGTTTGAGTTTTGGGGTTATTGCTCCAAGGGGGTTTCAAAAAGTTGGAAGGGGGGAGGGGGGGTGATTTTTCTCCCAATTTTTTTAAGGGATTCATATTTTTTTTTCAAAATATTTAAAATTTCGAATTTTTGAAAAGTTTCAGGAAGAAATCTTCAATTGCATAGTATTGCGCAATGGATTTATAAAATCCACGACGACATTTATTTTGTGTCAGAAACCTATATTATGTCAAAAATTTAATCACAATCCAAATTCAGACAGTATCAAGCTTGAATATTGTGTCCAAATTTGCCCCAACTGTTCAGGGTTTGACCTCTGCGGTCGTATCAGGCTGCGCTCAGCGAAGCATTTTATTCAATATCATGTTAAAGCTGTTAGGTCAAATAATTCCACAACTTGGTTCGCTGCCTTTGACAGCTGGTACAAAAACTAATATATCCCAAAGAACATAATCTGCTTTCCAGTCTTTATATCTTTTGGTAGAATGTTTTCAGTCACCACCAAACTGTAACTTTGCCATGTTGAAATATCTGACCACAAAGTTCTCGGCATTGCAGGAGATGGTGTTTTTCTCTGCTATTAACTACATGGCTGTATCAAATCTATTGAGAAGTTCAGCAACTGATGTTTGAGACTGAAAAATATTTCGTTATCTTTTTTTAGTGGGGTTAATGTTGATCAATGTTTGGTTTTTGGCGTAGTATATTGTGAACTATTTTTTGTGTTTTTTTTCTTTTGACCATGGTGCTATCCGTCTTTCTTTGGTTTTTTTTCTTTTGACCATGGTGCTATCCGTCTTTCTTTGTTTTTTTTTTCTTTTGACCATGGTGCTATCCGTCTTTCTTTGTTTTTTTTTCTTTTGACCATGGTGCTATCCATCTTTCTTTGTTTTTTTCTTTGTACCATGGTGCTATCCGTCTTTCTTTGTTTTTTTTCTTTTGACCATGGTGCTATCTGTCTTTCTTTGTTTTTTTTCATTTGACCATGGTGCTGCCTTTCTTTGGCGTATAGTTTTTGATTCACTAACATACAATTAGCATCCCCATAGAAACCAGCTGTGCTCCTCGTCTTTTCCAACTTGTTCCATCATTCATACAGGAGCTCCTCAAGAAGAACGATACAATGCTAATATTATCCTTAAAACTTCATGTTCCACTAAATAATTGAAACTTTGGTAACCATGTTTATAGGATCTCTTCAGTCCTTCATTTCTTGACTTACATCTAATAATTGAAAAGGAGGGTCAGATGAGAACTAAACTTTACACAAAACAGATGATTTCAGATTAGCTTATCCAATTGTGAACTTTCCAGCAGTACCTGTATATGGAGTATATTTCTGCCAGTTGATAGGATATTTCCAGAGCTTACAAGGGAGCTATTAAACCAAGGGTTCATAGTAGTAATGTTGAAGTCATGGAAAGTTTTATGGATGCTATCATGATTTGGTTGATCTTTACTGAATATCCGTTTCAGATGAGCATGGATGTATTAAAGATTTTTAAGCCATAATCCTGTCCTCTTCATCTATCATGACATCACCAAACTTTTACTTGCAATGAGCAACAGTGTCACTAGTGGAGCAGGATATGTTTACCCTACTAGAGAATCTGATATAACCCTTTGTTTTGTTTTAAAGGGGTTCATGTTGTTTTCACTTTAGTTTTAAGTGCTGTTTTTTTGTACTATTTTAATCTTAAATGTCTGTGTTGGTTTCTACAAGCATCATTCTTGTCTATCCTTTGTCCTGAAAACCTTTTTTTTCATTTTTGAAATTTCACATCTGAATGAGAATTTTCTTGTCTAATGGTTCATGAATTGGTGCAATCTTAGGGTTAGAAGAGAAATTCACCAATATGCTAGTATGTGATGCATACTCACCTGTAATGAACATATCAGTGGCGGATTCAGAACTTTTCATAAGGGGGGGGGGCCCGCTCCAGTCATGCTTCAGTGATTCCCTATATAATCAACAAAATTTTTCCCACGAAAGGGGGGCCCGGGCCCCCCTGGATCTGCCTATGCATATTTTAACAAAAGTAAGACTGTAGGTGTCACTAGTGGAGCAGGTTTTTTGGTGAGCTCTGTATTGCTCAGTCTCTTGTTTTCTGTGTAGTGTTTTCTAAACTGTTGTTTAGTCTTTTTGAACATGGTGTTGTCAGTTTTTCTGACGTGAATTTTGATTGTCCCCTTGGTGTCTTTTGCTTTAAAAAAATCTGTCCCCCTTTTCTGTATAATATTCATGAGTTAACTGCTTTTTCTGTACTGGTTTTTACTGTACATTTTTCTTGTGTACATTTTGTTAACCTACTGATGAAGTATAAAAAAAGAGGAGGGTCATGATCTAAATAAACTGTTGAAACAGAGATGTGTCTCACCTGTCGGCACAAAATTCATAAAAAAATAATCTGATGGACAGCAACATTGCTTATTAATTAAAAGTTGCTGGACCATGATCTAGTGAGCAGGGCCTCGAAATGGTAGACAAACTGAGATGAACAGACAGAAATGTAACTTTATAGAAAATATTGTTGTCTATTGTAAGCAGTTCCTATCAATCTAACTTGAGCAGAAACTTTACATGTCCTAGGGTGCAGGGCCTCAAAACAGTCGTCAAACTGACATGTACTGATAGTAATGTGACTTTTTACAAAATATCATTGATCTAACACAAGTAGATCCTATCAAACTAACCTAAGCAGAAAACTTAACATTGGAAATTGCTAATTAATTCAAAGTCACTGGACCATGACCTAGGGGGCAGGGCCTCAAAATAGTCATCAAACTGATATGTACTGATAGTAATGCAACTTTATATTAATATCAATGATCTTTCACAAGTAGTTCCTATCAAACTAACTTAAGCAGAAAACTTAACATTTGTTGAAGCCGTCACTGTTATCACCTTCTCCGGAAAAGCAATCCCTATGTCTTACTTTCGGCCCCCCCTCTCCCATCTCATTTTCATGTGCATGATCACAGTCAGGGACCTCTTCTGTAGGTATGGTATGTCATATCTTAATTCTTTCTGTCACTTTTATAGACCCAAGACTATTTCAAGCTTGACATATTGTAAAGACACCTGTCTATTGTTAAAGACTGCATGTTGCCCTCATGTCTTTGGTTATTTTTGTTGTTGGGTTGCTGTCTCATTAATGTATATTCAACATCTCCTTTCATTCATACTCCTGAAATTTTCCAGATAAGAACTGATGTGAATGTTTAATGTTTTGCAATCTTAGATGAAAGATCATCACCACAGAAATAATAATTGGTCAAGATGTTAGAAAAAAATCTCTGAGTAAAAAAATGACTGAAACTTACAGGCAGAGGCCAGAAACAGATGCAAAGTGATAAAAATAGTTTGTATGGACATGGTGGAAGGGTAGGGTTAAGACAAAATAATAGATCAGATTAAACTCATCCCTCTGAAAGAATTTAAGTTATGGAAATATTCGTTTTATTTTATTAACATACAAATTTTTTTGTATAAAAAGTGTAAAACAATAATTCAAATTAATACAAGTACATATTAGTAAAATGTAATGTCTATGACAATATTGACTGATTGATTAGTGTTTAAATCCAGGGGCAAACATTATCTATATAGGTTGAAGAAGTCTAAATGTAATGTACATATATCAAAGTGAAAAAAAAATTTCCCTGAATTTTCATGATTTTGTCATACTTAGAGCAATTTTCATGTTCAATTTCACCTTCTGTATGTTGTCAAATACATCTTTAATTCAATTGTGTAGCAATAGGTTAAAATTCTATATTGGTGTCGTTTTAATGACAAAAATTTGGGGTATTCTTGGTCAGCAGTTTCGTTTTGATCGAACATTCATTGATTTATGAAATTTGTAGTTTTCCAAAATATGTACTTTAGAGGCACTTGAAGTGTCATTTACACATAGAATTTTACCAAATTCATATTACTTATACGGATTAAATATGAGGTGCTGAAAACATGAATAAAGCTATCGTAAAATACCATGACGTTCACAAATTAGCAATGTCAATGTGTATATGCACCTAAGGTGATATTTGTTTTAAATGGTGTTTAGTGCAGTGAAAAATCTAGACATTTAAATAAATAATTCAGATTTTTTTTAAACCCTTGATTATGCATATGAACTATGGTCAATTATCAATTTATGTACAGAAAGCACACAATTTCATTATTCTCTTAATCCTTTATTTTTGTAATAAGTGTTATTTTTTCATTATTCTATATTTTTACACAATTATTCTTTATATTTTAGCGCCCCATTAATATCTATTCTTTTATTTTTGGTCATTATTCTCTATTTTGTAAAACCCATCCAGACCCTCATAAAATAATTACAGTCTTGTCACTATAGATACAAAATATAATGAGGCATAAAAAAGTCGAAAAAGTATAAAAAAAATTTTGACAATGTTTGAAAAGAAAGACAAAAAAATATATATTTATATAAATTTAAATTTCCATATCTCATGAAATAGTGCCCAACATAATATCAGAATATACTTTTATATCTATTTATAGTCAACAAAACTACCTATTGAGCCAAAATCTGGAGGGATCTCAGTTACAGCACCATAGGTGAGAACTATTAACATAATAGAGATTGACAGGTATGTTAAAGTGTTATTACATGCATATTCAGCATATCATGTTAATGTGATATCAATGAACTCTGCTTTGAACTAGACCCATGTGCTGATTGGGCATCTTAACATACTAGCTTACAAAGAAACAGTCAGCAAAAAAAAAAAACCCAAATCACTCCACCTGACTAAGAGCCAATCAGTCTTTTGCTCTTTCTTCTGAGTGCCAATGTTAAGAAACAGCAATTAGGAATTTTAAATAACATGAAGTACTAAAAAAAGGAAGGATATCTATATAATCAAACCCTGGACTAACAAATCATACTATTACACATGTATACTTACAACCAGTATTAGTTCATTTATTCTACAATACATTCACAAAAAATTCCCCAAAAAATATATCATAAAAATCAGTTTTTCTCTTAAATTGTAAATATTTATCAAAATGAAGTTATATAAAAAATGCCGCCGTTCTTGAAAGACATCCTTTGTATCCTGAGATCAAGTAAAATATTACACAGATAACATATTATGATAACTTCTGCTTTGCAAATTCTTTACTCAAAACACTCATAACTTCACCATGCTTCATAGACTTGTCCTGTTTCTTGATCTCTTTATAATTCTCTTTGACAAACAAAGCAAATTTATTAGGTGTCTTTGCTGTACCATCTTTATTTGTAGCTTGGTTGGCAGGTTTACCAGATTTATCAAGTAATACAAAAGCTCCTTTACATTTTCCACAAACAAATCTCTTTGTATCTAGTGATTTGGAATGTCTACCAACTCTAAAATATACATACATTTTTATTTTCACCTAATAAATATAAAAATAAGAAGATGTGGTATGATTGCCAATGAGACAACTCTCAACCAGAAACCAAATGACACAGAAATTAACAACTATAAGTCACAGTACGCCCTTCAACAATGAGCAAAGCCCATATCGCATAGTCAGCTATAAAAGGCACGGAAATGACAAATGTAAAGCAATTAAAACGAGAAAACTAATGGCCTAATTTGTGTACAAAATAATGAACGAAAAACAAATGTTACACAGCAATAAACCACTGAATTACAGGCTCATGACTTGGGACAGACACATACAGAATGTGGCGGGGTTAAACTCGTTTGAAGGCGCCAACCCTCCCCTAACCTGGGACAGTGGTGTAACAATACAACATAAGAACAAACTATAATCAAAGCCTTAAAGGCTGTAAAAGCAATTGCTGCCATGTTAATGTTTTGGGGACTTTTTCATCCACATATATATAAGAATTAAACCTGACAGGAGTGTTGTCTAGTGAGAAGTAAGAAGGTTTTAACTTTGTATCAATAAAAGACTTTAGCAGAAAGTCATTTTTGATATGTTTTATATTTCACAAGGAGACAACACGTTTACCAGGCTAAAGTTGGGGTCACATTTACATGTGCTGAAACATATAACTCAAAAAGAAATTATCCCCTGGTAGTGTTTGTAACTGGGCAATAATTTCCTTTATTGATTTAATTTTAACAATTATCATAATTAATTTAAATTTAACCATTCAATTAAAACATTTCAACTTTCCAGACGCAAATGTTGAAAAACGGGAAAGAAATAAAATATCTTACAAGACATAAACATGTAAAAAATAAATATATATTTCAGCTTACTAAAAATATTTTCATAATGTTACTTTGTCTTCATTTCTTAAAACTAAGTCCCAAACATTATTGCTCAGTTGATATGTGTCATCCTCATGCGGTACGAGATAACTATAATTATCATGCAATCCCGAAAAGGGGGGTCATCACAGACAAACATGACATTAAATCGTCATTATACGAACAAGAACAAACAGCTCTTCGTTGCTTTGATATTTATCAATTTTCAGGAAACATTGTGAAAAATGATCATCAATATTTCGAAAACATGTGAAATAAAATTGCAAAGATGGTGGACCGTCGAGTGTCAACACACGTAGTCAGTGGCGGATCCAGAGGGGGCGTAGAGGGCGTACGCCCCCCCCTTTACTGGGACTTTTTTTTTTTTAGACTGTAATATGATTAATCAGATTAATGTTCGTTAACCCTGCCATTTCCCGTATATTTAATTTCTATGCGACAATTCTTTACTCATAATGATATCATTCGCTACTATTTACGTGTAATATCTTATTAATTATGTCAAAGTCTCGAGATTCGCTACCGTGGAGTTGACCAGTACGTCGAAAAAACATCACTCAGTCAGTCATTTTGAAATTTAAATTACTGTTACACATTGCTAATTATGAGGATAACATGCATGACGCATTCAAAGCGACAAAGAGTGGAGCAAGAACGTATTGACTCCTATTTCACAATTCTACCAAACAGAAGGATATTCTTTTACACTCACATGATAAAAAAAGTTCCACAGCTATAATATTTACCTATGAAAACATGTTTAACCCCACACGCCCCAGCTCATTAATAATATTGCTGAATAATGATCTCAAGTCAGTAATCTCTAGATATATATATAAGTCTAAGGTACGGACCATTTGATTTTCGGGAGGGGGGAAGGGGTGTCTGAGATATTTTAGAGAAAACAAATTCTAACCTTTATTTTTGACTTAAAAATAATTCTGACCGTACCTGGGTTGAATAATCTTGCACAATTCTTTGCTGTTAGAAAAAGAAATTCCAACAGATTTATTTAGCATTAAATGTATAAAAAACGGGCATAAGTTTTTTTTTTGGTAGAATGTAAATCCCAGGCCACCCTCAGAAAATCAATTGGTCTGCCTAAACTCTTGTAAGTATTTGAATTACTATTCTTGTGATTCTTAATTAATGTTTCTAAAAGGTGTTTAGACTAAAGAGAGGGGTGTGACTGGAATGTCTGTTTCGTCGAACTGGTATACTATGTACATTTTCAATGACCGACTGCAACCTGCCTGCTGGATGTGGCCTTTCAGTCTCCATTTCTAGACCTTCATTGTCATTTCAGACTCATTCGTAGCCTTTGGTTGATTTGGAACCCCTCACTTCCCTTGTTGGGTGAAACATTTCAACCATACATTAAAATTTTGGATAAACAATGATGTTTTGTATTTCTTCGTGTAGGTCGTATTGTAAATTTCATTGAATGCCGTATATCTTGTTTACAACAAGAAATCTGTGAGGTTATGCTAACTAACCATACAATAAACGTCTACTTTTTACTGACAAATCTCACATCAATATGTTGGTACATAGCTTTGAATCCGTCCAATCATTTTATGATAGACAGGTAATGGGGAGAAAAAATTTCCAACTTTTACACTGTAACTATAAAATATACATGCCACACGTCAGGAACCGTGAAATTAGTGCATTTTACACTTATTTTTATGTTTATTAGCCAAAACAAGGTCCAAAAAATTTTCATATTACACCCCCTCTTTCCAAAATCCTGGATCCGCCCCTGGTAGTAGACTCGTCCACTGGAAAGATGAGGATAATGGTTTCATCATTTGTCATGCATACCCAGTTTTGATTATGATATCCAAAAGGACGTACTTTTTTTCAATCTATGAAACTAGAAAATTCCAAATTGTAAATATCTCTTCATCTGGACTTGGCATCTATCACGTTTTGACGGGTCCATTCCATTAGTAAGGTGATCGATAAATCTTACGGAGTTCTGACAAAAAAGGAAAACGAACTTATTGTTATGTGTTTTTAACAAGGGTTTCGTTCCGCTGAATTACTTGCGCAAACAAATCAACAAAATAGGTCAGTTAAGTTTGTCTATTTTTAGATTACAGGTAATCATTTGACACTACGTATAACCTGTGTAGTGATTTTGATTTTACGATAAATTTATGAATGAACGATAATTTTATGAATGAATAAGAGCACCTGGCCTCTTTCTTAGAGAAACACCAATTAAACACATAAAACCGTATTTAATAAGAGATAATTCAGTAAAATTTTCAATACTAAATCAACAACTGAAATGATTCGATATTTTGTTGAAACATCGTACGAAAGGAGAACGGAATCGCAGGTATACAAATGCACTTTTTTCACTCAGACTTCTATGTTTTTTGATAGTCAAACGGTTGTCCCCCTAAATACAAAAATACATCTACAAGAACATATGCTGAAACCTCTTAAATCCACTAACGTTTCTCAAAAGTTTTAAGCTATGTATTGCATTAGAAAACATACATAGATGTTTAAGAATAACAGACCAGAAGCCTGTTTAACAAAATACTATGGCTTGATCTGGGCGGAGTCTGATTTGCGTAACAAAGATGGCCATACGCGATGGCATAAAAGCAATTGCTTAAAAAATCAGTTGAAAAAGGCTCAACTCATCACATGGATACAAATAGAAATACATCTATCAAAAACACAGAGTGGACGTGGACGGGTACTTATACATCCCCATAACAAAAAGACACTAAGTACAGATCTGAGAGTACTGGCAGTTACTGACAGCTAGTTCAAAGCCAATAACAACTAATGAAAAAGATCATGCATCTAAGACTAAAATATCATTCAGTACACATCCAACATCCAATGGATTTAGTGTAAAGATGTCATAAACAGTTAAGAGAAAACCAATGTCCTTGTGCAATGCCAAAGCATTATATGTATTACTTTAATTACATAGTCATAATTTTACCCGATGAGTTAACATGTAAATGCATATGTAATTTTTATTTTGGCTGTTTGGTTTTTGCTCATTGTTGACCCCTCTGAGTAATAATTAGAAACAGTCCTATGTGTCATCTATTCAGATGTTCTTGTCCAGTATTTCGCCATATCCTAATATCTGTTTATTATGTTACTATTAAGGATATAATTATATAAAGAAGTATTGTATCCATTGGAATTTAAACTATTTTCATGTTTTACATGACAACTGGTTAGTGAAGGATATATCCCCTGGTAGTTCTGTAGAATTTAGGCCTCTGATATGTATCCAGAACTAAGTTCATCT
Source organism: Mytilus californianus (assembly GCF_021869535.1). Lineage (NCBI taxonomy): Eukaryota > Metazoa > Mollusca > Bivalvia > Mytilida > Mytilidae > Mytilus > Mytilus californianus. Next base: position 8,575,059 of record NW_026262745.1, read on the forward strand.
GGTGGATATTGACTGACACAAGAGTACAGGTGTAATGATAAATATTTTAGATACATTATGTTAAGAAATATTATTTAAATGACGTCTGAGTTTAACAACAATGAGTTATGAACACTATTCTTTCAAAATCAGACAAAATAGGGGGAATGAACCTGAAGTGAGACTGGTTTAATTTTCCTTTCGTCTCTTTTTATGTGTTTTCTTAAAAAGCATTAAAAACATGATATAATAGTGTATATTATTCAACTTGAATTTAATTAATAAAAAATGCTTACACTAAACTGTTACCTAAAGAAGCCTGTTTACTTACTCATATTTACAATCTACACATTGGTATTTATATTTTGTTTGTATTTTGTAACTATGGCAACGTGTAACTACTGCAATCTCTGGATGAACCTTATTGGCTTTACTTGCCCTGAAAAAAGAGGAGAATACATAACATATGTAGATATGTAAAATTGATTGTTTCTTTTTTTTTTTACACAAGGATCTGCAGTACATTTTTTTCTGTCTGACTTGTTAATTTTCTGTCAGACTATGACATTATATGTCTTCTTTCGTTTTCTGGATAGTTTCAATTTATGATTGTCCTGCAAAGAGAACAGGTATACAGGACAAATCTAAACTCAAACTTTAAAAACAAACATTGTTCCATAGAACGTATGATTATGTCACTTTTTTCTTCCCTTGATTTAAAAAAATCAAAAAGTATTATAAATCTACCAAATAACATCCTTTAGGTGTTCATTAAACATAAATCTGACAGATTTCAGTATTCATATTTTTTATTTTTTCCCACATATTTGCATTATGGCTTCTAACTTCTTGAATTAAGTGTAAAACTTCAAAAAATAGTCAAAATAGCCTCGTTTTGAGATCATGTCATTAGTATTTATATATATGTAAAGGCTTTACACTAAAGCCCTTGAAACCTTGACCCAAGTGTCCAAAGTGTGAAATAAAATAGACATAAAACTATACCAAATACTGTTTGACATATGTATAGACACACATCAACAGATGAATCCATATGCACCCACCACATTCTTGGCAAGCCATGAAAACATTATTACAGATTTGATTCCGTTTGAAAGAAGATTTCTTTTAAAATAAAGAAAATCATCTGCTGAATTGATAGAAGAAACTATTCAAGTTTTACTTGGTAACTTTATGTTAATCAACACTGGCCCACCTAGATTTCTATATTCTTATCATACTGACCAGTACTTCCAATAAGGACCATGTCCATCCTTTACACCATTTAATACCCATACTGCAGCATGGCACAGTTCATGTATTAATGTATCTCTAGTTCTCTCTGTAAACATAATTATAACTTATCATTATCACCACTGACTCTATTCAATAACCATACTGCAGCATTAGCAAGCTAGAGTGCAAGAAAGCATGATCTCTATCTCATCACATTTTAAAAGAACTTGGAGCATGCTTTCAGTAAATGCAAGCATTTTTTGATAATGTGTTATTAAAAAGTTTTGTTTAATTTAACTTGTAGATGAATGTGTTTTTGTTATCTTTAATACTGTTATAGATGAATGTGTTTTTGTGATGTTTAATACTGTTATAGATGAATGTGTTTTTGTGATGTTTAATACTGTTATCTGGTGCAGTAAAACTGGTACCATTGAAAGTTATTAAGAGTCGAGTGTTTTTTTTATTCATAGGTAATTTTTTACTGTACAGTCTTCTCATGTTGTTTTGCTTTTAGTAGGGAACCTTATTAGTGGTTGTCTGTTCATATCAGTTATTTGTCCTTCATAATATGTAGTGTTTATGGCAGATCTTTGCTGTCCTTGTAAAATTTAATCACAATGATGATTCATTTGAACTGAAAATAACAGGAATAAATATACTAATTTTTCAAACAAAAAAGTAATTCAACACATTTCAAGGAGGTAATACCTGCTGAATCACACACTTTAATGGACAACTCTATCTGGCAAATTTTGACTGCTTCACAGTTTGTCTTATTCACACAATACCCTGCTGTCTTTAACAATCTCTTGTTCCATATTATATTTAGGTTTGTTGGAAGCTAAAAATATAAGTTCTAAAATATCATAACCAATATAAATAAATAGATAAAAATAAAAGAAGATTGTGCCTGAGGACGCGCCTGCCCCCTGCTTAAGCTTTGAAATTTTTCATGTCAAAAAGGGGCATAATTCTAGAACAGTAAATGACTCACTGCCAAAATTCGAACTTGAGATCTGGTTCTTTGCATTGGGTTGTATTTTTGCAATTTTAGTGCATAATTTTTTATGCAAAGGTTAGATTTGCTCATTGATAGATATACAACTCTTCATATCAATGTTGATCACATTTTACGCAACCATGAAAAATCACCCTAGGGCAAACATTTCCATTTTATAATATTAAAATTATGTAGGCTATGTCTACAAAGACTCAAATCCTACAGTTGTCAACTAAAATATATGAAAACATTTCATCAAACAAGAATGTTCTCGAACTGTTACTATGTGCACTAGTGAGCCTGCATCTCTAACATAAGTTTTATATTCATTCCTAAGGAGAGGAATTGTAATCATGATTTGTTCCAAATTACTACTAGAATATTATTTATACACATCATTTAATCATACATACATCAACAGTAGATTTAATGTTTTTGATATTTTCATATCAAAATAAAGATAGGGTTTAATTAAGACCTGTATGGCACCATATCTGCTTTGTGGGACAGCACAGAATTTTTTGTAGTTATGTCGACCAAATGTTTCTGCCTTGTTGCTTTAGCATGAGTTTCCTTCAAAATTGTTATTGTTGAAATGAGTCACCTGCTACTGTACAATATGTTATTCTTTGAGGTAAAGATCTGAAAAATTGATCTAAGCTCAATAACTTTACTTTGATCTGTAAACAATGAAAACGAAGTAAAGAAGTTGTGATGTGACTTACCTTACAATCAAATACTGTCTCATTATAAAACTTAAACAGCTTAGCTGTTAAGTCCTCTTTAGTCTTTGCAAAACCATTAACATATCTGAAATTGCATAATTTAATGACACAGGCTTCAAGATAAATAAATCTCCAAAAACTAAGTTCATTAACCGACCGTGCGAGGGCTGTATAGCCAGCCAAGGTCGTTAAAAACTCCTCATCATTAATCAGTTATATATGGAAAATGAAAAAGAAATTTGACTACAGATACGTTTTGATCATAAAGAAGCTTCTGAGTTTTGTAAAATATCCATGTCTATTTGAAGTTGTTGATGTCTAAATGTGTAACCAGGCAAGACAAAAATTACAGCATTTACAATGAAGATCAAACCTGTTAATTTGTTTTGCAAGTGAAATACCTGAGTGCATCTGGGTCACGTAGTTCAACAGGTATACTGCTACTCAGAGATTTAAGGAAAGAGAACTTCTTCACTGGAATGTTGCCTCTGTTTATTTTACTTGATACATCTTCTCTTTTAGGAGTTTTGAATACATCTTCTCTTTTAGGAGTTTTGAACACATCTTCTCTTTTAGGAGTTTTGAATATATCTGCTCTTTTAGGAGTTTTGATTGGTTGTCTCTTTGGCTTAGGTTTCTCAATAGCTGTATAAAAGTATTAATTAACAAGAAATGATTGTAACAGGATGCTGTTACGAAGTCTCCCAAACGAAGCTCCCATAATTCGTAATTCCCAGGGTCGCCTGACATTGGGCAACGTCCAGTGAAAATTGGTTTGGTCCAGTAAAGTTATATGCATTAGTAATGCCTGGGGACTAACCTTGTATATCATTCAAATCATCTTGGCATGACAAACCAGAATATATATGGTTTAGGGGTGGGGATCTCGACCATTTACAAGATACTAGAACATTGGGGGTGGGGAGGAACCCCTGGGGACTGGCCCTATACATCATTCAAATGTTCATTACATGACGAACAGGAATATATATGGTTTAGGGGTGGGGATCTCAACCATTTACAAGATATTAGAACATTGGGGGTGGGGGGAACACATGGGGACTGACCGTATACGTCATTCAAATGTTCGACAAATGACAAATAGGAATATATATGGTTTAGGGGTGGGGATCTCAACCATTTACAAGATATTAGAACTTTCTCAAATGGCAGGGGGTGGGGTGACCCCTGGGGACTAACCCTGTGTTTCATTTGATGTGCTTTATCATGACAAACCAGAATATATATGGTTTAGGGGTGGGGATCTCGACCATTTACAAGATATTAGAACTTTCTCAAATGGCAGGGGGTCAGGATGACCCCTGGGGACTATCCCTGTATATCATTCAAACCATCTTAGCATGACAAACCAGAATATATATGGTTTAGGGGTGGGGATCTTGACCACTTAGAAGATATTAGAACTTTCTTAAATGGCAGGGGGTGGGGGTGACCCCTGGGGACTAACCCTGTATTACATTTGATGTGCTTTATCATGAAAAACCAGAATATATATGGTTTAGGGGTGGGGATCTCGACCATTTACAAGATATTAGAACTTTCTCAAATGGCAGGGGGTCAGGATGACCCCTGGGGACTAACCCTGTATATCATTCAAACCATCTTAGCATGACAAACCAGAATATATATGGTTTAGGGATGGGGATCTTGACCACTTAGAAGATGTTAGAACTTTCTTAAATGGCAGGGGGTGGGGGTGACCCCTGGGGACTACCCCTGTATAACATTTGATGTGCTTTATCATGACAAACCAGAATATATATGGTTTAGGGGTGGGGATCTCGACCATTTACAAGATATTAGAACTTTCTCAAATGGCATGGGGGTTGGGATGACCCCTGGGGACTAACCCTGTATTTCATTTGATGTGCTTTATCATGACAAACCAGAATATATATGGTTTAGGGGTGGGGATCTTGACCACTTACAAGGTATTAGAACTTTCTTAAATGGCAGGGGGTGGGGGTGACCCCTGGGGACTAACCCTGTATATCATTCAAACCATCTTAGCATGACAAACCAGAATATATATGGTTTAGGGGTGGGGATCTTGACAACTTACAAGATATTAGAACTTTCTTAAATGGCAGGGGGTGGGGTGACCCCTGGGGACTAACCCTGTACAAAATGTATTACATTTGATGTGCTTTATCATGACAAACCAGAATATATATGGTTTAGGGGTGGGGATCTCGACCATTTACAAGATATTAGAACTTTCTCAAATGGCAGGGGGTCAGGATGACCCCTGGGGACTAACCCTGTATATCATTCAAACCATCTTAGCATGACAAACCAGAATATATATGGTTTAGGGGTGGGGATCTTGACCACTTACAAGGTATTAGAACTTCCTTAAATGGCAGGGGGTGGGGGTGACCCCTGGGGACTAACCCTGTATTTCATTTAATGGGCTTTATCATTTAGAACATTTTCAATTAAAAAGATTGTGTCTATCACAAACGGTTTTCAATTTATAATCATTTTAAAATTTAAAAAAATAAAATCCCATAGGGTTCTATAGTAAAACCCTCTTTTCTTTTTGCCCCTCAAAGTACCCCTTTATAAACCCCATTGCACAAACAAAACCCTGATTGCACCACTAGACATATTAGTCTAACATATTGTGAAACCCTAAGTTAATCTGACAAGCGGTTTTGGAGAACGAGTGCGGACAAGTTCAAATTTAAAAGCGGCGGAAGAAGAAGAAGAAGAAGAAGAAGAAGAAGAAGAAGAAGAAGAAGAAGAAGAAAGAAGAAGAAGAAGAAGAAGAAGAAGAAGAATAATAATAATAAGAACTGAGCAAAAACAATAAGTCTTCCCAAACTTCGTTTGGGAGACTTAATTAAGAAGGTAGTTTCATAACTATCATGAGAAATTCATTGTAGCATTTTATAATTCATTCATGGCATTTTCAAAAATATATGTACAGGGTCAGAAGAAGTCACTTTTTACTTCATAATCAAAGTCAATTCTCTTCAAAAGAATTATCCCCTAAAATTTCAACAGAAGTGCTTTCCTATCCTATACTATTCCTCATATTTATTCTTAAACAACTCTCGTGTATATGTAACACTTTCAAATGTGTCCATCCCCCCAAAACGTGTCAGATTCCCTCAAACGTGCCTTTTTCGCCATAACATGTCCTTAAATTCCCAAATCACCCAAACGTGTCCAATTTCACTTCCCCCAAATGTGTCTGATTATTGTTATTTTCCAAAACTTGTCCACTTAAGACGCCAGAACGTCATAAAACTTTTACCGCTAATATGTCTTCAGCGATGTCAATATATGAATACAAATACTTTATTAAATTCAATTACCGAGCATATACATATATATATACAGTATTAATTATAATAAGATATATTACATTAAAATTAATATGTAACTTATAGTTATTCACTGAATAAACTCATCATAGATAAAGAGACATAAACAAGAGAAATAACTAAATGCATCTATCATAAGCATCCCTGATACCAGGCTTATAATTTATAATCGTTAGAAAAACATGTATAACTTAAAAGTAACGTTAAAATACGTAAAAAACAGTATGCGTAACTTATAAGATGTGAATTTAAGTCATTTTAAATATGCATCATCTATTTAAGGATGTTCGCTACTCTGTTTTAAAATAACAAGCTTTTCAAAAGACTGTTAAAAGTTGATAGTATATAAATGAAGGAACTAAAAAAGCAGAAAAAAATGAAGGGTCCGTGTGCTTGTTTTCGAGATATAGGCCATTGAAAATTTGGCGGGAAATGATTCTCTCGAGATTTTTCATACATTTAACATTGGCACCTTTTTTCTTTCAAAAACAATGAAAAAATAATAAGGATTTTATAAGATTTTCAAATATGGCCTTTTAAACTATATGTAATAAAATTATGAAAAGAGAAATGGGGGTTAGCAGGCAAAAATTTTTAATGGCACTACACGGATAAAACCAGAGGATTCCGAATATCTGGCAAAAATTCAAAAACAATAGGAGCGAACATCTTTAACTATCACATTATGTTAAATATATTGTTAAAGAAGTAATAATCGACTAACAGAAAATAATCTATAAACTGACTGTTACTTGCTTAACATTTTGTGGCAATTATTTCATGCGTATTTAGGACAAATGCTTAATGACCAGTGTCAAATATTTCATGCATGCTTAGGATTACAACATATTAACAATAAATTCAATATATAGGTAGGACATGTTTGGGCGTTTTTAAAATATGGACATAATTGAGCCTTCACAAAAATAAGATGTTAAGGCTTTAATTAAACATGTTTGGTGGATTGGATACATTTGGGCGTCTTTAATAAACTGGAAACGAATGAGCGTTAAAAAGGACACGTTTTGGTGGTCTTTAGCAACTAGATATACTTTTGCAGTTCAGTGACGTCATATGGATGCGTTTGTGGAATTGGGCACAATTGGGGGAATGTTACATATATTTTATACTTTAATATTGACTGGGTATTAGTGGAATTGTAAGTTTATTGTCCCCCGAGGTGCAATTATTGCCCTGAGGCGTAGCCGAGGGCAATAGTTGTATTCAAGGGCACAATAAACTTACGTTTCCATGAATATCCAGTCAGTTAGTGATTTATTATACCGAAAGAGACAACAGACGCAAATTTATGCCAAGGACTGATCGAACGACACAGCTGACCAAAATTAATTTTTACTCCTCTAAGGTTTTTAGATCGCTGTCTTTTTCTTTAAGGTAGTCGGATATCGTTTCAGCAGTTCGGACGACTGATTTTGTGTTTTGGCATCCTTGTCCTTAATTAATCCTTTCAAATCTCCATCAGAAAGCAACGCAAATTGCCTTGACTGAGCCATAATCATGTCGTCTGTTGCGACTTGGTGTGTGTTCGAACGACTCGGGAATCAACTTAATTATTGAGATGAATTCCGATAGTCCCGAATGAACTGTTAACAACCCTTTAGCCCCTAGCTGCAGTCAAAATTCCACGAAATATAATGATGCTTGCTGTCAAAGAGTTGGAAACTATTGACTGGTCAAAAAGTTCAACGCTTGCAATTTGAAAAATAGTGAAAATATTGTGTACTTATTTTATATAGAAAATGATAACTGAGGTATAATAAGATATACAATTCTTTATATTTCTTTCCTTAGTTTTATTTTGTTGAGCATTTTCTGAATAGCCCTTATTTTTGGATTCCCTTTACAAAAACAAGAATGTGTCCAAAGTACACGGATGCCCCACTCGCACTATCATTTTCTATGTTCAGTGGACCGTGAAATTGGGGTCAAAACTCTAATTTGGCATTAAAATTAGATCATATCATAGGGAACATGTGTACTAAGTTTCAAGTTGATTGGACTTCAACTTCATCAAAAACTACCTTGACCAAAAACTTTAACCTGAAGCGGGACAGACGGACGGACGAACGCACAGACCGAAAAACATAATGCCCCTCTACTATCGTAGGTTGGGCATAAAAAGGAAGGAAAAATAAATGATACTAATTAATCCTAAACTATAACACAAATCTTCCAATACAGCCTCCATTTTTCCTAATCCTTAATTGGGGTTAAGCTTAAAAGAATATCAGTCCATTTGTATGTCCCTTCTCCATATTTTATTGTTAAAATTTGTAATTTTTTTCATTCCACGCATCATTTTGCTATATTAGACTGAAGGTCAAAAGAATTCCATAATCTTTTAACATTACTTAATATATATATGGTACAGAATGTCCACTGAGGTATTGTCCATTTTGGAAAAGATACTGACAGTTCATATTGACTTTTACTTTCACTTTCATTTTAACATCGTCAAACCAATAATTGTGACGTAACATCTTGTTAAACTTTTTTATAAACCCACATGAACCTCATTTTATGTACTTCAGTATTTGTTTCCTACTATTAAGTTGTCCTGAAGTGGCAAAACATGTAGACCAGAATAAAGTATTTCCTTGCAGTAATCCAGGATGTTGTCTTTTTAAGTTTCATTTACCAGTACTTTATATTGTTTAAACCTTTTATTGTCAACATATAAATAGACAGCAGAGTTCGCGAAAATGGTCGGTCCTGTCGGTCCTGTCGATCAAAATGAGACTCTGACCAGTATTTTGAAGGCTAGTGCCGGTCCCAATGACCGATGTAAAAACGGCCGTTGTAGTGCATATTTCGGCACTTTTTTACATCGGTTATTAGATGTACCGCAACTGTTTCCAATAGGTGTTTACATCAGTTATCAGATTTACCCGCTGCAAATATCCGGTACTGGTTTACGGATGTATTATAAACAAACCAAAGTGGCGATCTACACGTTGCCTACTAAATTTGTTCATAGAGCCATTCCTGGCAAACAATCGGCGATTGAACTCTACAATGGAGCAAACAAATACTGTAACAGAAAAGAAAGTGATTCAGATGATGAAATGGATAGTGAAGATGACTTTAAAAAAGAACAATCAGAAGACCTGAACTGGTCCTTCATTGTTAATTTGCCTGTGGGTGCGAAGAATGATAAAATATTTTATTAATTTTATTTCAGGATAAAATTGACAGAATTTGTAGGACTGGCTAAAATTTTGTAGGACTGACAAATAATCATGCTTTGTCGGTCCCATGACCGACGGGTCAAAATAAGTTTTCGCGAACTCTGAGACAGGCAATAAAACCACTGTTTCTATGTCCAGTAAACTCAGTTCATTTATAAAATTTTGTTAACTTCGTTCTTTTTAACTTTTTTTTATGTAGTATGTACCGGTAAATCTATTTCCATGGTTACTGAAAAATTCAGAACTTGTCTTTATCTATATTATAATCTTGATAAACCAAGAGCTGCTCCAGAATTGATTGTAGAAGGGTAATTTTGGGAGGAGATTAAAATAGACTAATTGGTATAGTTCCTTTTTTCAAAAGAGTTTTAAGAAGTATAAGGTGGTTAAATTTTGTATAGACAGTAATAAAAAGTGCCTTCTGAATCCATACTAATTAAATTATAAAACAGCCCCCAACACACACTGATCACATGATGCCTACCGAATTCAGCCTTGTATAGTCTGCATTTTTCCCCTACAAAATTAAAAGTGCCAGGCAGGGGTGCGGATTGTAAACAACAAATACGAGAAATCAAAGAGCTGATAGCTCTGAGGTGGAATAAGATACATAACTAGAGGCTCTCAAGAGCCTGTGTCGCTCACCTGATTCTACTTTGGTTTTGTAAATCATGTAAAAATAGATTAAAATCATAACAGATACCCTAATAATGAGTGAGGCCAAATTTGGTTTAATATTGGTCCTGTAATTTAATAAAAAATCCTGGTGGCCATTTTGAACAGTAAATCGGCAACAAAGTAGCAACACTTCATCAGCACCTCATAAGAAACATTTATGCCATGTTTTGGTTTCATTCCATTCAGTGCACCTCTAGAAGAAGCATTTGTATGTATTTCCCATAGGGTCTTATGTTAAAGGAAGTCCCCCATTGGCGGCCATCATGGATGAAGGATCAGCTTCAAAGTAACAAAACTTAGTCAGCACCTCATAAGGAACATTCTTGCCATGTTTGGTTTCAATCCATTCAGTATGTGGTTCTCTAAAAGAAGACATTTGTATGTATTGTCCATAGGGTCCTTTGTTAAACATTGTCCCAATCTGGTGGCCATCATGGATGAAGGATCAGCTTCAAAGTAACAACACTTGGTCAGCACCTCAAAAGGAATATGCATGCCATGTTTGGTTTCATTCCATTCAATGGTTCTCTAAAAGAAAACATTTGTATGTATTTCTCATAGGGTCCTATGTTAAACTAAGTCCTCCGCTGGCGGCCATCTTAGATTATGGATCAGCTTCATAGTAACATTACTTGGTCAGCACCTCATAAGGAACATTCATGCCATGTTTGGTTCCATTGCATTCAGTGGTTCTCTAAAAGAAGACATTTGTATGTATTTCTCATAGGCTCCTATGTTAAACTAAGTCTCCCGCTGGCGGCCATCTTGGATTATGGATCGGCTTCAAAGTAACAACACTCGGTCAGCACCTCATAAGGAACATTCATACCATGTTTGGTTTCATTCCATTCAGTGGTTCTCTAAAAGAAGACATTTGTATGTATTTCCCATAGGGTCCTATGTTAAACTAAGTCCCCCGCTGGCGGCCATCTTGGATTATGGATCGGCTTCAAAATAACAACACTCGGTCAGCACCTCATAAGGAACATTCATGCCATGTTTGGTTTCATTCCATTCAGTGGTTCTCTAAAAGAAGACATTTGTATGTATTTCCCATTGGGTCCAATGTTAAACTAAGTCCTCCGCTGGCGGCCATCTTGGATTATGGATCGGCTTCAAAGGAACAACACTTGGTCAGCACCTCATAAGGAACATTCATGCCATGTTTGGTTTCATTCCATTCAGTGGTTCTCTAAAAGAAGACATTTGTATGTATTTCCCATAGGGTCCTATGTTAAACTAAGTCCCCCACTGGCGGCCATCTTGGATGATGGATCCACTACAAAGTAACAACACTTGGTCAGCATCTCATAAGGACCATTCATGCCATGTTTGGTTTCATTCCATTCAGTGGTTCTCTAGAAGAAGTTCAAAATGTAAAAAGTTAACGCCGACGCCGGACGCCAAGTGATGAGAAAAGCTCACTTGGCCCTTTGGGCCAGGTGAGCTAAAAAGTAACTTGAATTACCATGAAAGCAGATCACTCCAACCTAGCCTGCTCTGTCCCATTATTGCTTTCAAGTATTTTTTTCTTCCAAAAATAATATTCTTTAATAATTATCATGTCTCAACCAAAACTAACTATACTTAACATAAAAATCTAAAAATGCTGTTGATTCAAATTAAATTTTCTACAATTCCATACATTTGTCTCAGCATGGTCAACTTGATGCAAGCAATTATACCAGTAATTGATTAGGTTTAACTTGGAAGTTTTTCTGTCAAAGGTAGATAGTTCTCTTTGGGTATTCCGAACTCCTTCCTATAAAAAAACTGACCACCCTGATTTTAGTCAAGTGTGCTTAAAGTAGGGTTTAACACCAACATCAATCAGTTAATCATGAATTGTTATAGTTGTTCACATTTACTTGTTTTTTTTCTTTGTAAACATATATTTAAAAAATGCTAAATATATCCAATGCAGATTTGTCTCAGGTCAGGGATTGGGTTTTGAGCACTTATTAACATTTCAAACCAGTTCATTTTCTGTATGAGCTTGACCCTAGTTGGGAACCACTTATTTGCTGCTGTTAATCATATTTGTTTTTCATCTAAAATTTTACACAAAAGTACGAGGGTAGGAATGCCCGTTTCCGTCTGGCGTCAAACGGTCATTTTCTGAAAAGTTTAATGAAAAATAATACGATTGACAGCAACGAATTACTGGTTCCCTACTCGAGGGTCGTAATGGGGGTACCTTCATGACAAATAACGGTAAAAAGCTAGACTATTTATTTGTTAAATCCCGTTTTTTATCACTTAAAACTTTGAAACGTAACGTCATAAGGCAATAAAGGTAATCATTGGGGACATTCCGACAATGACTGACATGAAAACTACGTACTTTCGATAAGGATTCCGTCAACTGACATTAGTTTCGTACATTGATATTTCTGTCCACTGACTGTGCATTGTTTGAAGTGTAAAGCACCAGCAAATTTACGTGTGCGCTTGACTCTTTATTATCGCAATAACATACTGAAAAATTCTAACTTTCATTTAAAAAAAAGCATGTTTTCTAAAACCGGAATATGACTTGATTGTGTTAAAGATCTGAACACAGGAGGAACAACTAAATCCGTGTATTTTTGTCAAGCATCATTGAGTTGAAGTCGTACTCTCCAAGTAGATACTTGAAATTAACATAAGATGCATTTCTGTATGAATTAACGAAAATTCTGTTTATTTTGAAACTTTCGGATGCACAATTATATTTCCCAGATGCGCAGATACGTAACCAACGTGGTTTGGATTAACCCGAATAATCCAGTTGTTTCATTCCGATTACTCCAACAAGAAACGGCAGTGGATGGAGGGTGCTGAATCATTCGAGCTAGTTTCGGATTATAATTAAATTAACACATGCATACTACAAAATCTCATTTAAAAACATCCGGTTACAAGTAAATAAATAACATACATGTAAGATGAGATGAAATCTAATAATTAACATAAATAAAAAGGTACATATTAAAACATTAAAACATGAGAAATTATAACACTAACGATAGTGATTGTTTTTTCAAGCCTAACTGTACATTTGTTTTATAAAATGATGCAGATGCTATTTTACAAACTTGAAACCGATCATGTGTAAACATCGGTGTCAAGATATGGCACGGAAGTTATGAAATTGTAAAGCACAGAAAGGGATATGGCAACAATCCTGTTGACGGTTCAATGATTTCACAGCCGGCAGTAAAGGATATCAGAAGACTTCTTCCACCAAAAAATGATTTTGCGAGGTTTGTTTACGTTCTGCCATGATTGTTATTGAAAATGTTGAGGGTGCCCTTATCATTATCAAAACTAACATTTTACCCAAAGATTTATGTAGAAAGTAACTATATAAATCGTTGATTTACCTAATCCATTTTAATATGGAATTTTAATTCAAAATCCAATATTAACTGATGAATATCAAAATATAGTGCTTTATAACAAATTTCTCGTAGCAATGCATAACTTAAACTGGAATAAAAAGAGTGTATTAGTCAGCCTGGAACCAGCTTATGCATAATGATGTATTAACTACAAAACGTAATCTTTTATTCGTTCCGTTTCGGTGTTTCATACTGACGCATGTGTTTTGTTTTAGCTTAAGATCCTTCAAACATTAATGTGATGGATCTATTTAACATTCTAACATGACGTTCTTCAAACGCTTTGAGTACACACCCGTGGTAAAATATGAATATATTGTTTGGGCTGTTCCGATCGTACTACCGCGTCATATGCTTTTTTATGAATGAGCTACCTGACGTCATAGAACGATGACGTAAGAATATAAGCATTTTACGGGAAAATACACGCTTGTGAACCAGAAAATCATCACAAGAAGGAAACGTAAACAAACGATGCTAAAATGTGTTATATAAGCCATTTTTTGTATACATATAAGACATACATGTATAAATACAATTATCATTTAGATTCATCCAAACCTATCTAAATATGTTATTGTAAATAGTTTAAGCATGTCATTTATTCAGTTTGCTCCGGTCTTTTAAGTCAATTTAATAGTGCGTTTATTTATGGGAACGGCAAATAATGCCTTCATCTAGAGCGCTTCGATCCAAAACAATTGCCGTACTTGTCCTATTAGAATCGAAATAATTCATGGGGGCTTGAATATATCGTGATTTTACCACGGGTTGTCCCTTTATACCGATATTTTAACCCTCGCTATCGTTCAGGGTAAAATATTTTTCATAAAGGGTCAACCCGTGGTAAAATCACGATGTATTCACGCCCCCATGAATTATTTCTTAAGTATTTTACTAAAGAATGAAACTGTTAAATTTCAAAGTCTTACTCTAGTGATATCTTTTAAGTATTGATTATCAAAGCACTCTCATCTTATTTCTTCCAGCTAATACCAAACACAACTTTCCAAATTGTTTTTTTTGGGGTGATTTTTACTTATTTTAACACTCTTGAAGTGTTCTAGAATCTTTTACAAGCATTCTGCTTGATGATGGAAAGCGAGTTTTTCATTGAAAGTACCACAAACAATCACACAAAATTTGAAATTGTCAGAGTTTCATTAGACATTTTCAACCAGATACAAAAAGTTGTTCCTCCTGAATTCTTGTGTTGAAAAGGGGGGTGCGGACAATGTACCTGTGCAGACTTTACAAGGCTGATTACGTACTTAATTAGAAGTTCTTCAACTATTTCTTAATGAAATTTTTCATATCAAATTTGCCTTGATAGTTGGTAAAACAAAAATACAGTTATAACTGCCAAATCCCTTTTAGAATGCAATCTTTTCTGAAAGAGCCCTTATTTTTGGAATGTGTTCATTTTGCATGAAGCCATTAAACTTAAATGTACTCTCTCATTTCCAGTGCAGTTAAAAAATAAGACACCAATCAAACAATAAAATGAAACAGTAATTGAGTAAAAGTAAATAAAAAAGGAAGGAATTTACAAAAATTTGTAAGGGTTCCGCGGAACCAAGTGTCTCACCTACTTTTGCTGTTAGTCGCAGGCTCAACAAAAATAGGGGAATAATTATCAAAAATTTTCCTCTAGATACTATCTTCTGATTGTAAGAAGCTTCTGTTCAAGTTTGGTAAGAATCCAGGATGGTTTATGAATCTTATAAATGTTTTAAAAACTTTAACTGCAGACTGTATGTAATGTTAACTGGAAGAAAAACTAAGTCCATTTATAAGTAATATACGGAAAAACAGGAAATTTTTTTTTACAAAATTTCCTTCTAGATACTAGCTTTTGATCATAAACAAGCTTCTGTCCAAGTTTGGTACAAATCCAGGATAGTTTAAAAAAGTTATTAAAATTTGAAAAACTTTAACCACAGAGTGAATATTTGTGGACGCACCCGCCGCCGCTGCCAGAATGTAGGATCGCTATGTCTCGCTTTTGCGACAAAAGTCACAGGCTCAACAAAAATGTATACTGTAAAACAGATCCTTTCTTCATTTCAATGCATTAACTTCTCAAGACAATTTAAGCATTGATCGATAAGTGCCCCCTCATATCAATATAGTTGATTTGTACTAAGAGAATTCATACAGAGTATGTTTTCACACATTACATGATATCAAAATAAGGGGAAGTAGCCCTGCAAGTAACTTTCCACATTTACTGTTACCGTCATTACTGGTACTCATTTCAAAGAGTGAACTTACTTGGAAGCTCTTCATCTGTATCTGAACTTAAAATTTCTATTGAATTCACTTTCTTGCTGTTATAAAAAAGAATAAATAAATAGACACATGATATAATCCACGTCAATTACAAGTTACTATGCTGTGGATTCATTAATATTCGTGGGATAACAATTTTTGTGGACTTTCTGGGTTCAGGTGAACCATGCATTTAAATGATCAACGAAGTACAAATTTTCTTAAGGCTTGTATGCAGACTTTTGTAAAACCATGATATTAAAAATCAACGAAAAATACAATTTTACCTTAATCCACGAAAATGGGTACCAAAGAAAATAAATGAATCCACAGTACTTAGAAATACAATAAATGAACCACCTATTTGTAAGTATTTTATTAAAATAGTTTAAAATCCTAACTATGATTATTATTATAATGATATTACTGAAGTTTTATCTCAAGCTTGCAGGAAAAACTTTATTTCCATTGCATCAACAACATTACCTAATAAAATAAACTGTTGACACAGATATGTCTTGCCTGTCAGCAAAAAATTTGAAAAAGAGACAAACTGATGGACAGCAACATTGTTAATTAATTCAAAGTCGCTGGACCATTACCTAAGGGGCAGGGCCTTCAACTTTTTAGAAAATATCATTGATCTATCAAAAGTAGTTCCTATCAAACAGACTTAAGCAGAATCTTAACATTGAAAATTGCTTATTAATTTAAAGTTGCTGGGCCATGATCTCGAAATAGTCGTCAAACTGATGTACTGATGTACTGATAGTAATGCCACTTTATAGAAAATATCATTGATCAATCAAAAGTAGTTCCTATCAAACTAACTTAAGAAGAAAACTTCACAGTTGTTGATGCCGCCACAAAAACAACCCTTATGCTTACTTTCTTTGGGTTTTGTTGCAGGCGAAACAAAAATTGAAAATTAAAATTGTGTTAAAATTTCTGAACAATCTCTTTATTTATAGTTTTAAAGAATTTGATTTTTAACTCCATAGAAATCTAAAATTGGTGAAGCATTTCTTTGCTGTTCAGAATAAAACTTTTCTTGAAAGTGATTGCTTTACCTTTTCCTTATATTACTTGTGTTCTTATTGTAGTTATACAATGTAAGCATATCAAAATAAAGAGGATATTTTTATATGGCTGTTCCCAAATTTATTGTGTGGGGGGGTGGAAGGAACTCTTTTTATATCTTTAATCTCAATACACCATATATAGAGGTACAGAGAAGACATTAAGTACAATATTTACTATAAGACAGAACAAACAGGAATGTGTTCATAGTACATGGATGCCCCACTCGCACTATCATGTTCTATGTTCAGTGGACCGTGAAATTTGGGTCAAAACTCTAGATTAGAAAGATCATATCATAGGGAACATGTGTACTAAGTTTCAAGTTGATTGGACTTCAACTTCATCAAAAACTACCTTGACCAAAAACTTTAATCTGAAGCGGGACAGACAGACAAACGAATGTACAGACGGACGAACGAACGTACAGATGAAAAAACATAATGCACCTAGGTGGGGCATAACAATAAAATGGCTAGGATAATATACTAAAATTAAATAGGGTTGAATTTTCTTTAGAATTGTGTAAGAATTATAAGTAAAATGAAATTCTTTATTATATGGGTGGTCAGGGTTTAAAAAAAGCCCCTCATTGGTTTAATTCTGGAACAGCCCATAGTGAAAATGAAAGTTAATATTCTTTTATTGTAATATGCAACCATAGATATAATTTTAAAATGTTTTGAATGAGGGGAGGACAGACATTGGTAACACTATATGTCCTAGCTACTAAGTGGTGAGGGCAGAATATAAAGCGAAATAGCACTAACTGGACATCTGCTCACTGTTGAAGGCCGTACAGTGACTCATAATAATAATGCTTTATTCCAAAAGCAAGTACAGCTTTTAGGATATATAAAATGGTTGACAAATTAATTATACATGCACCATATAACATACACAGACATATTATGAAATTTCAAATACATTTTAGTTGTCATCTTCTATGTCATTTGGTCTCTGGTGGAGAGTTGTCTCATTGGTAATCATAACATCTTCGTACTTTTATAACATACATAACTAGTCATTTAAGTTGTGTCTCCAAATAATTGTAGGAAGTTTTGTGTTATCAGAGGGAAAATTTGCTTGACAAAAGTAGAATAATTTTTAGTCCTTGTTATAATTAGTAAGGAAGTTTCTAGAGACTGTAGAAAACAAAGTAAGTCATACAAAAATGTATAACAAAAATACCGAACTCAAGGCAAATTCACAAAGGGGAAGTCCATAAAAACTGACAAAATCAAACGCTATTAATCAACAAAACAAGTGAAAAACAACTGCCATATAAAAATATGCCAACATTAAAGATCCATGAAATTTAAACCAAAGAATTATATGTTTCACTCAATTATCATTTTAAGGAACCCTATAAATTCAATAGTTAACCTTTTCTTAGCAGGGTCAGGGAGGGATGTAGTATACAAATCATCATCACTTTCATCACTGCTATCATTTAACACATCAGGCAGATATTCTTCATCGCTATTATCTTCACTACTTGTAACTTCAAAATCATCTACTATAAAACTGCCAATGCTAAAATTTAGAACACAGCAATTTTATACAATTTATCAGATATTAAAACATTAATAAAGTATTTTTAATTTCATTACTTTACTCAGAAAAACATGTTTTCTTAAAAACATGTCTGTATTATACTTTGAGTATGTTTCATGCTTCGAGTGCTTTTTATGGTATGAGTTTTGCTCATTGTTACAGGTTGTAAGGTGACACATAATTGTAAAATCCACATCATTTGGACTCTGGGGAAGAGTTGTTGCATTGACAATCTTACCACATCTTTTTTTATATTCATGCACAATTTTATTTGTGTGTGTGTGTGTTTATTTTGTAGACTGATGAATGTTGGTAATGTTTATAGATTTATGAACGTGATGCTTTCAAGATCAGCTTTTCTAAAATTATCTGAGTTTGCCTAGTGTAGTTCAATTAGCTAGATCAAACACTCTACTTTTGTTAGTGTTTGTGAAAACTTTGATTTGAGTAGTAAAAGAAAGCTTATAGATAGATATATTCCAAAATTAATATTGAGTTTTCTACATTTTACCTAACCTTCGACCTGAATAGCAGTAGGAAGCTTACCTGTCATCAGATTCCTCTTCCTTTGTCACTGGTTCAGGCTTTTTACCTTTCATTTTCTGAAAAACTATCACAATCACAAAATAATTAATTGTCTTCAAGACTTCTATTATGAATGAAGTCTGCATTTAATTACATCTACCTCTTTCATTGACACCTGATTCAAGTACCCTTGACTTCCTTCTTTAAGCTGTTTTCTGATTACTGTCTATTATGTTTTTTTTTATTTTCATATTTCTTCCAGAATATAAATGAAATATTTGAAACTGGACATTAAGCAAGCAGCAATCAATCAATCAACAATAGGATATCAAATGATTCTGTTTTTACTATTTTAAAAATTTGAGCTGCGTCAGATAGAAATCGACCTTATGCAAATGAATATCAAAACATCTGTTACTGTGGATTCATTTATTTTCGTGGGTACCAATTTTAGTGGATTAAGGAAAACTTACATGTTCGTGGATATTTGATTTCGTGGTTTTGCCTAAGACTGCATACAAGCATATAGAAAATTTTTTATTCTTTGAACATATAATTTCGTGGTTCGCCTGTACCCACGAAATCCACGAAAATTGGTATCCCACGAAAAATAATGAATCCACAGTATCCTATTTCGGGTTGAAAAAATTTCTATGGAAAATCTGCAACTGTTTGAAAATTGAGTTTTTATAAGAACCCTACAAAACAGACCAAAATTCATCTTTCATTTCGTATTTGGATGTTCCAAAATCAATCAAAATCTTATACATGTACATACATGTTTGCACTTGCATAAGGTTGATTTCTATCCGACAAAGCTCATTTGTTAAAGGTCAAAATGAAGATTTAAATATAATTTGTGTTGATCTATGTTTTTGTTTATTTTTATTGGATTCCAATGTTGCCTTTAGTAATTATATATAAAATCAGACCTATAACTAAGTATGCAAGGATATTTACTTACACAGTATTTCCAACTTTTTATAACTGCCTTAATGGCAAAAGATCATTGTTTCAACCCCTGTCTGGGTCAAACAAGACTTGAAATATTGGTATTTGCTGCTTCTCTGTTAAGCATGCAGCATTTAGGAGTAAGACTCATCATTTTTTATGTGTCTAGGTAGGTTGACATGTCTTCCAACAGATTGTAAACTAGTTAAACTAGTACGTTAAAATCTACTTCAAAGACAGGGTTTATATCTATATCACTTTAACATGTTGTATGCAAGTCATAAATGCCACTTGACATTAGCCACCATTCAATCCATCCTATTTTTCACTGGTGAAAACAAAGAAAAGATGTCTTTTATAATAAAGACCTTCGCCATAAGCGCATGATATGCACATTGCTCTTTCAGCTCATCTTTATGCTTTCAATGAATATATATGATCAACTAGAAATACTGTGAGCACTGCTCAAATAGAAACCCCACCCACCAAAAAAAGAAGAAATGCACACACAGAGGTACCCACTGACACAAAACATGAACAATTTAGCACTATTAAGGCTATCTCAGGTTATAACTAATTTTGTGGCCTCAATTTTGGAACGAATAAAATTCTCTAACCTTCCAAAGTGTGAAAAATAGACAGTTTTAGATGATTTTTCAAGGAATAAAGCTCCATAACTCCGCAATTTCATATCAGAAATTTATAAAAACTAAAGATGAATAGATATAAACAAGTCACCAAAATTTCCTGCTCAGTGTTTTTAAGTTATTGTCTGAAAACTGGAAAATCCCCCCTTTCTTATGAATAAAGTCCAAATACTCCAAAACGTAAAATCAGAAACTTTTAAAAATCAAAAGGGAACTTATGTCAATGTCTATAAACAATTCAACAAAGTTTCATGATATTTGTTTGTAGCATTTTTGAGTTATAGTCGGAAAACTGTAAATTAAATAAAATTTCACAACTCAGAAACGTAAAATCTGTAATTTATAAAAATTGAAACAGACCTTATGTCAATGGATATAAACAATTCATTAAAGTTTCATGAAAATCAGCGAAAGCATTTTTGAGTTATTGTCCAACATGTTGACAACGGATGGAAGGACAACCGTACACTATAATACGTCCCATATTTTAAAGGGGTATAAAAATTGCTAACTAGATATCATTGAGATGGGAGCCATCTCTGTGGGCCCCGCTGTGAATAATGTGTGGTAATTTTTTTTTATCTTTATCATTGGACATGGGGTTGTCAACTGAAACCAAAGTTTTTGACCTTGACCTTTGACCTAGGAAGTTGTACATAAATAATGAAACACCCTCTGGTGTTGGTTTATATACATGTCAAGTATAAACTTCGAAATCATAAAGGTTCTCAAGATATAGAGCGGACACGATCTTTACCATAGGACATGGGGTTGTCAACTAAATACAAAGTTTTTGAACTTGACCTTTGACCTAGGAAGTTGTACATACATCATGACACATCCTCTGGTGTTGGTTAATATACATGTCGAGTAAAAACTTTGAAATCATAACGGTTCTCAAGATATAGAGCGGACACGATATTTACCATAGGACATGGGGTTGTCAACTAAAACCAAAGTTTTTGACCTTGACCTTTGACCTAGGAAGTTGTACATACATTATGACACACCCTCTGGTGTTGGTTAATATACATGTCAAGTATAAACTTTGAAATCATAATGGTTCTCTAGATATAGAGCGGACACAATTTGTTACGGACAGACTGATAACAATAGGGTGTCCGCCGTTCGGCGGGGCCCTCATTATACTATTTAACTTAAACTATAGAACTGTGTAAACAGAAATAACAATATTGAAAATATCACCTTAATTCATTGTCTACCCTAAGTTAATATTTTGCGATATTTGAAAATAAAATATGGAAAAAAAATCACGATTAAAATACTTACAATCACATGATTAAAATACTTACAATCTTCAAGCTGATCCTCACTACTAGAATCACTTTCGTACTTCTTTTTACTCCTGAAAAAGAATACAAATGGAGGATAATGTATGTAAATGAGTTCACTACATTACTCTAAATTTCTCTTCAACTCCTTTAATATACTCTAAAATAAAATAATTTTCAAGAGCAATTATATACCGTACATTAAGAAAATTACAAAATCATAAAAACAAAAAGCCACCAATAGTATGATCAAATAACAATTTTGTGAGGATAAAAGTTATACTTAACTGAGCTAAACAAATTTAAACATCCTTTTCTTGATATACATACCTCCAATTAGTTTTACTTTCATTTTCCACAGCATTCTTAAAACAATCATCCTCAGAATCACTCAGTATATCATCTATTTTACTTCCTTGTTGTTCTTGGCTGTGAGCACTTGTTTCATTGGTTAGCTCTGATTGGTTGTCTACAGGACCTGAAACCACAATTACAAAAGATATCTATATTACTACAATTATCACAAATCAGAAGAAAAACTTCTTTGTTGAGGCAAATTAAACCTCCAAAAGTACAGAAGCAAGTCAAAATCTAAAAAAATCAAAATCATATAATCCAAAAAATTAAATTATTTTAAAATAGAAATTCTTACCAAACTCAAAACTGCTTTAAAAAAATTCAGTAACAATCATGCCCAATATCATAATCAAAACTATTTTCAATTACTTTAAATACCTTGCTCCTGTTCACAACAGTTTTTGCTTTTTCTCACTTTCTCATTGTTTATATTTGTGATTTTAACCAATTCTTCCTCCTCATCTGAACTAAATATACTACCAACAGATTGGTGTTTCTTTGGTTTTTCTTGACAATTTTTTTCACTATCGTCATCAGAACTGAAGTTATAGGAACCAGAAGAAATTATGTTTCTACTCGTTTCTTGCTTGTCTTTTAATGTAACTTTTTCATCATTAATGCTGATTTCTTCAAAATCACTTTCTGCATCAAAGAATATTGTTTTATTTTTCGAATTAGTTCTGGATGACAGACTGCCACTTTTATCCTGTGAAGGCAAACTTCTTTCTGGTATGTCATCAGAAGATTTTACATCAACCTGGGATGAAATGTCTTGAACTTCAACAAATGAACAACTGGTATTACTATCCTGACCAGAACTATTTCTTTCCGAGGAATTTTCGTCATATTTCTTGGAAGAACAATTATCATTTATACTTGTTTGCAACGATACATCATGAACCTCAACAAAATCAGAACTGTCACTACCTGAACAACCACTTTCATTTTTCTGTATCTTTTCCAATTTTGACCGAGATATATTTCTACTTGTTTGAATTGAAATGTCTGCAACTTCAAATGATGAATGTTCTTCGCTATCTGATCTTTTGTTGTGATTATTTGAAGATGAATTTGAGCTATTAAAACTTATAAACTGTTTATTATCAGGTGGAGACAACTCTGTAAAACTTGAACTTGAAGATGAACTGTCTCCAGTTCTAGCATCAAAATAAACGGACTTTCTTGATTTCTCTATTGAATTCAAACCCTTTGTATTGTCAACTTCAATGAACTTTTTACTCATAGCAGTTGTATATAAATCTGTCTGATTGGAAGTAGATGCTTGTTCCTCTTCTGAGTTATTTGACAAATCTAAATTTTGTAATTTTGAACACAAGTTTGTATTGTTTTCTGTCTGTTCTCTGTAAATAATTTGCTGAAAATGTCCAATAGAAACTCTTTTCTTTCCAGATTTTATTATATTTAGATCTTTATAGGAATGATTTTTAGAAGAATAAATCTGATCTGATAAATTTTCCTGTTGAAACAATCCCAGTGAAACATCAGGAATATCTAACATTGTGTCAATACTTGCCCTACTGTGGATCCGTGTGGATTCCTGGACTGGAACCCCTAAATCCAAAAAGTCAGATTCAGGTGAACTGTTACAATTTTTGTGATAGGATTGATCATTTGTATTTGTTTCCACACTATTCTGTAAAATTTTTGAATTCTCAGAAGATTGCTTCATTTTTTCATCTTTTTCAAACACAGGATTTTGATCTTTGTTTTCTTTATCATTTTTGCTTTTCCGGCTTTTTCTTGTTAAATCAGTTGCGCCTGGTGTGCGACGGAGAGGAATTTGGAAATCGTCTCTACAGTCTGACAAGGGAACATTATCTTCCAAGGAATTGCCTTTTATATCTTTTAACGGTGATTCTGAGCTGAATGAAAGCTTAGTTTTACCCATTTCTTTTCTCTTTCTTGTTTTCATATTTTTCTTTTCATTGTGTGAAGACTTTGACAGAGCTAAAATGATATTAAATCAGTTATTACATTTACTTTTCCGATACAAATTTTCTTTGTAGAAAAATTCATCTTTCTTTTAAATACATTAAATATGGCCTCTTCAGCATTAGGCCAAATAAAAATATGTGTGGTTCCAGTTACATCCTGAAAAAAATTAGGGTCAGTAGGTCGGCATTTAAAAAAAAACTTTTTTTATTTATTTTTTTTTTCTATTGTCAAAATCCAGAAAAAAATCGTGTGTTCACCCAGTCCAATTCCGGTATTTAACATGCACCTACTGGAAGTTCACCATTTTCTATATGTTTGGTTATAAACTAAACTGACATGTTACTTTTTTAGTTAGTTTTGTTGCATTTTGTTAAGAATTTGTTGCATTTTCAGCCGTAGTGGATACTTCTAATGTAAATTCAAATGACAGAAGTCAGTGAATTTAATTAGTGAAATTTATTTTTTCGGAAATGGAAAAAAAAAGTTCTAGGGTCGGGGGATGAAACTAGGGTTGGTCGGGTAACTGGAACCACACATATACTTTTATTTGGCCTTATCAGAATAGAAATGTATGCGATTTATAAACGTTTCATACTATTTTGATAAATGAAAGTACAAAGGGTGCAAAAATTCTGGAAAACAGAAATAATTCTATATTTTGTAAAGAAATGTATAGGGGCAAACAATATCACATTCAAGAAATTGTAAATTTCATATTTGTGCATTCATATGTCTTTTTAATGGAAACGTTTATCAGCAAAGAAACCTTACAAAAACTCTGACCATAAGCAAGTAAACTCTATATTAACCACGCAAGGTACAAGCCATTTTCACTAGCTCCTACTGTGAGATTCAAACTTCTGGTAATTGAAAAACAGCCCAAAACACAAAAAATTAACATGACCAATGAACCATGAAAATGGGGTCAAGGTCAGATTATACCTGCTAGACAGACATGTACAGTGTTCACCCCAGGCCGATATGATGCTGCGGTCCCGCAGCGCCTTCAAAATATTTTCGTTGATCCCGCAGAGCCTTAATTGGCTGCTGTCCCTTAATACTTGATCCCGCAGCGTGTTAATTTTCCTTTTTTAATTATAAATGTTGGTTAAAATTGTCAAGTTGCTGATCACCGCTGAGAGGTCGGTCAATGTTGTGCAATAACTGATAACTAGCAAAAGTCTCTGATTTACCTGTTCCAGCCTTATCAGACCATGTAATCAGGTTAAAGCGTAAATGATCATCAAGAAGATAGATATTTTTAGTAGAAAATAAAAGTTTTTAAAAACTTCAGTGCAAAATTGAAGAAATAGATCGCAAATACATTGTATTTATGCATCGCCTGTGTGCGATCACTTGGCCATTTAAGTAACGAATTTTTTCATTGGTCGAGAAGAAGAATCTATTTAAACACGACCAATGAACATGATGAATACACGTGATAAATTTGAATACACATTACTAAAGAAAATTACGAAGAAATTTATGAATGAGAGTATTTGTACGTCAAAAAAGTAAAATAAACTTTTATTAAAGATAACGAGGAGTGATTTATTTTATAAGAAAGTGAAAAATTGTTGCTTGCAAGTAAAATTGGTCTGTCAACTGTCACGTTTTAGAAATAAAATAATTTTTTAACATAGATAGTTAATTCGTCCATCGGGAAATAATTGTACGGAATAGCTGCAACATTTGTATTATGTCATTAGAATTTCACTGGTCTTAACTTTGAAGAATTTGTCAAGTTTCGTTTATATCTACCTGCCAAAGAAACGTTTTGACAATTATACACACGGAAGTGTCATGTCAAACTACGGACACTGGTCAGCTGGTTCATTACATTTTTTTTGTTTTAAAAAGTTGTATACCAAACATCTTAAACATAATCAATTTCAATGCTGAATCACATGTTCTTTGTAAAGAAGAAATGGGTTAAGCGAAAGGCAGATGATGTTTTCAACCCTAAAGAGGATAAAGACTGAGGAACAGGCTGTCCAACAAAATTACAAATTGTCTTGTTACTATATCTCTAGAAGGAACAGAGAGTACAGAAATAAATATTTCTGAAGCTGTTCAGCAATGGAAGGCCCAGAAGAACATGAGGATTTTTCTTGAACTATATATACATTTTGACTTATTTAATTGACTGTGATATAACTGCTTTTTGTGTTTAAAATGAATTTATTTCAAATATATATTCTTATTCTTTATCATGTATATTAATACTGTGCATTATTGCATATAATGATTTATGACCAATTGCTTTAGATCACAATAGTTCGCTCAAATAGTTTTACGCGCCCTTGAAATTTTGCGTCTTAAAAAATTTCTGGGGAGAACACTGATGTACATTTCACAATTATTCCATACACCAAATATAGTTGACCTACTGCTTATAGTATTTGAGATACGGACTTGACCAATGTAACTTTAGCCTTGATCACTGATCCATGAAATGAGGTCAAGGTCAGGTGAACCCTACCTGACAGACATGTTGACCTTGCAAGGAATCCATATACTGAATTTAGTTATCCTATTACTCATTATAAGAGAGTATTTCACTTTTCAAATAAAAAATACTTTTTTTCAAGCAGTCACTGAACCATGAAAATAGGGTCAAGGACAATGGACATATGAGAAGCATCCAGGTCTTCTAGCTTCTGAAATATTAAGCTTTATACAAATAGTTTACACCATTGCCGCCGCTGCCAGATTGCAATACCTATGTCTTGCATTCAACGACTTTTGTGGCAGGCGAGACAAAAAACTGTTCATTGCACCCAAATGGACAGTAGGTAGATTTCACCATCCTCAACATTTCTGCCAATGTCAGAATTTCTCTATCTATAGAGGTTGTCAAGATAATAGACAAAACTTGCATTTTACCTATGTGTTAGCTATGTGGGTTTGCTGGCTGGATCATGGGACAAATTTTTAAAACTATATACCCCAATGATGATTGTTGCCTGGTTAATTTTCAATTGGCCTGGTAATTTCAAAGAAGAAAAGTGAAATGTGTGAAGTAAAAGGCTGTTAAACAGCAATTGTTTACATGTATAATAGCTACTGAATATACAGAGATATTTCATATAGAATAACCCACAAACATGCATAAACTAAAACACATGTATGTTCTATAACTGTTCATGTGAGAATCAAGTTCATAATCTGTCTCAGCCTAAAGTGATTCAGACTGTCCACTGTCTGTTTCACAAGGTTTTGTGTCATATAGTTTGGGCATTTGTTAGTTATTTAAATTCCTATGAATATATTTTGACAAATGTGTGTTGCTAAGTTTCCATTTAATACCCTTAATATTGTTTTTCAATCGTTTCAATATTTATACCCTCACCATCTTCCGCTGATTCTTGTCTTCTTCTAGATTTGTTTGACTTCTTTTTTGTACTGTTGGAAAGCTGTAAAATACCAGCAAAAACATGAATTTATATAATGACAAAGTTTACTATGTACTAGAAGTATATCAAATAACTCAGTTTGACCACATAAATAACCATATTTTATCAAAAGCTGTTCTATTTTTTCAGAAGCTCAGTTGTTTTAAAAGTCAATATATATCTAAATGCATGTAGCAGTTTATTCTATTCTATTTTGAAATTAGATGATCAGTTTTTCAGTTTCTCTCTAGAAATCTGTATTTTATCTAATAACATGACTAAACAATTATCCAATCGACAGAAAAGCCCAATAGTGGTAAATGAGGTATTAAAAAATAAGATTTGTCCATAGTACACGGATGCCCCACTCGCACTATCATTTATATGTTCAGTGGACCGTGGAATTGGGGTCAAAAATTTTGCATTAAAATTAGAAAGATCATCTCATAGGGAACAGGTGTACTAAGTTTCAAGTTGATTGGACTTCAACTTCATCAAAAACTACCTTGACCAAAAACTTTAACCTGAAGTGGGACAGACGGACAAACGGACGAACGAACGGACGCACAGACCAAAAAACATAATGCCGCTAGGTGGGGCATAAAAATTGTGAATAAAATCATTAAGTGGTTGTAGAGGATAGCTATTCCCCATACCCATTATTTATTTTATTATTAATTTTTTCAATCAAAATTAACTTTAGTTTGGACCTTTGTCACTTAAATCTGAACTTGAAAAAACTGGACCAGACAGTTGGACAAAGGAATAAATAGATGGACCTTTGGTGAGGTGATGATACATTGTAGATTGCCACAAGAAGACATCCAGTTCTTAACAGCCATTAGTACTGCAGTATACTTACAATGTAGTTAATTAAAAAAAAAAACAACCATGTGCTGGCTGTTAATTAATCATGAAAACCCTCTACTATTGTGAACATTTTGTTTCTCTTCCATGCATGGTTTCTTGGATTATGGATTAGGAATTATGACTTTGCATACAGTAAACCAGTATAAATATTTCTTTTTCATTTTGGATGATTTAATATTTTAATATGATAATAATACTTCTGTGTAATGTAAAACATTGTACATGAAAGTGTTCCTAGTTAAATCAGAGATTTATGGGATATCCTTCAATTGTCATTATGTTAATAATAAAGAATAACAAACAATTTTATTTTACCTTCTTTTACTGTAGATTGATTGTTTGATTTTTGGTGTTTTAACGCCTCTTTCAGCACTACTGGCTACTTTGTCATGTTTGTGGAGGCAAGTTTTTATTGATGGAGGAAGTTGGAGTGCCTGGAGAAAACCACTGACCTTTGTCAGAAAAACTGAAAAATTTAGATTGGAGTCAAGCGCACCTGCCACGTGTGGGGTTCAAACTCACAACCTCAGTATTGACAGGCTAGTGGTACAGTAATTGAACTACTCAGACCACTACGTCACCGCAGCTTCTTTGTATTGTTGATAATTACTGAGAATTCACTGAACTATGACAACATATCAGCAATTTTTAAGCTCTGGTGTCTATCTTATTTGATCTTGTACTTCATCTGGTTGAATTGTATTACATATCATTGTTTTATTTGTTTCTACCACTAGCCACTGATCTCATAAATTAGTTAAACACACTGCCACAAATTAAAAATTTCAAATGTTAGTAATAATTACTTAATATATAGCGTTCTCACTTAGACGAGTCCATTAGTCCTGGACTCATAAATATATATGTTGACTATTCATTTTCTGAACTGGTGAGTCAAAAGAAACTTTAAGAATGTACTATTTTTTTTTAGCAAAAGTTAAAAAATCGACCAAAATTTGCAGCAATTTCCTTGCTCTTTTTCTCATGGAGACTTACATAACATATGAGCAGCGTCAGGTAGAAATCAACCTTATGCAAATGAATATCAATACATCTGTTAATCTATTTTGGGTTGAAAACATCTCCATTGAAAGTCTTTAACTGTTTAACAATTGAGATGTTATAAGAACCCTACAAAACAGACCAACATTTATCTTTTATTTTGTATTTGAATGTTCCAAAATCAATCAAAGTCTTTTACATGTACATGTATAGATGCACTTGCATAAGGTTGATTTCTATCTGATGCAGCTCATATTATATAACAATCACATTATTTTTCTTCTCACTGTTTGACTAACCATGGCTGTAAATAGTGAGTCCAGTCCCTGGATTAACCAATAAAAATTCTTTGTGAGAACCATGAGAATTGTCACTGGTTAGCAGCATTTCTATTTTAGCCTTAAATTGCTCATAGAATGTACGTTAATTATCATTTCTTCTTGTCATCTATGGATATTGTTTCATGTAACAAAAAAAGTTATTTGCCTTAAGTTGTTAACCTCTGAATGCTGTTTCTTGTAAGGTTGCTGTATCTTTGACACTTTCTCCACAATCTTTTTTAATCAATAATGTGCATAGTTTTACATACAAATTTATATATAGTGTCACAACTAACACAATTTTTGACATTATGTTAATTGTAACTTTACCATATTTACAACAAAACATACTGTATGAAGAGCTGAATCCAAGTCTTTATACTGAAACCATCCCAATTTGGATCCCATCTTTTGAAACATGGCAGAGACATCCAGTTCATCTTTTGGTTCCATTCTACTTGAAACAGCAAAATCTTTTACTACTGTTCAGTTAACTTTTTTTGTACTCATTCAGTTAAACCTGAAAAAGAGTTTGGCATCATAATATCAAGTACTGTTTCAACTCACATTAATCATAACAGAGATTTGGGTACATGTCAATGACACCTATTGACAAAAAAAAAAACAACCAAAACACATCTAGATGTTACATCTACAACAAAATGTAGGGTAATACAATATGTACAGTCATTGTGACAGTTCTAAATCATCCAAGTCTAAAAATTACGACTAAATTTAATAGATCTGCCATCAACACCCTATTCCCAAAATGACCACTAAAGATTAAGATATAACAAAAGACACTCAATAATTAGGCTCAAAACTTGGGACACACATATAAAACTAGGTTTTTTTTAAGATCTCAACCCTGACTTTGATCAGTGGACTTTAAAGGGACTCAATAAAAATCAGTACAGGAAAAGCACTTAAAAAATATGCCATTTAACTCTCTATGTTATTTCAGGCCAAAAACAAAATTAAAATTGTTTGTTGCCTACCTACCCACCTAAAAAGAATTCTTCTCGAAAAAATCTATGGCACAAATCTTTTCAAATTTTGTTTATAAAGATTTTTTCCTGCTCTAGAGTTGTTTTGTTGCCTAAAACATATAACTTATGTTGGCCAAAAAATAAATAAAATCCCTACCTAACTACTCAACCATATGAGGCATGAGTAGGCAACATCAAACAAATAATTTTTTCAGGGTGGCCTCATCAGCAATTTGAATTACTTTATTGGCAAATATACTGTCCCAATCTTTAGTTTAAACATTCAATAGGCCTCTATAGCCTGCTTGTGCTGTGCAGATAAAAAAATCACTAGAAGTAACTTTTGTTTCGAGCCTTAGTTAGGTGGAAATAAAACAGACTCAAAAGATGAAGGAACACTGACAGATGTGACCATCACCAAAGGAAATCCTGAAGACACTACACAGAAAACCAAAGGTGGACTGAACCAAACAAACCCCACTGAGAATTGAACTCATCCATTACATAAACAAAGTTGATGTTGCCCTTATAAAACCAACTAGAAATTGGGGATCAAGTCATTTTGCCTGAAGTGTTTGCTCTGGAGCCAATTCTTTGTATTGCCAAAAGATATATTTCCTTGTTGCTGTCACATTGCAATGAGACTAGCAAGTTGCAAAACAACACATACAATGCATGTTTACATAAAACCTCTGTACACCAAATCAGGACTATGACAGTTTGAAGCTGTTTTTTTTAATTTATTCATATCTTGAACTATCATAGACTATACATCTTTCTTCTTAAAATAATCTAACCAATAAGTAAAAGACGTTGTGACTATTTGACATAGGTGTAAAACAACAGTGACTATTTGGCATAGGTGTAAAATAACAAAGTGACTATTTGGCATAGGTGTAAAATAACAGACTATTTGGCATAGGTGTAAAATAACAAAGTGACTATTTGGCATAGGTGTAAAATAACAAAGTGACTATTTGGCATAGGTGTAAAATAACAAATTGACTATTTGGCATAGGTGTAAAATAACAGACTATTTGGCATAGGTGTAAAATAACAAAGTGACTTTTTGGCATAGGTGTAAAATAACAGACTATTTGGCATAGGTGTAAAATAACAAAGTGACTATTTGGCATAGGTGTAAAAGAACAAAGTGACTATTTGGCATAGGTGTAAAATAACAAAGTGACTATTTGGCATAGGTGTAAAATAACAAAGTGACTATTTGGCATAGGTGTAAAATAACAGACTATTTGGCATAGGTGTAAAATAACAAAGTGACTATTTGGCATAGGTGTAAAATAACAAAGTGACTACTTGGCATAGGTGTAAAATAACAAAGTGACTATTTGGCATAGGTGTAAAATAACAAAGTGACTATTTGGCACAGGTGTAAAATAACAAAGTTGAAATAAAATTTGGTCATTGTGAACAAGCCAATAAACATAGATACACATTCCACATTTATTATGTATCCGTCCTAAGACAAGTTTATGTAATCCAGTGGTTTCTGTCAGTCAGATTTGCATTTCCTGCATTGTTGTCATTCAACTGTTAATAATATCAATACATATATGCTTTCTTTTTTTGAATTGTTTCACATTTTGTCATACTTTGGCCGATTACAGCTTACTATATCGAATCCGTTTTACTGATCATTTAAGGCCGTACAGTGACATGCAATTGTTTACATCTTAGTCCTGTATTTATGGATAGTACTCTCAGTCTCTCATTGGCAATTCTGACATCATACCACAATTTTTAGTATATAAAATAGTTTCTGAAAAACCAAATGTAGCATAAATGGTAGAAGGGTCTATTTGGTTCTACATACTATGGTTCTGGATACATGTCGGAGATAAGACTCATTTCACAAAAACTAACAACATTCTTCAAAATATTACAAAGGAAACTTTAGACTGAGCAACACCCACTTTACAAAAAAATGAAGGGTTGATTTCAGGTGCTTTAGAAAGGTAAGCAGATCCTGTTCCACATGTGACACTAGTCTTATTGCTCTGGTAAGTGATAAATCTCACTCTGTGATGTTTGTATTGAGGGAAATAGGACATTATTGATTGTAGGACTTTTAGAACATATCTGAGAGCATAAGTAAGATTTCCCCAAACTTGTATTGAGGATATATCTGACTTCCAAATAGTATGATTGATTGTTGGGTGTTTAATGTCTTTAGCAGCACATTTAGTTATAAAATGGCAGTCAGTTTTGATTTTTATTTTGTACTGGAGTAATGGGAGAGAACCATTACATTGTGGGTAGTGGATGGTGGAAGACATGGTTTTGGGACAAGAAAGAAAACTTGTGTTTTAATTCTTACTGCAGTCTTTTAAAGAGCATATTGTGTTATATTTGGTTGACATCTACATTCTACACCCATCTATTACTGGCGGAGATTTCAAATTCACATTTTAAAGATAATAATCGTGTTTTCACATTTTCAAATTAGCCTCGTGTAACAAAGTCATCCATCAAAGATTTCAATCTAATATCCACAAACACTCATTTTCTGTTAGAATTGCTAAAACCTGGAACAAACTACCAGATAAAATCACTAAAGCCCCATCCATAAATACCTTCAAAAAACGATTAGACAAATATTGGTCTGACGAAGAGATCTATTACAATGATTATAGAGCAGAAATATCCGGAAGTCACGGACAAAATAGTATTAGAAATAACTTAAATTATGGAACCTTAGGGATCCTGTACAGGAAATCAACTCTAAGTAAGTAATATATTATCCATAATCGTTAGTAGTTAATATTATTGATTTTATTTCTGTTTGTTTTGGTTTTTTTTAGTGTCCACCATTTTGTAAATAATGTGCTTTTAAAATTTTTGAATAACTTGTTCAAGTGTGTCCCTAATATTATATAAAACTACTGTTTCCTTGCAATAATAGTATGTATGACTGAGCATAAACTTGAAAAATATCTGAAAAGGGAGTATGTTCCTCCGACAGGTCCTGCTACATTGACCCCTGTAGTTATGACAGACAGTTAGGCTAGATACCTGGAACAGCAGTGTATAACCCTGTTTGAAAAAAGTATTAAATGGTGGTATAAACCTGGCCAATCTTCATCTCCAAGTCGCTTTCGAGATGTTTCAGCAATAAAAAAATAAGAGGTAAGTAAATATTTCTTTATATATGATTAGACTTAGAAAATGTCACAGTCTGCAGAGCCATGTAAAGATTAAAATTTTCTTATTTTTTATCAGTAGATTGAAGTCTCTAAATATACCCCATATCTATTATGCCAAATGATCGATAAAAAATAGATGTGAAAAAAAAAGAAAATTAATGTATTGTTTTGCTTCAAAATATTATAATAATGCTGTACTGCATTTAATAATACATTTTTTACATTTATCATACATGTCATATGACTTATCAAGATAATCAATTCCACTACAGATACGTTTGTATGTTTAATTAGATAATTTGATTAAGCTAAGTGATAAAATTGGTGTCTAAGTGATTGACAAAGGTGTGTGTCTAATAATAAACCAATCAACTTGTTATTTAATTTAATCATTTCAAAACAAGACTGTCACCATTTCGTTTGCTTATGTTATTTTATGAAGATCATGTGGCAGTTGCTTCCTATGACCGGCCGAACAAAAAGAAACAAAAAGAACAAAGTAGTCTTGTTTTGACACGGGTACTGACATCGTAAAACATCTATCGTACATGTGACCATATTATTTCCAGAAGTACAATCTTCTTTTTTTTTTCAAATAAAACCTAAAAATGGATATAATATTATGAGGGTTAAAAATGAAGAAGTAATGCATTCTTATTTCCTTAAAATCAGGATTTTAAAAAGTTCCATCTACATAACCTTTTTAAACATTTTTTTTTAATAAAACATCATCGCCATAAAAGTGCATTAACCAGTTTACTTTTAAAGTTATAAAAGGTATATAAATGAAAATATATACAACAAAATCTCTTTTAATATGAAATAAAAGTATGGCCGAAAAGACTTTTATTACATGGCCAAATTGGTATATGGCTGAAACCTTTTATCGGAAATGTCTTGTTTCCCTAAAGGTCTTGTCTGCATGAAAAATAATCTTGCCTCCAAAATTGGACATTGGGATAATATCGCTCATGTCTCATTAGGTATGTATGTTCGGGTTGATACCTCCGTTATTCAGAGCTCCCCTCGAAAGTTGCGGAGGGTACAGTGGTATCCATGAACACTCCCTAACAGGATCAATGGAGAGGTGTCACTAACATATGTACAACCCACCACCAAGGATAAATCCCCAACCCAACACCACGAGAGTGCTACGACACCGGGAGATCTGTTATTATGGTGGAGGAAGCCGAAGTACTCGGAGAGAACCACCGAGCAACTCGGCGGGAACAGACAAACCGAAGAGATATCTGAAGATTGATCTCCTGGTCAAAGTCAGGGGTCACTTCAACCAACCAAGGCCCCCAAAGTACCAATTCTAGTTTAAACTCCTGTATGGGTACCAGAGATGTGTACGGGAGGGTAAAAATTACTCTTCTAATGTACTGAAATTTCCAGCACCCCGAGTCAGGATTGAACCTGGGACCTTCAGCACTATAGCCATCGGTCTTAACCACTAGACCACCAACCCACACAAAGGACTTGTGACACAACTTTTTCTGATCGTAGCACCAAATATATAATGTTGAGACCAAATGTTTTATGGGGGGAATTCTGTGTCCGGAGCGATTTTCTTGAGTAAACGACGCGTTTTGGGCTAGAAATTAAATGATTTAATTCGCCTACTTTTTTACCAGACTTTTTCGTCTGAGAATAATTTGTCCCGGACTTCATGAATTTAGCTCATTTAGAAATTACACTTTTACCTTAATCATGTGTATCACTATTTGTTTATTTATTTTGACCGGAAATGAATTCTAATTTCCCGCCGTACTCTCTAAACAAAAAAAAAAAAGAAAGGAGGATATAGTAATTAGATACTAGAATCTTCGTGATGACAACATATAACTCAATATAAAATATTTAATATAATTGACGTAAAATACTGTCAATAGCATTCATATCTTCAAAATTTAGATAATTTTTAAATCATTGACAACCGGAAATAAACATTATAAATTCAGACACCTGAATTATGACGGTGAGTTGAAATAGTCTTAATTTACCAAATCCCCCTCACACAGAAGTTTTGGACCCATTTGCAGTTACGTTTTTTTATATTTATCGTTCATTAACTTGTAAATGCCGTAAAAATTATTTTTGCCATACATTATACTTATAAGCAGATCATATGATTCACTCTCTGAATCTGCCTCAGAAATTTATGCTCCAAAGCTCGAGTGTGACCTATAGCCGGTAAACAGGTTTGTTGTTAATGCAGTACATTATTAGAAGTAAAACAAAACGCAATCTTTGATATTTTCATTTCTTTATCAGAGATCACAAAGGTGTTGTGTCAGTGTGATCTCAACCTCGTCACATTCATTGATATCTAATTTGAACAGTTGAACAAATAATAATATATTAACAATTAAAAAAAAAAAACAGCAGTGTTTTGGGATTTTCATTTCTAATCACCTGTTGAATGCAAATTTCAGTCATTTATATGAAAACTTCATCATGGGCAAGAAAAAAATTATTTATTTAATACTTCATTGTAATTTGTAGGACATTCAATGTTGGTATAAGACTAAGTTATATAACACTTAATCCTTCAAAGCAGTATGTCTGCTGCTTTTGTTACAAGTTATAGAACAAACGTCGTCAACAGTTGTAATGGGAAGTAAGGGATATTTTTTTAAATCAGGAAACATAAAACTTTTGATTACCGCAGGAATAAAACAGAAGAATTCCTGAATGAAAAAAACATTGTAGATTTGGGAAAGATGTCAGAATAGCATTTAACTTTCTGGGTGAAATGGTATTTCTATTGCAGTTTTACTACATTTTCTTCTAAATCAGCAAAAAATAATATTAATTCAAGTTGTAAGTTGAACCAAAAAATAAACTATAGTTGAGCTGACACTTGTCTGTAAAAATAGACCAAAAAACAAGGGTTAAAATTTATGATGAGGAGAAATTGATTTGCAGATATGTCCCAATGAGGTGAGAGAGTGATCCGGCAGCGGCAGTGTTAACTACCTTCTTAAAAGCTTAATATTTCAGAAGGTAGAAGACCTGGATGCTTCATACTTTGTACATGTATATAGATGCCTTATGATATGAAGTTTCCATCTGTCATATGTCCAATGTCCTTGACCTCATTTTCATGGTTCAGTGACTACTTGAAAAAAAAGTTAACATTTTTTGTAATGTTAATTTCTCTCTTATTATGAGTAATAGGATAACTATATTTGGTATGTATGTACCGTACCTTGCAAGGTCTTCATGCCTGTCAGACAGTTTTCACTTGACCTCGACCTCATTTCATGGATCAGTGAACAAGGTTAAGTTTTCGTGGTCAAGTCCATATCTCAGATACATGAACTATAAGCAATAGATCTACTATATTTGGTGTATGTAATGATTGTAAGGTGTACATGTCCAACTGGCAGGTTTCATCTGACCTTGACCTCATTTTCATGGTCCAGTGGTTAAAGTTAAGTTTTTGTGTTTTGGTCTGTTTTTCTTATACTGTATGCAATAGGTCAACTACATGTAAATTTGGTGTATGGAAATATTTTACAATGTACATGTCAGTCTGGCAGGTTTTTATTTTTGACCGTGACCTCATTTTCATGGTTCATTGCATTGCTCAATGTTAAGTTTTTTTGTTTTGTTTTGTCGCAGAAAGCTCGACATAGGGATAGTGGTCCGGCAGCGGCGTTAGCTAACTTCTTAAAAGCTTTATATTTTAGAAGGTGAAAGACCTGGATGCTTCATACTTTGTGTATAGATGCCTTATGTTACGAAGTTTCCATCTGCCACATGTCCATTGTCCTTGACCTCATTTTCATGGTTCAGTGACTACTTGAAAAAAAAAGTTAAGATTTTTTGTAATGTTAATTTCTCTCTTATTATGAGTAATAGGATATCTATATTTGGTATGTGTGTACTTTGCAAGGTCCTCATGCCCGTCAGACAGTTTTCACTTGACCTTGACCTCGTTTCATGGATCAGTGAACAAGGTTAAGTTTTGGTGGTCAAGTCTATATCTCAGATACTAGAAGCAATAGGTCTAGCATACTCGGTGTATGGAAGAACTAAGGTGTACATGTCCAACTGGCAGGTGTCATCTGACCTTAACCCCATTTTCATGGTTCAGTGGTTATAGTTAAGTTTTTGTGTTTTGGTCTGTTTTTCTTATACTGTATGCAATAGGTCAACTACATGTAAATTTGGTGTATGGAAATATTTTACAATGTACATGTCAGTCTGGCAGGTTTTTATTTTTGACCGTGACCTCATTTTCATGGTTCATTGCATTGCTCAATGTTAAGTTTTTTTGTTTTGGTCTGTTTTTGTCAAGCCTGCGACTTTTGTCGCAGAAAGCTCGACATAGGGATAGTGGTCCGGCAGCGGTGGCTACGGCGGCAGCGGCGTTAGCTAACTTCTTAAAAGCTTTATATTTTAGAAGGTGAAAGACCTGGATGCTTCATACTTTGTGTATAGATGCCTTATGTTACGAAGTTTCCATCTGCCACATGTCCATTGTCCTTGACCTCATTTTCATGGTTCAGTGACTACTTGAAAAAAAAAGTTAAGATTTTTTGTAATGTTAATTTCTCTCTTATTATGAGTAATAGGATATCTATATTTGGTATGTGCGTACTTTGCAAGGTCCTCATGCCCGTCAGACAGTTTTCACTTGACCTTGACCTCGTTTCATGGATCAGTGAACAAGGTTAAGTTTTGGTGGTCAAGTCTATATCTCAGATACTAGAAGCAATAGGTCTAGCATACTCGGTGTATGGAAG
Organism: Mytilus californianus; assembly: GCF_021869535.1. Taxonomy (NCBI): domain Eukaryota; kingdom Metazoa; phylum Mollusca; class Bivalvia; order Mytilida; family Mytilidae; genus Mytilus; species Mytilus californianus. Next base: position 8,613,758 of record NW_026262745.1, read on the forward strand.
AACTAAGGTGTACATGTCCAACTGGCAGGTGTCATCTGACCTTAACCTCATTTTCATGGTTCAGTGGTTATAGTTAAGTTTTTGTGTTTTGGTCTGTTTTTCTTATACTGTATGCAATAGGTCTACTATATTTGGTGTATGGAATGATTGTAAGGTGTACATGTCTAGCTGGCAGGTGTCTTTTGACCTTGACCTCATTTTCATGGTTGATTGGTCAATGTTTAGTTTTCTTGGTTAAGTTTGTATCTTAGAAACTATAAGCAATAGGTCAGCTATATTTAGTGTATTGAATGATTGTAAGGTGTACATGTATTTCTTGTTTGGTTTATATGACCTTGACCTCATTTTCTTGGATCATGTTAAGTTTATGTGATAGTTGTAGTAAAGCTAAAACTTTATATTTAGGACTATCAACAAAATATCAATTATTAGTAAAGAAGGCGAGACATTTCAGTGTGTGCACTATTGTTCTAATACTTTATGCAAAAGGTCAACTATATTTGGTGTATGGAAATATTTTACGATGTACATGTCCGTCTGGCAGATTTTATTTGACCTTGATCTCATTTTCATGGTTCATTGCTCAGTGTTAAGTTTTTGTGTTTTGGTCTGTTTTTCTTAAACTTTAAGCAATAGGCCAACTATATTTGGTGTATGGAATGATTGTAAGGTGTATATGTCTGTCTGGCAGGTATCATCTGACCTTCACCTCATTTTTATGCATGGTTTATTGGTCAATGTTCAGTTTTCCTGGCTAACTTTGTTTCTTAAATACTATAAAGAGTATAAGCAATAGGTCAACTATATTTGATGCATGGAATGATTTTAAGGTGTACATCTTCTTATATCTATGTCTGTCTGGCAAGGTTCATCTGACCTTGACCTCATTTTCATGGTTCATTGGTCTATATGAAATTTCCATGGTTTGGTCTGTTTTTCCTACTATAAGCAATAAGTCATCTATATTCGGTGTATGGAATGATTGTATTAAAGGTGTACATGTATTTCCGGCTTGGTTTATCTGACCTTGACCTCATTTTCTTGTATCATAAATGTTAGTGTGATACTTGTAGTAAAACTTTATATTTAGGACTATCAACATAAAATTAATGGTTAGTATAGTAGGCGGACATTTCAGCGTGTGCACTCTTGTTTATTAAAATTAGAGATTTTACTGAAATGGACTTGCTTTTTAAGTCAACATTACACTTTTACACTGACAGCAGCAATCGCAGGCGGGACACAGGGTTCCGTGGAACCCCTTATGAATTTTTCAATATATTGAATGAACTTAAAATTTTTCATCACACATTTCTCCAATAATTCTGAACAGAATTTTTCATATTTGGTTAGCAGCTCAACAGTGATTTTTTTATCTGTCAGACACCTGCTTCCTGTTTTCCTATACTTTGAATTAAAAGTGAGGGTAGGCTTAACACAACATTTTTGTTTACAGGAGTTGTCAAAATGATATATAATTCTGTTTATGACAGGAATTTTAGATTTATTTGTTCAATGTTTTATTGTAATTTATGTATGATTTTGTGTAGGAATAGTTTATTTAATTGAAGCTCTGAATGCCAGATCTCATCCCCACTCTCCTTTTTTGCAAAACTCTTAGACATATTCATACATTGTCATAAATTAAATGTTACCATAGTAATATGTCTTCACTATTCCCCATCCCTCGTCAGGTTTTGGTGAACTCTCCTTCCTAGAATTTTCCATAATGGTTAACCAAATTAAAAATTAGTCTGAACAAACAGAAATTTTGTTTGTTTATGACATTTATATAATTACCTTTTTAAAATGTTTTTTGAATTGATCAGCTATTCCTGGGAAAGCAAAGATGATATAAGGAGTGGTACTATACTATACAGCAAAATGCTGTTACATACACAGGATATTAGATAACACATGAAATTTCTTAGAAGTTTTGCTCATATTTTCTGAAGCAGTTCATTTAACCTGGATATTACTAATGTATTTGATTTTATAGTTGAACTGATCTAGGTTGGAAAATTCAATATTCTATAATACTGACATCATGTAAGAATGGAATGTTAATACTTTATAACTAAGAACCTATTGTACTATTTGTGTAGTAAAGTATGACAAATATATTGGAATTCAAAACAGTTAACTAGATCCGACATGTTTGAAATGGAATAGCTTTACTCTTTGACGAATTTTTTAGTTTTTGTTGTAATATCGATAAAAAGAGACGTTACATTGTTACTGTCTAATTGGTACTGAGTTGAGATTTTTTATCTTTAAGGATCAGAAAGTCGCACACGTTATTGATCTGCAGTAACAAGTTATCCACCAGCGTTACAACTAATCGCTGTAGGAGGTAATACCATTACATTATATTGTTTATTGATTTCTAAGCTAATCAGATCAATTCATTGGGTTTTGTGTTTTCACTATTTTCATTTGCTAAAAAATTTATCAATGACGTCATTTTAATGGATTGAAAGAGACAAAATCGTGTTTGATGTAGGAATAAGAATTGAATTTATTACTTCTAATGCATATTGAATAATTGTGACGAAATCAGACTTTCAGGCCATTGGAATTGGATTTTGTTCATGTAGTTGATTTATGTAGAGTTTTCAAGTACAATTGATCAATAGGGAGGTCCCATGATAATTTAAATTCTGCTGCAGGCTTTTAACATGTTATATATAAACTATAAGGCAAGTTTTGTTTTCAATAATGTGTTATATAAGCATGAACTTGCATTTTTAGAGTAAACTGTAACCAAATGTTAAATTATGGATTATATTTTTGTTAACCTTAAAAAACAATGAATGGTAAGACATCATAAAGGAATGTTCTTAAGCTTACATGACCCTAAAGGCCCAGTGTTTACTTTTACCATAACTTTTTTTGTATCTATCAGCTAGCTGGAATGGTAAGCAGTTCATGCTCCACTAATGGCATCCATTATGATGCTTATGACAAATAAAAAATCACATTTGAGGTAATAAGGACCAGGTTGTGGCTGCACTAATTGGAACATATCAGAGTTCATCTATTACAAAGATATTCCAAAACAAGTCGAACAACTCTTGATGGAATCCTTCAAACATTTGAATGAATTGCCTCAACTTTACCATTTGAAACCCAAAATACCAACAGAACACAATTTTTTTGGTCAAATTTTAATTTCATGCTTTGTGAAAAGGAATGATTTTATATTGTCTGAATCTCGATAATGTTCTATTAAACTCAAAAAGAGATTTAAATGTGCTGAACACCCACTGTCTTGATAATATTAAGTATCTTTTTAGCCAATATCACATGACTATAGTATAGGCCATTTTCAGATTTGTCAGACAGTGGTTTTCTATTTTCTAATAGTTTGAAGTTAGTTTTAATACCAATGTCCAATTAATATGATTTGTAGTTGTTTTTTGACTTGTATGAAGGGACTTGTAACTGGTTATACGTGTAGTACATTTTTAAATAACTTCATAGTAATGATAGTATTGAGCTGATCATGCGAGTAATACTTAGATCTGCTGTTCAACCACTTCCTGTGAGTCAACAGTTTGAACAAGACAGGTATACATGTTCTTTGTAGTATACTGTCGGACATATTTCATGTTGTCTTATATCAATTTCATATTTATATGATCATATTAAGTTTTTAGAATGAAGTAAATTCCTCAGTTATTGTACAGGATAAATCACAATATTCTGTAAGTGGAATGGTTGTGAGGGGTAACTGTCTGTCTGATGTATTTATATGACCTTAACCTCGATTTCATGCTCTTGTAAGTCCATTCTATCAGTTTCTTTGTATTGCCATCAATTTGTCTGTAGGCTGATGTTAAACCATTTAAATTACATCATTTCCTCTAAAATCGCAAGAACAACTTCATTAAACTTTGCAGGAATTTTAATCAAAAGACTGATAATAATAAGTCTAATCTCAATCTGCTGAAAAACATTGCTGCCTAAGGCAATCTTTGAATATGATTGGTAAAATTGATAAAACATCATCTCTTCTGAAACTTTATCTTTATTCCGTATGAGATTCATCATACGAAAAACATTTCCAAACAAACTCATCTATTATTGATCAGGTGGAAAATATGACAGCATTAATAATATTGGTAGGCCAAGCAAAGCAGTCACTGAAATTCACAGGAAAATTATTATTTAATCATCTTTTGTCAATCTCATTGGTCATTTTAAAAATTATTCTGCTATAAAATTATAAATACAAGGAAAATCTTTTGAAACTTTTGTGGATTGATGTAAACATAATCATCTGTTTTAACAATGTAACAATTTGTAACTGGGAATGCAGAAAACAAATGAATATGTAAAATTTTATTCAGGTATACTGAGCCAAGTAGTTAAATATATAAATTCAAAATAAGGATGAAGTTCAAGATTACGAAATTTGTTGTTGAAGTTTGCAACTTCCATTGGCCAATATTACAGAGATATAAAGGACGATGCTATCCCACCAGCTCCATACTTTAGAACCTGATGGACTTAATGAAAAAGACGAGAAAAGATACAGGAAAGATAAAGAACAATTAATTATATAGCATCGTCCTTTATATCTCTGTAATATTGGCCAATGGACGTTGCAAACTTCAACAACAAAATGAATTTATTTATCAGGCAGCAAAATTTAATGAACAATGAGCTGCAAAAGTTTCTTATCAGCATCTGATTTCACCTGAGATGCACGCTCGATGAAGCTAGTTTGTCTAGGGAAATATTGTATTTATTTTTTATCGCATTGTAAATATTTTTAACATTTTAATATTTACATACTATATAGTGTGTTAAAATTACATTGTTAGGCAATTTATATATATGAATATACATGTATATATTTAGACTTGTGAATATACATGTATATATTTTGATAATCAATATGTGGTTTCGTAAAGTTATCTGGTCAAAGTAATGTTGGCCTATCATGCCTATATTTTGTCAGTCTATTAAAGAATCATTAGAGAAACAGATCCCATCACAGAATCTCTTTTGTTTAAATACAAATCAATGCATTTTAAATTTGTAAATTAAAATCAAACGGAGTAATATTGAATCTCACTCTATATTGTGAGACAGTTAAAACTCATACAATTTACCAACATTATATAAGTGTATTTCCCAAGTGTCATTATCAAAGATATTTTATGAGACACCAGAGAAAAGAAAATATCTTGTCATTATTTATCATTTTAAACAAAGTATTGTCTTAATAATATAAAAATAAGAAGATGTGGTATGATTGCCAATGTGACAACAATCCACCAGAGACCAAAATGACGTAGTTGTAAGCTATTATTGGTCAACTAACAGCCTTGAACAATTATCAAAAGCGATACATAGAGTAAGGTATAAAAGGCACGGAAATGACTAAATGTAATACAATTCAAAGGAAAAACCAAAGGTAAATAGATATAAGAAGATGTGGTATGAGTGCCAATGAGACAACTCTCCATCCAAGTCAAAATTGTCTTTTATTTATACCATAATTTACAATTGCAGTCACATTCATATCATGCATAATAAACACTCCAAGTTTTAACTAAGGAATAGAAATATGGTCATGTGGACTTTTCCTATTTGGCAGTAAAAGTCATGCTAAAGAACGGCATTCAATTGGCTCTGGGAGATGTATAAATACAAAGTCTGATCCGTATGAGGACTTCAAATTGATGTCTTGTGTCAGGAGAGTGGCATGCTCTCAACACTTTAAAGAACTCTTGCAACAATCCTCGGGGGATCAATAAGTTGCCATTTGCCAGTTGCAAGGTTAAATTTATGTCCTTATACAACACAAACCTATTTTCTATTGACAGTCAAACTTCTCACCATCCATTCTAGTTATCTCATGGCCACTGATGTTTGTTCTTATTCCTATTTATTGAAATATTTGCAACTGGACATTTAATAAAAAACAAACAATCGATTATTCATATAATTCATCGATTTTGAATTTAAGTAACATGTAATAGTTTAAGATAAATGCTATGAATAATAATGTGTGTCTACATGATAACATAATGTAAACAAGCATTTCATTGACTTTTTACAATATCAAATGATATTTTATGTCTTTTTCACAGCTTAATTTCCTAGACATTATTATAATGTCCCAAAACCGCTTTTAGTCATTATTTGTGTTGATTTTCTGTCATACTTTGTCTGATGTTAAACAAATTGTGGTCATTCTGGTAGACATTATTGATCCAGGTATGGCAGAGTCTGTATGTATTCTGATTGATCACATGGTCTTCTCATTCCTATTCTGCGTCATGTAATTTTTTTTTTTATTTTGAATAGTTGCAAAGCATTGATTTATAGGACAATAGAGCCATCACCTGGTCAGTTCATTCTTAATACTTTCTAATCTGTTATCTATTATGGTAATTAATTCATCTTTTAGTTTTTATTGAAATCGATTTGAATTAAAGGATGATTGATGATTGTTGTTTGCTTAATGTCCAGTGGCAAATGTTTCTTGCATCAAGAGATATGGGATAGTATGATAGTACATAACCATTGGCATCATGAGGTCTGCACATTACAATTGTCAACACTAGACATGTGTCTATATTGTGTGTTCGTAATACTCCTTCAGTCTGTAGTTCCCTAAGGAGATAAAAGAATAAGCCCTATTTTCAGGTCTCAATTATTTTTTACATTCCTGATTTTATTTTATACAATATCTTTCCTTTAGAGTAAATAAAGCATTTTCTATTCCAGCTGACTTAATACCAGTGGCTTATAATTTCACAGTTCACATGGAATGATTTGTCAAGCATCAAATATCAGCTATAAAATAAAAATAATCATGTTAATAGTTTCTAAGGTAGAAAATCCTTAACTTAATGTACATGTATTAAAAATACTAAAATATATAAAAGCTTTAATTATTAATTGGAAAATACTAGATTATAAAAAAAATCTTTAATTATACATTAAAAATACTTATATTACTGTTTCCAGCTTTAATAAGTCCATTGTTTTTTTTTTTAGTTTGAATTGTATGACGCCTTTTATATCATAGTATACTGTATATATTTTGCTCATTTTTGGAGGCCGTAGAGTGTCATATAGTTGTTTACACCCTCATCCTTTGGACTCAGGTAAATAGTTGTCACATTGGCATCATACCAAATTTCTTTATATTTATAACTTAGAAAATGAAGATGAAGAATGTTATTTTCTTAATTAATGGTCTCCATGTACATGCAGTTGTTAAGAAATATTTAATTTTTTGTAAACGATTCTTGTTGCAGCTAATAAGAGCCAGAAATTACGCCTAAAATGTTTTTTATTAATCATTCTCTTACAAACTTACAATATAGCTATGTGCCCAAAGCTCAAATGACCTCCTGGTTGGTTTTAATCAAGAATTGATTTTGTGGTCAATGGAAATGTATGTAATTTATGCATGGTTTCATTAAGGTAAGGAATTGCAGCTATGGACTTTATAGTCACATTGATGCCTATATTTTGACAAAATTTTAATAAGTTACGTTTTTGACATTTAACAAGTTTAATGAATTAAGAATAGGATAAAATGATAGTAATTGAATAAATTTCCTATTATTGTGAGTATGAATATAAATTGTGTTATGCTTATGTGAGGAACTATTTTTTGTAGGTTTATTTACAATTCTAATTAATATAAATGTCAAAATTTCAGAACTTCATTCCCCTTCCAATGCCACTCCTCTTTACATGGAATAGTGGACTACTTTGTGGGAGTTATTTATTCAAATCAAAGCTAAAAGAAATAATTATTACTGAACACGGAATCCAGAAATCAAAGTTTGGGAAAGTGTTTTAGCTAAAATGTTTAGGTTATATCTCATTTAAGATTTTTTTATTCATTTTGAAGTTGGCCAGTTGTTGACAGTATTATTAATATTCACTCTATAATTTCCAACTATTTGAATGTTTGTTTTGTTTTAAAATTCATCATTATGTTGACTTCAATAAGAAATCCTGTTGGGTTGAAAAGGGTGGTTCTTAACTTCTATGGGCAGTTGTATTTCATTTATCATGTTTATAATTATAGAGAGTATTTGTTTGAAATGTAAGTAAACAATAGGATAGTCTCTTTACTACGAACATGTTTTACATAAATTCTTCTCAATTAAGAAACATGAAATCCTCCAATGTCATTGGTTTTAAGCACTTGATTATATATACATGTATTCTAAATGCTAAAAAAACTAAGGAATCATGAAATTTATACTAGTTGAATTTTGGTGTTCAAAGAATGTTTGTGATTGGTTGTAACACATGTATCATAATTTGTTTTATGCAGATTCATACTTTAAAATGGGAAAATGCAGCCATTTAGAGAAGAAATGAAATAATACAATACAAAAGTTTATATATTATGAATTGGTTATAAAAAATGAATAAAAAGTTATATATGAATAAGATAACAAAACATGTGTCTTGCCAAAGGGTAGAAAACAATCCATCCATATCATCATTTTAATGCAGCATATTTTTATACATATACAATTATCTTTCAAAAAGTTTACACATTAGGAAAAACATATATTTCATAGGTGTCAAACAGTGTCAATTCTGCTGCTAATTTGAGAGCTCATGGAACATTTATATTTTCGTAAAGTTTAGAAGTATCCTTCCAAATACCAGTCTCTTGGAGAGGCATCAAATCTACAACTTATTTTAGAACACCTGAAAAATCTCCCAGTGATTTCTCCCTTTTTATGCAAAACCAATGTTTCTAGGTTATAACTTGATTTTTCCTTGCTTCATAATGGATCAAAAATTGTGCACATGGAAATAGAGAAGCTGAAAAATCCTATTGATTTTGTGATGAATATGTGAAAGTTCAAGGTTGCTATTTCTTAAAACAGGCGTAAAAAATAAAACTTATGTGATGGAAGATGTAAGGAGTGGGAAAATCCTATGTATTAAAATGTCAATATGTCAAAAGTCAAGGTCGCAACTGCTAAAACACACTGAACATTTAGAAATTTATTATGAACATTTGTATACCAGAGGGATATCCATCTTGTTTACAATTATCTTAATTTGACTATTTATGCAGTTGTTCGTCCTAAACAAAATGGACTATTTATTATCAAAACATTGCTTGTTAACAAGCAATTTGGTGCCTGAATTACAAAAGGGCACTACAAAAAGGTCCTGCTGATCTTGGAGTTCACTTTTTTGTAGGGAAAATATTAAGAACCGTAAATAAAAGTTTAAGGTTCTATTCTCACTGTAAGATAACAATTCTTCTAATACCATTTGGAAAAATATAAATCAGCAAACTAATGGTTCCCAGGTGATTATTTTTCTTTGCTACAGGTAAAATACTTCATACATTTTATTAATACCCATAGAATACATGGTTAGCTTTGGTTCTCAGCAACACAGATTAATATATTGTTAAGGAGATAAAGTTGATATGCACCATAATTGAATTGAATACAAATTGATTTTTTGAATGTGATTACTTAACAAATAATTTGAGATGATTCCAGTAGATATATATGAGACAAATGCACAATGTCAAAACAAAGAACCCATCATGAACTCTGAGGATAAATTTACACCAACTTACAAAACCCTAGTGCAAAAGACTGCATTGATTATAGAGTAAAATCATTTTATTAAATATATATATGTAGGACTCAAATCTATGGTGGGTTCCAGATCTATGGCAGCTTCCTAATCTATGGTAAATATGACGTCATGCCATCCCAGATCTATGGCAGATTTGTTAAAATCCTAATCTATGGCAAGTTTTGTAATTTCCTAATCTATGGCGGATTTTTGTTGTTTCCAAATCTATGGCAGATTGTGTGCAAATGTAGAGCAAGGCAGTACATATACAGTCACTAACATGACTAACTTGTCTTAAATAAGTTGAAATGTACGACAACGGGAGCATGTCTATAAACATTTGTGAAATAAAAATTCCATAATGGTCAATCAAAGCGTGATGTCAACCATAAAAAAGTGAAGAAGTGATATACCATAATACAGAAATCGGGATTAAAATTATCTTCCCTGGAAAAATAAGCATATCCTAATCTGTGCATGGTACCTGTTTAATCCATAAATTTAAACAACTAGAAAAATGGAAGTCCCTTAACAAACAAGAAAGCAGTTTTTTTTATAAAATACAATTTAAACAGTTTGACTTTTTACATAATATTTATTTCAGCGTTAATCAATTTTTTTTAACTGGTGACGATTTAAGTCAAGGTGGTATCCTGTAATTTCATTTTCTCACTTTAAATACTTTGCCAGTCGTAGACGCTAAAATATTTACTATAACTCCATTCCCAAAATATCCACTACTAAAAACAGCTGTGCCTTTCTTGATCGCGGGATTCCGACGGTACAACAATGAGTGTCCCTCCTATGGATAAAACATCACATCTTCATTTAAACCATCGGCAAATTGTTCTAGAGGGAAAGCGGAAAGTGTTTTCCTGAGTATTTTAAACTCAGGACTTCAGGAAAGTTTGGAGAGCCCACATTTTTACTGTCGGCGACGACTTATATGGCGTTATTTTATTGTGACGTTATATGTTACTCTTTTTCCCGGAAAATTACGTAATTCCTAAATCTGCCATAGATTTGGAGAAAACAAAAATCTGCCATAGATTTGATTTTTTTGGCGTTTGTAACGTCATATTTGCCATAGATTAGGAATCGGCCATAGATTTGGAACCCGCCATAGATTTGAGTCCTACATATATAATTATATTGATATGAAAAAACAAAATATGATGATCAGATGATCACTGAAACATCTGGTTTCTGGCATTGGTTTGGAACAGTAAATCTAAATTCAGAAATTATTATTTTTGTCGAGCCTGCGACTTTTGTCGCAGAAAGCTCGACATAGGGATAGTGATCCGTCGGCGGCAGCAGCGGCGTTAGCTAACTTCTTAAAAGCTTTATATTTTAGAAGATGGAAGACCTGGATGCTTCATACTTTGTATATAGATGCCTCATGTTGCGAAGTTTCCATCAGTCACATGTCCAATGTCCTTGACCTCATTTTCATGGTTTAGCGACTACTTGAAAAAAAAGTTCAGATTTTTTGGAATGTTAAATTCTCTCTTATTATAAGTAATAGGATAACTATATTTGGTATGTGCGTACCTTGCAAGGTCCTCATGCCCGTCAGATAGTTTTCACTTGACCTCGACCTCATTTCATGGATCAGTGAACAAGGTTAAGTTTTCGTGGTCAAGTCCATATCTGAGATACTATAAGCAATAGGTCTACTATATTTGGTGTATGTAATGATAGTAAGGGGTACATGTCTAACTGGCAGATGTCATCTGACCTTGACCTCATTTTCATGGTTCAGTGGTCATAGTTTAGTTTTTGTGTTTTGGTCTGTTTTTCTTATACTGTATGCAATAGGTCAACTGTATTTGGTGTATGGAAATATTGTACGATGTTCATGTCAGTCTGGCAAGTTTTATTTGACCTTGACCTCATTTTCACGGTTCATTGCTCAATGTTAAGTTTTTGTGTTTTGGTTTGTTTTTCTAATACTGTATGCAGTAGGTCAACTATATTTAGTGTATGGAAATATTTTACGATGTACATGTCAGTCTGGCATGTTTTATTTGACCTTGACCTCATTTTCAAGGTTCATTGTTAAATGTTAAGTTTTTGTGTTTTGGTCTGTTTTCCTAATACTGTATGCAGTAGGTCAACTATATTTAGTGTATGGAAATATTTTACGATGTACATGTCAGTCTGGCATGTTTTATTTGACCTTGACCTCATTTTCAAGGTTCATTGTTAAATGTTAAGTTTTTGTGTTTTGGTCTGTTTTCCTAATACTGTATGCAGTAGGTCAACCAGGGATGGGGTAATCGTAATCTGTAATCGTAATCGATTGTAATTGATTACATGTTTCACAGTAATCTGTAATCGAAGACATTTTCGATTACACGTAATCGTAATTTAATCGATTACAGCAAAAATTAGGATGTAATCATTGATTACTTTCGATTACATTTCGATTACTTTTAGTGAAATAGTTTGATGAAATTAAACCTATTTTAAATGAAAATATATATGCATTCATCACTTTATAGTACAGATAAAATAGAAAGTATTTAGACTTCAGAGCATATCAAATGCCTTATTTGTATCTATTGTCTCAAACTGCATTATGATCAACCAGAACTCCTACCAATTTTACTGTATATCCAGCTTTTTAAACAATTGACTTAACTGTCTTCAATGCTTGTCAATTATTTAAAGACCTTTTATTTTGAAATAAGTAAATAGATAAAAATAAGAAATGAGTATTATGTTAAGTTCTGTACTACTTTGACATTGAAGTGTAATTTTCAATAAGATTTGGAATTTTAGCAAAACAAGATACACAGTGGATTCGTTATAATATTATGATATAAAAATCAGAAAGTACACAACGTACCAATTGATTTGCATTGAAATTCTTGTTCAGAAATAGATACATGTACCAAAATTGTCACTAAAATGTATCTTGTTAAATATCATGATTTTGAATAGAGTGTAGAAAAATCCCAACAAATTCCTGTGTTAACTAATCAGATGATCAAGGACTTCTAATTATTAAGATGTTTTGATTTCAATTATGTCTAATTAAGAGGAGATTGACATTATATTTCCCAAGGTTATGAAATGTACTCCATTGGCAGTTTTATAACCTGTAATTAGGGAGATTATCCAAACAAAATAATTAATTCATGCATGTATTAGTTATAAATATAATAAATTTACATCTTTGAAATTAGCTGAACTAGTTAATTATTCTTCTTTTTACATTTTAATTGTTAAATATATACTATATCAAATATAGTTAAAAATTAATAAATACAAAATACCTAACTTAAGTCATTATGACAGCAAAACTTGAAAAATATAGAGACATGTGAAATAAACTAGACTATAAAGAAGTGACTAAAGCCATGTGGTGTCATTGCAAGAACTTTATTACATCTCACTCATGTAGATAACCAGATTTTAAAGAATTTTTGAATATTTCAAATCCTCAGTGAGAGCTTCTCTCTAGAAACAAACTGTCAACTTAAACTTTGAAAACAATGCTTTCAATGAAGTTTTGATCAAGTTATAAATTTCCCCTATACATAACAAAATGTTTGTGTTTAACTTACTTTATTATCTTATGTAATTTTATAGCATGTAATTGACAGTAATCGAAAAGTAATCCAATTACTTTTGATAAAGTAATCGATTGCAATCGATTACATACAAAAATCAGAGTAATCGATTATTAATCGAATACACAAAAATCCCTCAAGTAATCGATTATTAATCGATTACATTTGTCAGTAATCGTGCCCATCCCTGAGGTCAACTATATTTGGTGTATGGAAATATTTAATGATGTACATGTCAGTCTGGCAGATTTTATTTGACCTTGACCTCATTTTCATGGTTCATTGCTTATGTTACGTTTTTGTGTTTTGGTCTGTTTTTCTTACACTTTAAGCAATAGGTCAACTATATTTGGTGTATGGAATGATTGTAAGGTGTACATGTCTAGCTGGCAGGTGTGATTTGACCTTGACCTCATTTTCATGGTTCAGTGGTCAAAGTTAAGATTTTGAGTTTTGGTCTTTTTTTCTAATACTATATGCAATAGGTCAACTATATTTGGTGTATGGAAATATTTTATGGTCTTTATGTCAGTTGGCAGTTTTTTTTTTACCATGACCTCATTTTCACAGTTCATTGCTCAGTGTTAAGTTTTTGTGTTTTGGTCTGTTTTTCTTAAACTATAAGCAATAGGTCAACTATATTTGTTGTATGGAAGAATTGTTAGCTGTACATGCCTGCCTGGCATGGTTCATCTGACATTGACCTCTTTTCCATGGTTCATTGGTCAATGTTTAGTTTTCTTGGTTAATGTTAAGTTTATGTGACAGTTGTAAGAAAGCTTTATATTTAGGACTATCAACATAATATCAATGATTAGTAAAGAAGGCGAGACATTTCAGCGTGTGCACTCTTGTTTATTAATGCGAAAATACAACAGTATCAGGTTCGCAATAAAAAACTCTTATTCCTTATTTTAGTAGTACGTTTCCTTCATAAATTTTTTTCAATCACATTCATTATATTTCACATTTTTGCCAGAGGTCAAGGATTCACAATTATAAATGCATGCATTAATTTCTGAATTTACAGTAAATTATTTATTAAATACATTTAATGAATTTAATTTCATAAATATATGTAATTTTTACAAAAACTAAGCTTTCAACAACTTTGACGAAGTAGACATTTATAATAGTGGAACTATATTTAGGTTGTTTTGATTAAAGGGCCTCGGTGGCTGAGTGGTCTAAGTAGTCAAACTACAATATCACTGGCCTGGCAACACTGAGGTTGTGAGGTCGAATCAGGCACTTGGCAGATGCGTTCTACTCGAATCTTAATTGACTAGGATTGTCAGTTTTCCTACTGAAGGTCATTGTTCTCTCCGGGAACTCTGGCTTCCTCCACCAATAAAAACTGACTGCCATGAAATAACACAATAGTACTGAAAGTGGCGTGAAACACCAATTATCTATCCACTTTGTCTTTTAAAGTTTCTGTTGATGGTTGTTATTAATTGAAATCTTAAAAAGAGGCAAAGGAGTATGAGGTTCACAAAGGGTCAATAGATAACAATTCTAAAATTCCATGAAATTTAAATTTACCAATTACCATTAAAATTTGATTTATGAAAAACAGGTTTAAAAATATCTGATAAATATAAATTAGATAGTGTTAACAAATTCCATAGTAATCTTGACATCATATATAGATATAGGAAGATGTGGTATGAGTGCCAATGAGACAACTATCCATCCCAGTAACAATTTATAAAATTAAACCATTATAGGTCAAGGTACGGCTTTCAACACAGAGCTTTGTCTCACACCAAACAGCAAGCTATAAAGGGCCCCGAAAATTATTAGTGTAAAAGCATTCAAATTGGAAAACCAGCGGTCTAATCTATATAAAAACGAGAAACGAGAAACACGTATGAACTACATAAACAGACGACAACTACTGTACATTAGATTCCTGACTTAGGACAGGTGCAAACATTTGCAGCTGGATTAAATGTTTTAATGGTACCAAACCTTCTCCCTTTTCTAAAACAATAGTATAACATCACAACATAGAAAGACACACTATAAAATATCAATTGGAAGGCTTAACTCAATCAAAAAACGCAAATTATCACACAATGAACGAATAAATTTGATCTGTGATACCTGAATGCAAATACATAGTTAATTAAAATTATAAGGGATAAATAATTAAGGTCAAAAGTAATTAACAGGTTTAAACAAAGTTAACACTTAATTTGTTGATAATTTTTGGAAATTTTTGCCAAAGGATGTATAGTTTTTGCTTCAGATATTTATAAGATTGGTACCATCATCATGCATAGACCAGCTTAATTTATTGATAAATTGTGTTTCACAATCAAGTTCATCTTTCTGTCACAATATAAAAATAAGAAGATGTTGTATGTTTGCCAATTAGACCAGAGACCAAATGACGTAAAAGTTACTGGTAGCAACTATAGTTTACTATACAGCCTTCAACAATGAGGTGACACTTATTTCACATAGCAAGCTATAAAAATACCACGACAAATGATCCCTCAGATCTGATGTTGAGCTTTTCCGAAAAGACATTATAATCCCTTTTGACCACATTGCTGGAGCTTAACCACAGTTAAAACAAACATTGAACACTCTAGTAAGCATAGTTTGGTACTAGAAATAGTAAAATCGAGTCAATATCACTTCGAAACATAGTAACATCGAGTCAATATCATTTTCCAACTTACACTATTCACGCTTTTTAAATATACGTTATATATGGACATGTTAAATTATATTGAACCTCGGAAGTCGTCCTCGGTCAATATGACCTGACAAATATAAAACATCTCAAAACTTATTTTTGATTGAAGAGTGTGGCCAAATGTTCAAAACTTATTTTTGATTAAAGAGTGTAGCCAAATGTTTCCCTTAAGGTAATGTACCTTTAATTTGCAGTAAAACAGCAAATTTGGCCAAAAAAGGGATAATATGATACTTAAGAGGCGTTCATGGACACCACTGTCAAGAATGAAACCATCAGCAGGAAAAAATGTTTTCTTGATTTAACGTTGCATATTTGAGCTTGTTAATATTAATTTTTGATGTGATGTTTCCTTCTCTGCACCTTTGTTAAGGTAGATTAACTGTATACTGCCATCTTGGATTGTAAAATAGCAGTTCTTAATAGGTCCAGTTCTTTGCTTAAATTTGCAAATTTGGAGACAGATGGGCAATTAATGGGTTAGACTGTTTATTGGAATAAAGAAAAATATGTGATTTATTGCATTATTCAGACTGATTTATCAAATACCAAATATTTGTGTTTGTTCGAATCAAATTGTCAACTTAGCCTTTTAAGGGGAAATAACTCAAAAGTAATTTTTTTTTAAAAAGGAATGATTGAGAAATTTTCAATTTTTATTTATAGCAAGAAAACAAGGTCAGTGACACCATTTTTTCTTTTTATTTCCTTAAAGCATATTTTAAAACCTATCTTCGCATATTTTATTTCCAAATTCTATCTCATAGATTTCTTTTTATTCAATAAAAAGTGTTTTTTCATGAACAATCTATGCAAATTTGGGCAATTTTGCACGACTAGTAGCTTTAAAAATAGCACGATGACCCATACTTTTTATTATATTTTTGAAAAAAGCAGGGAAAAATCGACATTTTGGCAAAGTATAAGAAAATTCTCTCTGGGAAATATATACCAATGATCCACCTTAACAAGTTCAGTCCTTTGTTTTTCTCCTTTGATATTTTGTACTCAAATATTGGATTATTAAATTAAAATCAGTTGCTCCTCCCTTTACACCAAAGTTAAGGTTATGAAGGCATATTTTCAGACAATTTTTAAAGATCAAATGGTATAGATTCACAGGAGAAGATTTGTGTCTACAAAATTGACATACAAGGTTTGCTTTGATCTTCAATAAGCATGAAAACATGTACAAATTAAATAGATTATTCCATGTTTTATTACCATTCTAAAAGCTTAGGCAAAGTAATCCCAGAGGAACTCTTGACGTGTATGAATATTTTGTTTTGTACTAGATCTATAAACCATGTTTGGTTTGATTAGAAAAAGAGTGGGATGTACTTGTTTATATTCTCCCTGATGTATTAACCATATTTTAGAATCAGTATCTCATTTCTTATTTGTTACTCAATAAAGAGACACTATAATCTGTTTGTCTCTTAATTCATCCACGTGTTTATCAAGCGTCACAATATCAGTAAATCTTTGTAAACAGACAAATGATTTTGATTAAATTGTGAAAAGTTTATTATATATGAATAAAAAAAAAGAGATGTGGTTTATACATATGAGAAACCAAAAGAGGCAAATAACCAAAATACATCCAGAGGGAAACATACAGTCTACAACAATCAGGTGTCTCTACAATATTGTCAAGCTCCAGAGGGAAACATACAGTCTACAACAATCAGGTGTCTCTACAATATTGTCAAGCTCGTCCTCCAGAGGGAAACATACAGTCTACAACAATCAGGTGTCTCTACAATATTGTCAAGCTCCAGAGGGAAACATACAGTCTACAACAATCAGGTGTCTCTACAATATGTCAAGCTCCAGAGGGAAACATACTGTCTACAACAATCAGGTGTCTCTACAATATTGTCAAGCTCCAGAGGGAAACATAGTTTACAACAATCAGGTGTCTCTACAATATTGTCAAGCTCCAGAGGGAAACATACAGTCTACAACAATCAGGTGTCTCTACAATATTGTTAAGCTCCAGAGGAAAGCATACAGTCTAGAACAATCAGGTGTCTCTACAATATTGTCAAGCTCTAAATTGCTTGAGTCTGTTGTTAGTAAATTTATCAGACTATCAAAGATCTGTCATGAACACCAAATTCTCCACAGGCAACCAATGATAAAGTTCCTGGCTTGGGAAGGGCACATGAATATGTGATACTGTTAAACTGGTACTACTTTTTTGTCTCGCCTGCAAAGAAAGTGGTGAAAGGTGAGACAGGTGTTGCTTTTCCAGCTCATGTGGTGTCAGCATAGTTGTCTTTTGAGGCGTCAACAATTGTTAAGTTTTCTGCTTAAGTCAGTTTGAATGGAACTACTTGTGATAGATCAATGAAATTTTCTATAAAGTTGCATTACTATCAGTACATATCAGTTTGACAACTATTTCAGGGCCCTGTCCCCTAGGTCATGGTCCTGCGACTTTTTCAATTTTCAATGTGAAGTTTTCTACTTAAATCAGTTT
Organism: Mytilus californianus; assembly: GCF_021869535.1. Lineage (NCBI taxonomy): Eukaryota > Metazoa > Mollusca > Bivalvia > Mytilida > Mytilidae > Mytilus > Mytilus californianus. Next base: position 8,632,134 of record NW_026262745.1, read on the forward strand.
GAGAGGAACTACTTGTGATAGATCAAAGATATTTCACAAGTAGTTCCTCTCAAACTACTTGTGAAATATCTTTGATCTATCACAAGTAGTTCCTCTCAAACTGATTGTGATAGATCAAAGATATTTTCTTTACAGTTGCATTACTATCAGTACATCTTAATTTGACTGTTTTGAGGCCCTGCCCTGTAGGTCATGGTCATGGACTTTCAATGTATTACCAATTTTCAATGTTAGGTTTTCTGCTTAAGTTAGTTTGGTAGGAACTTCTTATGATAAACAATGATATTCTCTATAAAGTTGTGTTCCTATCAGTACATCTCAATTTGAGCATCATTTTGATGCACTGTCCTCTATGTTATGGTTTAGCAACTTTGAATTACATGTGTACTTAGAAATGTTGCTGTCCATCAGATTGTCTTTTTCTTAATTTTCTGCTAACAGGCGAGACATATCTCTGTGTCAACAGTTTATACATGTATATCAATATCTCAAACCCTCCCTGTTTCAACTGGAACAATAGACTTAACCAGAGAACACTAACTTTTTAGTTTTCAGACAAATCACCCTTTGAGGCAACAACAATAATCAATTGTTGGATTTAAGGAGTTGATTGGTTGATTGTTGGTTGTTCAAATTTAAGTGATGTATATTTCATGCCTTTTTAGGGCATGAATGAATTAAGCAATGTATGAAACTTTTCCAACAGTAATGGAGAGGCTGCAGACAATCCTCAATTACTGTTAACTGCAATAGGAAATATGTTAAATTGGTTCTTGACATGTAGATAGCATGATATTCAAACAGAAACTACCCATGGAGGTCCCCTTTCAGTTTCAGCTTCACTTGAAACGTACAACTCTCAAGAACAGGTATTCCTATCCTTGGGTTTGGGATTGTCTTGGCCAACACTAGACTTTTTAATACTAAACGCTAAACAGTGGCTGAACGTTACCAATCCAATAGGATACTTATAGAAACTTTCCCTTCCTAAATGAATGGAAAATATTGATTTCTTAAGTAATTAGTAGATTTATTATATATTGTGTATTCACATAACAATTACCAATCATTTTATAGGAACAGAGATCAAACGATTGTAATAAACCTATTTTGAGGAGACAATTCATTAAACTTTATGACTTCTAATGTGAATTTTACCATTTAATGTTTCAGATGATGTCTTAATAGACTCAGAAGTTCAAAAGATTAAACAGACCACCAGTAACATAATACCATGGCACAGTCACCTAATGATAGTAAGTTTGCATGTTGTCTATTGTTTTTATGACAGGTTGAAAATGAGTATCCAACAGCTGCATTGAAATAAGGAAATGTGGTATAATTGCCAATAAGACTGCTAACCAACATAATAGTCCAAAATTATATCTTTGTGAATACAGTGTACCCTGTCTAATGTGAATCCCTTTGTTACAGAAGATTTTTGTTCTGATTAGACAGGTAATTGCTTTAAACAGGTCAAATAACTAAAAACTATACGTTAAAGGGTTCTGATGCAAGAGTTTGGTTTAGACAGGCCTCTGACTTACCAAGGGTTTGTTTAAGACAGTTCTCTTTTGCTTTTAACAGATTAATTGCCAGTTTTCTGAAAGCTTCAGAGTTTAATGGCCCCTATATCATAGTGAGACCAATTTAATTAAAAGCTAATTTGAGACTAGGAATCTCTGCCTTATTTGTATCCCATAATAGATATTAAAGTTCATGAGGGTAAAACATGTTTTAAAGAGACAGTTTCAGCAGATTCACAGAAACAAAGGTAAGTCATCATTGAACGAATTAAAATTATATAATAATAAAATATAAACTAAATTTATATCAACAATATTAAGGATAGTTTTCATTTATTTGATAAATATTTAAAATAATATTCATTGTCATATATTATTGACATATATATACATGTTACCATTTTCTATTCTTTGTAGGCTGTAGTGAAGACATTGATTATCATATAAATATAAACAATTCATGAATGTCATAATTATTCCAAAACATCTATATACATCAATACTTATGTGGGAGTTTTAAGTTATGTAATGAAATAAAGATTAAAATGCTTGTGAAAAATATTGATCAGACAGCTCTGTCTGATGAGGGTACCTTACTTCCATCAAGTGTCCTTGACCTTTGTCTTATTTCACTTTCACCATACATCCCAATAGGATTGTGTGACTAATGCATTGATTATCTGTATGAATGTTGAAAGGGAGGTAACTCATCATGAATCACGAACAAGGGAAGCACATTGCTAGATTGGTAATTTGCTGTTATAATTTGGTAGGTTTGGAAATTAGTAATAAAGTAGAGGAACATTTTGTAGACTATCAAAATCCATTCTGTGTTCTAGTGATTAATGTTTCTACACTGTAGAATTTACACTCCAGAGAATATAGGGTTTTAATCTCTAGTTGTCTGTTCATTGGTTACTTGCTCTGATTCTTTATTTACGTTTTAGAGGTGCAATACAATGTAACTTTACCATAGATGAACTATTCAAATTATCAACTAAAAGGCTTATGTTTGAGCGATTATGGCTCATTGGCTAGATAAGTGTTATAGGGGTAAATTTTTTTACTACAGGGTTGAAAAGTGATGTGGACTGTGTAGGAATTTAGTGTGAATCTTCAGTATTTGTAAACAAGGCTATGTAAATGATGATTTTTTAGTCATGATTTAGGCATAAGGTTGTTGATGTCAAGCTGATATGCTATATCTGACTCAATGTAACTTCAAAACAGAGGAGGTGTAAAGGTGTTTGAGTGGGGTGTTATGGGAGAGTTGAGGTATTGGATGCAGATTATTCTTGGTCTTCTATTATCTATGTTCTCAAGATTTAATATGCTTCTGAACTGAAGTTCTGACATAACTACAAATTAAGTATTAAATAGTTAAATAGTTCATTTCAAACCCGAAGCAATACAGCTTATAGCTATATCAGAAATATATACATATACATTATAACAGAACAGACGTCTGCCTGAACAGAAGTATAGGTTCAGCAGTAACTGTTTTTAATGGAATTATTGAGGCAAGATATAGTGGTTTGACTTCACAAATGTTTGCTCTGTTCAGTGAAAGGGGGGTAACTTAATGTGAAATTTTGCATTAGAAAACTGATTTGTCTCCCTTTAAGCAAGAATTTGAGTGTTACTAACTGTATTGATTTTACCTTCCTTTAACATGAATCATGCCAGACAGATTGTTAAAAGGTTTCAGAATTGACTGAAATAACGAGTACAGATATCACTTTACTTGTCACAAAGCATTCATTAACCTGGATTAACATTCTCTTGGAATTTAATTGTAGGTACCATCAGATCTGAACAAACGTAAACTATGTCAAGTTATTCTAATAAGTACCTTTTTAGGACAATTTTCTTTAAGTACCACTACTTTTATATCTGTACATTGTAATTACACTTAAAAGACAAATGTTCTTGTACCATTTAATGCTAAGTACTTATTATCATTACATGTTTATGTATTAAACTTACTAAGCTATGTTGCTGCTCCTATACTTGACAGAAATACATGTCCTGCTCATCCCTTACACACTACTATCAGGCAGAGACAAATTGGTATTTACAATAACATTGTATAAATAAACTATTAGTCTGTAACACTTCTTTATAAAATGATGGAAATTTTATGTAACACCATGGACTCTCACTACGATTTTATTTTCATTTAAGTCTATTTATAGCCAAGAACTTTTCATTCTGGGCCATGTCAAGTCAACAGTTCTGAAAAAGATCATTATAAACTTTATTAAAGTCTAGTTTGTTATTTAAATTTGTATGTCATAATGAAATGTTGTAAAATTCAAATTGAGATAATTTGCTTTTAATAAAATTTTGCGGTCGTATATGGTATGACGTTGGTGTCGTCTTCGTCCGAAGACACATCGGTTTTCGCACAATAACTTTTGTTTAAGTGAATGGATCTCTATGAAATTTTACCATAAGGTTCAATACGACAAAAGGAAGGTGGGGATTGATTTTGGGGGTTATGGTACCAACAGTTAAGGAATAAGGGGCCAAAAAATAAACATTTTTGTAACTTCCCGACAATAACTTGTGTTTAAGTGTATGGATCTCTCTGAAATTATACCACAAGTTTCCATACCACAAAGGGATAGTTAGGATTGGCTTTGGGGGGTTATGGCCCAAACTGTTTAGGAGTTAGGGGCAAAAAATGGGAAAAAACAAGGGTTTCCTGGTTAATGAACAATTTAAAAGCAGTGTAAGGGAGGTAATCCATAAACAAAATTGTACAATGTTGTACAATGTTGGATTACCTCCCTTACACTGCTTTTAAATTATCTATTTAAGACTTTTATGATGTATTTAAATTGGTAATTATGGTTGCAAACTACATTGGAAATTTGAATTGAGATTATGACCATATCTTGATGGAAAAGGGTCAATTCGCAACAGCATAGTGTATTGCACAAAAGCAAAAAATTGAATATATATTCAAATCATATAACCAATTCTAAGTTCTTTGACTACAGTTATTCGGTGTCAGAAACCTATTATGTGTCAAATATTTAATTACAATCCAAATTCAGACCTGTATCAAGCGCGAATATTGTGTCCATTTTTGCCAACTGTTCAGGGACGGACCTCTGCGGTTGTATCCAGCTGCGCTCAGCGAAGCATTTTATTTTTAATGAAATGATGATGTGATTAGACTTACTGAGCTTTTAGACTTGTAGAATCTTTATCCATTTTGGGAACTAATTTCTGTCGAATTTCCAAAAAACTTTAACTTAAAGAATTCTGAATGTGAGAACATTGACACATTGTTTAATAGACCTGTATTAGAATTTAAAGTTTATACCAGAAAATCAAATTTTTCCCTTTATTACTCAGATTCCTGGGCCCCACTATAGATGAAAAGGGGTAAGAACTTCAAAGAAAAGGAACGACTTAAAGTGTATTGTGCAATCATATATGACTTCAGTACTTACAGGTCAGTTTGAAAACATGTTGAATTCATGTGCAGGGCAAGCTTATACTCCCTACAAAAGTCATGTTGAAGAGTTTAACATAGAAAGTAATGGGGCTATGAATTAGTGGTGTTATTCCTTAAGGAGAAGTTTTTACTCTATGGTTATAGTGGTAAATGGAACCAAGCTTAAGGTTGGATTCATGCAGGATTGTGTTTCTGACTTGTATCTACACTTATTGACAGGCCCTAGCTAGGAGTGCTAATTACAATTACATCAAAGAAACTCAATTGTTGCATCAGACAGGTTCAAAAACATTGATGTCCACTGGCTAAAGGATTCCTGGATGTGATAGTAGATAGGTTGGCAAATTGCAAGCCACATATGTTGAAAAAGAAATTGGCTTTAAATTAGACATCATTACAAATATCATTACATCACACATCAGCAACTGACATATGCAATAATAGGCACAAAATGTATGGCTTGGAGACATTAGCACTTTAAAAAAAAACTTCTAAACATATCTTGATTCCATCATTCCAATGCATATATGCATGATGTATAGTCTTATCTGAGTTTTGAGATAATGGTTAGGTTTGTGTCTTGCTATGAACAGAAAGTTGACTGTTGTTGTCGTAACTTCATTATTATATGATCTGATGGAACATACCAGTACAGAACACAACTGCACTTCTGCAATGCTTCAATGAATAGCCAAACAATACAAAAATTACATTCTCGCACTTCTTTTGCTCAAATATTCCTGAACCACCCATATGTATTGGTCCTCCAGTTAGACATTGGAAGGCTACATCTAACCTGTATATGCCAATATTTTCATAACAGTACCAACATGAGTGCTACTCTTTACGGTAACCATTATTTTCTTCAATCTTGGTGTCCATAGAACATATCTAAGGACAAATAAGGCTGATGGTCAACAATGATAGCAGGAACCTTTGACCTTTGCATGAAGAAACATGCCTCAGTCTCTAAATCAGATAATGATCTTATAAATGCATTACTGAACTGCATTCATCATCTGCGGTTGTGGCCATACTTGGCACTGACTAATTCAAATACGACATTCATAGTTGCCTCCCTTTGTAATCTTAACTGTAATATGGATTGATATCTTCCTTATTCTTTATTTGTCCTGAAAGACTTGCGGAAAGGAATTATTACAATTTGCTATAATATGACTATAAAAATTTGACCTGACCTGAAGTTCGATTATTTTTTTGTCTTGTTGTGAATTAGTTGATGGTATTGTATTAAGAGAGATCATTGTTAACATTTCTTGCTCTTCAGTTTCCTCCTGTCAATATTAATCACCTTTGATAATTCTTTATCTCAAGGAAGTAGAATCTCTGGAGATAGTGTTGCACAGTACCATTTAACATATTCATTTGATAACCTACATTTTGAAACCTTTCAAAAAACATTATTGCATCCTCAGTGGAATGATGAGCTATGAGGTCAACATATTCTTGTATATATCTGCAATTTATCATTGTGTGAACAAAAACAAAAAGTGAGAAGACTGTTTTATTGTATAATCTAACAGCTGCCGATTCATATTCTTAGTTTTGTACAAACCACATTTTTTGATATCTTACACTTTGCTATGATTTTACAATATGTGACCCATAGCTTACCACTCCCTGACTTTTCTCCCTACCACTAGAACACCCGTCAGCATGAATCCCTCTACCTATGAGTGGAGAGGTGGAGCCCCCCTCGCTATATTTTACTTTAACCATATGTTATTATTAAACTCTTGGGCAATAATCACTGTACAAATCGTCTTGCATAATCTAATGAAAAAAACGAAAAATCAGAAACTATACTCCCTATTATTGCTTCTCAGAATTTCAATGTAAAGGAATTCAAGAGTTACATAACAAAAGAATTATTTCTGTAATATAGAAATCTTTTCAATAGCACCTTTCACACTATTTTCGTATTTTCGTAACGATAAGTTTCTGCGGAATCTAATATGGTAATGAATCGTGAAACATTTACCCTGGCTTAATCTCCTTCAATTTTATCATGGAAAGCTCTTAGGAATGCTTCAGATACTTTCTGTGAAATGCAATTACTGTACGATGCTGTAATTTTATAGTCCATATAATGCAACGGAAGAGAACCTCGTCTCTAAATATTGGTTTAGAAATCACATTTGCATTCTATGGCAGATAGATGCAAATAATGGTCTTCAGAAATGTGTCGTCTCTTTTGGTAAAAATTATGAGTTTCCTGTATGTTGCTATGGAAACACAAATTTTATTAAATGATGGAAATTGATCATACAAATGACAATTTATTTGTGAGATAAATAGACTACATGGCCATTCTTGGTAAATGGACATTGTATACATTGGATAATTGTCTGTCATGAATCTACGTAGAAAAGTGTAAATTGAATTACCAAGTTTCCTAGAATGTAGACAAATGTGACAATATATGTTTATTCCTTCTTAATATAATTTGAAAATGGAAAACAGACTTGATTGGGAGTCATATCTTTAAGTACAAAGTAAATAAAATGTAAATGTATGTCTCAGTTTGTCTGACTTTCTAAATAGTCTTGCAATTAGGGAATATGTTATTCCTGTAATTGTGTCCTTGTATTGGCATTTACAAATATATGAGAAACAAAATCTTATTTTCAAAAATGGCATTTTTTTTGCTGAGTGTTGAAGGAGGGTGTGGATGGGGGTCTACAGCATAGTGAATATTTGGCATAAAATATAAAGAATAGAGAAAAATGGACCAGAAAAATAAAGAATAGAGAATTATGAGGTGCTAAAATATAACGACTAGAGAATAATGGGCAAAAAGTATAATGAATAGAGAAAAATAGCCTAATAAATTAAAGAATACAGAAATGAAGGACCCCCATTCCAGATCCAGTTGAAGGCCTCACTCTGACATTGAGATGAAGAACAGCCAAAAAAGAGCTGAACAGCAAAGAAAACTCTGTTCCTTTGCTTTTTGTGTTTTTTGCTGTGCATATTCTGATTTTGTGTCATGGATGAATACGCCATATCCTTTCTTTTTCAAATATATTTGAATGTAACGTTTAATTATACTTAAATAAGAGAAAAGCCTTCGATATTAGTGTTGGAAAACTTTTGTATGATGCATTACAAATCAATATCTACTGGAATAGGGATACAGTTTTAATTGAACCATGTACCTATTTGATTTAATTGATTAAAACATTTCCTGACCTTGATTCAAATTTCACCTAATTTCTATTTTTGACAGCATTTGAACATTGTAGGAATAATGTTCATTCAAAATGTGAATGTTTGACTTCAATGATTGAACAATTTGGTCGTTTGATATTTTGAAGAATAGTTTATCACCTGTATAACAAATGTAACAAAGCCTGAGATTTATCAGTAGTTATATTCATTACAACCATGTCCTTGTCAAGAATGATCAAGTGAAATTCTCTATCAGAAACAGTCCTCGATGAAAGAGTATTAAAACTTATATATATTAGATACAAGCCATCAGAAGAAGAATAATGATTTTTGCATCATTGCTTTCTAAGAAGTGGTTATTGAGTTTCATCTTCTGGTCTCCTTGTGGTATTTTATTGTAATCGAGATCTGTCATTTGATTTGGGTCTGTTTCTCTAGAAATCTTGTTATTGATGGAACTAATTATGAAAGATAACCTTTAGGGAATTGAGCATACTTAGTAGAATTTTCTGTCAAGTTGTATTGATGAAAGCATTTTTTGAGTTGTATCCCTTTTCAGCAAAACTTTTATTGAGATTGATTTTAGAACATATTTTAAATGAAAAATTATTGTGAAGTTTTCATTAATGCGAATAATATGACTGGGATAAGAAGAATTCTGATATCCGATACATATATGTGTATTCAGCATTTTCTAAAATCACAATAACTATATATAATCTCAAATTTTGGTTGTTGATTTCAAAATCGCAATAATAAAAGCTTGCAACAATTACTGAATTTACAGTAGATTCCTGAATTGCAGCTATTATTAAATGTTTGAAACCAATGAATCTAAAAAACAAATAGAATGTTAAATAGATATTCAGACTAAATGATTTTATACTTCTGATAAGATCTATATGAGCATTTTTCAATTGATTGTTAAACTACTTATGTGATGTGAATTGGTACGCAATATTTTGCCAAGAGTACGTGACATATCAAAACATTGTCTAACTGTACTGATGACGGTATCATCTGCTGTCTTTTGTAATAACTTCCTTATATTATCTCTTTAAACCCTCCGTTAAGCCATTAGACACATGTTGTTGCTCAGTAATTGGCGACAATTCTTCCTGATTTAATTGTTTTCCGAATGATTTCTATCTTTTGGATATTTAGTGAACAGAGATAGTGGTGCAAATCAGTAAAGTCTCATTCCCAGAATTATTCTCACTTCCTGTAAATTTGTATTTTTTCTTATTTTATATCTTGGGAATCACTTCTTAATGTTCCTGCTTTAATAATGCGCAATTTAGGTTGTTATGCAATGAACTGAATGTACAAGTTAGCTTATTTGTGGAGCTTTTTTGTTGGGTTGCATGAAGTGCAATATTGGCTTATAGTACAGTGATATTAGTCAAGCAGGAGGGAAAAAATAGGGTACTTATTTTCACAGAAAGTTTGCACATTATGTAATCTTAAGCACTATCCATTTAGGAGTTGTTTAGGATTTTGTTCTCATTTTCCCAAATTTGGCAACAATAAAAATTTTTAAAAGGTGGTAGCTATTGTGTATTTCACTCCCTACATTCAACCCAGATCATTGAAACTTCACAGAATGTTTCCTCCTTAGGTATTATCCTAAGATACACATTTAGTATTTTTCCTAAACAACTGCTAAGGTGAAAATACATTAGGTTACATTCTCATGAAACACATGAAAATTACCATACATTAAAGTTAAAGTTACAGCACCAGCAATGCTGCTATTTTTTATCTATCTAGAGAACCCACGAGTGACTGGGGTATAGAAATATGATCCCTTGGTTTTCTTCCCACCTGCATTAAACCCTTGCCATAGTGGGGCTACCGTTTGGTTGTGCTGGATGTATGAATTCACAGCAATGTCTGGTCAGAATGGGGACATTAAATCAGACGCCTCTTGTAGAGATATGAGAGTGTCACACTGCATTTTTAAGAACCTGGCAAAATTTCTGTCCCTTATAATCCAACATACCATATAGTTTTCCAGTGTCAGTTCAAAAATCCTACATTTCATCCCTGCCATCCCACATTGTAGAACCTGCCTATTGTATTAATTGCTAATACAAAATTGTTGCCTTCATTTTCCATCAAATTTATTGTATAGCTGAGGGTCTGGACAGAAAGGGGGGGGGGGGTCTTCATTTCTTTATTTTTTTATGCCATTCTATCTTATTATGAATGTTGACCATTATTCTCTATTCTTTATATTTTAGCACCCCATTATTCCAAAATCTTTTTATGCCCCCACCATAGCGGAGGGGGCATTAAGTTTTACCCTTGTCCATTTGATGTACGTACGTACGTCCCAGAAATCCCATAAATTTTGGTGGCGTCACTTTTACTGTTCTAGAGTTATGCCCCTTTACAAATGGAAACATTGCTGAATTTTTCGTTTCCGTTCTCTAACTTTAGTTTGCCTCAATCAAATGTTATGAAACTTATACACAATGCTTATTACCACAAAACACAGATCAAGTTTGAATTTTGGTGGAGTCACTTTTACCATTCTAGAGTTATGCCCCTTTAGAAATGGAAAAATTGCAAAATTTTTATTTTCTTCTAAATATCAAGTAATTATTTTTAAAATTGGAGTTATCTGTCTTGTCCATGATTATAGTTGAATCAACTACAATCAATGCTTTATACAATGCAATGTTTAATTTTGACTTCCACTGATAAAACACAGATCAAGTTGAATTTGGGTAGTGTCACTTTAACCATTATTGAGTTATGCCTCAACCAAATGTTATGAAACTTATACACAATGCTTATTACTACATAATACAGATTAAGTACGAAATTTGGTGGCAACACTTTTACCATTCTTGAATTATGTTCCTTTATAAATATAAAGATTGCTGAATTTTTCGTTTCCGTTCTCTAACTTTATTTCTGCCTCATTTTTCTTTAGTTTTAGGACCATTATTCACGATTCTGTAAACCAGACCTTATAGCGCTTGTTGTTCTAGTGAAATTGAGGGCTCTTCCAACATAGTCCTGTGCCAAGCTTAATTGACGCTTTAAATACAGAATTGTTCAACTTTTCTTTTCTTAATTGACATGTTTACTCTTTTTAAATTGATATGAAAATTAAGTTTCTATTGTTCTGAAAATGATTGTATGGAGTCTTTATCTTTTCCTTTTTCATATTTTTTGCTTTATATTTCAGTGATAAAAAGATAATTTCCTTGTTCAGTAAAAGTACATTTATTATCCATAAATATACAAGAATCATTGACTCTTTTGTCCAAATTGGTCAGTAAGCCTTTGTTATGAGAATATCAATACCAATAATAATCATATCAGTTTTATCCTATTATATATAACTTTTATCTTTTATAACTTTGATATATTGTTATAAGAGAGATAAGATTATACTAATTGTATCCTCATAATACAAATTATTCACAAGAATACTAGATTCCCTATTCACAAGGACTTTGTCTAAAAATAATGGCAAATACCAGAAATTATCAAAGTAAGTACAATACTCATTGTGGTTAAAAAAAGATTGTTTTGCCCCAAGAAAAATATAAACTTAGACGTTTTTTTAATGAACTAATTTTTTCTCAGTTACTTGAACTGATTTGAAGGAAAAATTGTTGATTTGAGAGGATGGTTCTAGAGTATTTCTCCTCCCCACTCTGTACCCCTACACATACACATAAAGGATTATTTTTTATGTGTAATTTTTTTAAGGTCAACAAAAATATTGCTGGACAAAAAATCTCAGAATAGGGTCCACCCAAACATAAATTCTGATAAATCCTCCATTTGATGCCAAAGATTGAGTGATAAATGTATTTGTCCCCTACTCTAATAGAGTGAGAGAATAAGAAATGTTTAAGGGAAGTACAATTTTAAGAAAGACATTTTTTGAAAAAGAGAATTGTTTGATAGGCATATATTACATATGTATGAACAGCACTTGATTTTGAAATAAGTTTATCTTCTTTTTTTAATCTTGTATTCAATTAGAAAATTAAAATGCTGTTACAGTACATGCAAATAAATGAACAGTTTGGAAAAAAATTTCTGCTTAGAAAAGGATAACAAAACATGTGGGAAAGTTGTAAATTGTATCTGTTGCATACTAAATGGTACTAAATGTTCATTTCCGTACAATTATTGCTTATTTTACTTGTTGGGCAAACATTTTCAGTGTGTGTTTCTAGTTCCTTTAATTCTGTTTAATGATGAGTATCAGTGTTTTCCCTGATATTGAATCCTAATCTCTGTAAGAATCAACAGTTCATGTTGCTTCAACGATTTGCAATTTCCACGATGTTGTCGTAACATTTAATATATTATGTGATTAAAACCCTCTCTATGCAATAAACCAAGATCTAGAAGGATTAATTTGACTTCAGTTGTGCAACATCTCATTCAAATGGCAGCGTCCTGAATAAGGACTTTTTTCAATAAAATTTTTTAAGAGTGTTCCCTCAGGGGTGTGAGTCAGAACTGTGATTTAATGTCCCTATCACAGTTATATTATTGATGCAATATCCTGTGTTAAAACTATTTCAAGCCTCATTTATTGGGATTCATGTGTGAGAGAGTTAAAGATATTGCCAAAAGTTTTTTCTTATCTCATTACCACATCTTAAGATTCATATTGCTTCCTCTTTTGATAGAATCGTAAATGCTTTTGTTCGGTTTTTAATAACAATTTGATCGTCCTTATTGGATGAACATGTTGTTGTATTACTTGGTAAGATGCTTAAAGGCATTTAATAATTCCTGTTAAGTAGTCGAGCTGGTTTTATGAAATCCTGTTAAGGTATTCTTACTACAAAGGAAGCCAACAGATTTTAGGAGAGTCTCAGCCATTTCAATTCTTTAAAAAGAAGCCATAAAGATACTATTTATAAGAGACTGATAGCGGCAAGCGATTTAAGACTGAAAGATTAACCAACATTTCTCTTATAATTAGGTCAAATATTGGTTAAGAATCTTCATATACTATAAATGCATCATTTTTATGCCCCTGCCATAGCGGAGGGGTGGATTAAGTTTTACCCATGTTCGTCCGTCTGTTCGTCCATCCATACATACGTCCCAAAATTGGTTTCTGTTCTCTAACTTCAGTTTGCCCCAACCAAATGTTATGAAACTTAAACACAATGCTTATTACCTCAGAATACAGATCAAGTTTGAAGTTTGGTGGGGTCACTTTTACCGTTCTAGAGTTATGCCCTTTACAAATTTTTCCGTTTTCATTTTATAATAACTTAAGTTTGCCTCTACCAAATGTTATGAATCTTATGCATATTACCACTAAACACAGATCAAGTTTCAATTTTGGTGGCGTCACTTTTACCGTTCTAGAGTTATGCCCCTTTACAAATGGAAAAATTGCTGAATTTTTCGTTTCCGTTCTTTAACTTTAGTTTGCCTCAACCAAATGTTATGAAACTTATGCACAATGCTTATTACCACAAAACACAGATCAAATTTGAATTTTGGTGACGTCACTTTTACAGTTCTAGAGTTATGCCCCTTCACAAATGGAAAAATTGCTGTTTTTTTCTTTTCTGTTCTCTAACTTAAGTTTGCATTAACCAAATGTTATGAAACTTATACACAATGCTAATTACCACAAAACTCAGATCAAGTACAAATTTGGGTAGTGTCACTTTTACCGTTCTTATGTCCCTTTATAACATTATATGCAAGTGGGGGCATCATCTGTGACTCATGGACACATTCCCCATTTATTTTTCCATTGGATGAAGTTTTTAAAATAATATAATGTGAACTATTATTAATTTTTCAGAAGACATCAAAGCATGAAATGTTGAATTTATTCTAGTAAAAATTTAAGTATAAATTCAAAAAGGTTTGTCAAGTACAGTGTTTTGTTTAACTTTGTCCAATAACTTTCTTCTCATTCTTCAGAAATTTTTATACAAATATATATTTTTTATTTCAAACTTTTACTTTTGGACCATCAGCATTCAGTGTCAGATAAAACACAACTGCTGATAGTTTCTATTGGTATGATAGATTAACACACGAACACAATACTATATCAATTTTAACTTCCCCTCTGTTGATATACTTCTTATTGTGTTGCAGCCTCAAAGAGAGGCGGAAGGTAACAAAAAGAAAAATAACAAAAATACCCAACTCCAAGGAAAATTCAAAACGGAAAGTCCTTTATCAAATAGCAAAATCAAAAGCTCAAACACATCAAACGAATGGAAAACAATTGTCATATTTCTGAATTGGTACAGGCATTTTCTTATGTTGACAACAATGTGTGAGTAAAACAAACAGACATAATAGGTAAAAATGTCAAAAAATTGTGTACAGCACTCAATATTATGTTATAATCTTAATCACTATAAAAACAAATAACTATTTCAATAAAGAAAAACAAAATGGCGGGATGTATAGATACTGAGCCACGCCAAAAGTATATTACCAAAAATGAATTAAACAGAAGGAATAGTCAACTTATGGCAGTTTTTTAGTATAAAAGTTATTTACAGAACAATGAATAGGATATTACAAACTTATAGATAATCCAGCACTATGGAAGATGTATTCATCACCTATGATTTTATGCTACATATTTCGTATAAAAACACAGAGAGCCTCAGTGGCCGAGTGGTCTAAATAGTTGAACTACTGTATCACTAGCTTGTCAACACTGAGGTTGTGAGTTCAAATCAAGCATGGGGCAGACATGCGCATGACTCTAATCTTAATTGACTTGAGGATTGTCAATTGTCCTATCAAAGGTTATGGTTCTGTCTGTGCACTCCAGCTTCCTCCATGAATAAAAACTGACTGCCACAAAATAGTACAATAGTGCTGAAAGTGGCGTTAAACACCAATCAATCAATCATATAAAAACACATTTTTTTCGAAAAAATATTTTGAATGCATTTATGGTTTTGAATTCATCAAATCATGCGTTGAAAAACGTGGAATTGTTTTATTTTGTCATGATTTTGTCTTCTGATGTTTTTGTTTTCTCCTGATATGAACATGTATTATGATTGTTGAAATTAATTTGGTGAACATATACATGTATTATGATTATTGAAATTAATTTGGTTAATATATATAGCAAATATCTGGAAAATATAGTCAGAAAACGAGACGACTTCGCAATAAGAATATAAACAAATAAACCTGTGACAATTTATAATGCTTCTATTGGTACCAAGTTTTGAAAAAAAAGAAGGTTTTATATGATATTATTGCAAAAAATTGTATGTGACAAATACTTTTTGCATATAATGCTGTACATCCTCATGTTATATGCAATCCATATATATTAAGCGTTGATGTACTTTACTACTGGAGTCTGGATCAAACTTTGTACTTTAAAGTAACTGCACAATTTTGACTAATTGGTTGCATCAGAAAATATGAAGTTAACTCAAATAAGATTTTTGAGATACTGATATTTGATTTATAGGTCTATAAATGGAAAAGTCATGTTATATTTTTTCTAAACTGATATCTGTTAGATTTGACAAGTTTTATGTGACCTGTAGTCTGCTTCCTATGCAATGTTTGATTGACTTTCAAACAATCTCAAAATTTGGATATATTTGATTAATTGAATTATGTTTATTAAAGATTCGTCAGTCAATTGTAGACATTTGTGCAATAAAAAATGTTATTTCTGGAAATAGAGCTTAGTAAATGAGTTAATTATTGTGACTTTTGTAAACTGAGATGTCCAAAGAGAAGATCAGAAATGTATTGATAGCTTTTAAGGCAATTTTTCTTGCTTAATATTTCTTATTTTTCAAAAGATTAATGCATAAAACTTCCTACATAAAAGATAGAGAAATAATAAGTCAGCACAATAGTACATATTGCCATAAGATTAAGGTATTTTCAGAGGAAATCAACATCTGTGGTTTCATTTTAATGATCAACAAATCCACTTTGTACATCAGTTCAGAAAGGGGAAAATCTATCTTTGCATTATCAGCTACTTTCAAATTTTAAAAATTTAATTTACTTTAAGGGGATGCTGATTTTATTTAACTATTTAAAATCAGAATTTTAAAGGCATTGGATATTTTTTTGTAATAGATTTGACATAATATTACTGTTTCCTACAACAACCCGCCCAAAGAGCAGATAACAGCCGTAGGGCACCAATGGGTCTTCAACACAGCGAGAAAATCCCGCACCCGGAGGTGGTCCTCAGCTGGTTTTTTGTTGACTTGACCTCGACCTCATTTCATGGATCAGTGAACAAGGTTAAGTTTTCATGGTCAAGTCTTTATCTCAGATACTATAATCATTATCAAGGTCTACTATATTTGGTGTATGGAATGATCGTAAGGTGTACATTTCCAACTGGCAGTTGTCATCTCACCTTGACCTCATTTTCATGGTTCATTGGTCAATGATAAGTTTTCGTGGTTAAGTTTGTTTCTTGGATACTGTATTTGATACGTCAACTATATTTGATCCATGGAATGATTGTAAAGTGTACATGTCTGTCTGGCAGGGTTCATCTGACCTTGACCTCATATTCATGGTTCATTGGTCAATATAAAGTTTTCAGGGTTTGGTCAGTTTCTTGTATACTATAAGCAATAGGTCACTTATATTCAATGTATGGAATGATTGTAAGGTGTACATGTATTTCTTGCTTGGTTTATCTGACCTTGACCTCATTTTCTTGGATATTGATAAGTTAATATGATACTTAAAACTTTATATTTAGGGCTATCATGCTCTATCCTCATTTTAACATGAGTAGGCTTTATATTTGTCGATATTTTACACTGAGCATTAGTGAGGTGAAAATATGGTCAAATATAATGCCTTCCCATGTTAAAATGAACAAAGAGCATGACATTATAGGTCGAAGCGTACAAAAATACTTTACAAATGTTTGGCTGTTCACGTTTCCTCCCCATAAAATATGTACATTATATTTTCATATTTGATAAGTTTAAAAACTAATTGGAGGCTAAATATATGTTGTTTGAATTAAAATATATAATACATTTTATGCAAGCAGCTAAAATGTATATATTTTATTAGGATACAAATGAAAATCATAAGAATGTAAACAGTAAGTTTGTGTGCATGTGTCAAATATATTTTGTGCTAGCGAAATAAAGAGGTCATTTTAGAATCTTATATAGAGATGACAGTTAGGAATTTATTACTAAAGAGTTGGGAGGTCATGAATATATTTATTAATGATAGAAATGTGCTGGTTTTCCAATAAGGTTAAGCTTGATTTTATGCCAATGTCAGGTTTCTATTAGTGTGGGAAATTGTCCTCAATAAAACTCAACAATGGGAATCAGTAAAAACAAAAAGCAGATAGAAATGTTATATGGTGGTGGTGATTTGTGTGCCAACAAGAAAGCAACATTATTGTCCATCAGTACAGTTTATGGACGGGAATGTGCATTTGGAGAAATGTGATGTTATTTGATGGGAATCATCGTGTTTTGTATAGATGAGGGATTGAATTGCTGATTTACTCTAAGGCTCTCAAAAGATTCCTCTAAATCTAAATGTAGTGTCCTTTTGAACTGGTTTTCTTTTACTGGAATTTAAGCAACAATCCACTTAATGCATTCATACAATAAAACAGAAGGATATCATTATACTTATGCAGAAATATTCATTTTGCTTTTGGTTAAAACAGTCATTCAAAATGACCCACTGTCAAACAGTTGCAAAAGTCAAATAGAAATTGTTTGGTCCAGTCAATATCTGAAGTCCTTTATGAATATTAATGTTGATTTCAATACTAATGAAAAATTTTTTAGGCATGGTAAAAAAAAAATTGTTGATTTACACATTTTTTCCTGCTTTAAATTAAGGTTAGGACTCAAATTTTATTTAAATTTTTTCTAGCATTTAGAATTTTTGGAAGGAATGGCAAAACAAAATGCTGAGTAAAGGAGTTTCAATAAAATTGGAAAATTCATATAAGGATTATTTAATAAGCCATTTAATTAATTTAATTGTTAATTTCAGATTTTATTAAAATTGACCAAGACAAATGTAGAAAGAAAAAAAGATTTGATAGATATATATATATGTATATAAGCAAGTCTTAATTATAAACAACGTTCTAACCTATGATTGCGTTGGATAAAAACCGCAATTTTTATACGTGTGCATGTAAAACAAATTTCTTGGTAGAGGGGTCTAAATACAGCACAAACAACATTTTCCAAAAGACTAAAAGAGTGAAAAAGTATATTTTTGACAGATGTTCTTAAACCCTGCTGACTGACATTGGCGATTGCCAAAGAAATTGATCACCAGATTTAACAAAATGGATCTTAATATTAATTTAATACCAAACAGAAAACAATTAACTTGCGGAAATATGGTATTCCACAAACTTGAGGTGCAAAAATTTGTACACCATATCCGGATTTCGACAATTAATGTCTCTTCAATGATGTTAGGGATCGAAACGGTATTTGGAAGGCCATATAATATATCTCAATTTAGATCATAGACTCTTGAATTTTAAAGAGTCGAAATAGGATGAACAGATCATATAAATCAGCATTTATTTAATTACCAAATTCCATGAGTTTTTATTTTATGCAATTGCATCGATGTAAATTGAAAAGTTGTTCTTGAATATTAATAATTTGCTTTACATCAAAATGATAAAAATTGACAGTGATACATAATAATTTTGATAATTTTTTAAGGATTTATGGATATGAGATTTTATCTTAATTAAAGATATTACAAATTTTATGCGGGAAAACCAATGTAATGAAACCTTTCGCCTGACTTGCCGCGGTATGTATTGTGTAATATGCCAGAACTGTTCGTGATTTGTATCAATTTACTACAAAGAATCATAAGAATAAAGATTTGAAATGCTATAATTCTGAAACTTGTCATTAAGTAATTTCAAATAGTTCCTAACAAACATTATTTATTATATAACTAGCAATTTAGCCAAAATTCAATTTTATGTGCCATTATATATGAATATATTTTTACTAAAATTACAGGCTCCCTGGATGTAATAAAAGCTATCTCTCCAAACATTAGTGCTTGGAATAATGTATTTGGTAAATAATGAGTTGTTGTATAATAGTTGTTATTTTGTTTATTATGGGATGGGCCACTGATTTAAGACTCAGATATATACCTTTTGGTATTTTTTTCTTAACAGGGAATACTGCTTTTAAGATGTAAGGGATTATTAAATTCATTTTGATAGTAAAATTGGTGTAAAACAAATAATTACTTTTATTCAAACAAAATTTGACATTTGCCATGACAGTAACTCCTTGTATTCAGTTGGATGAACTTACAAGTAATGTGGTATTAAAAAAGGGCTAAGTTGAAGAAAGCAATAAAAGGGCTTCTTCTTTCCTTTGGGTTTTTGTTTCGCCTGCGACGAAAGTCGCAGTATGCGAGACATAGGTATTACTATCCGGCGGCAGCGGCGTAAACTATTTGTATAAAGGTTTATATTTCAGAAGGTAGAAGACCTGGATGCTTAATACCTTGTATGCAGATACCTTATGTTATGAGGTTTCCGTCTGTCATATGCCCATTGTTCTTGACCTCATTTTCATGGTGCAGTGACTACTTGAAAAAAAATTACAGTTTTTTTGTCATGTGAATTTCTCACTTATTATGAGTAATAGGATAATATATTTGGTATACGGGTTCCTTGCAATGTCTACATGTCCGTCAGACAGGGATTAACCTGACCTCAACCTCATGGATCAGTGATCAAGGTTAAAGTTACGTGATGAGGTCCGTTTCTCAGATACTACAAGCAGCAGATCAACTATATGTGTTGTATGGAATGATTGTAAGGGGTACATGTCAGACTGGCAGGTTTCATCTGACCTTGACTCCATTTTCATGGTTCATTGGTCATTGTTAATGTTTTGTGTTTTGGTCTGTTTTTCAAGTACTGTAAGCAATAGGTCAACTATATTTGGTGTATGGATGATTTTAAGGTGTACATGTCTATCTAGCTGGGGTCATCTGACCTTGACCTCATTTTAATGGTTCATTGGTCAATGTTAAGTTTTTGTGCTTTGATCTGTTTTTCAAGTACTATAAGCAATAGGTCAACTATATTTGGTGTATAGAATGATTGTAAGGTGTACATGTCTGTCTTGTGGGTGTCATCTGACCTTGACCTCATTTTCATGGTTCATTGGTCAATGTTAAGTTTTTGTGTTTTTGTCTGTTTTTCAAATGCTATAATAGCAATAGGTCAACTATAATTGGTGTATGGAATGATCAATTTTGTAAGGTGTACATGTCTGTCTAGCCAGTATCATCTGACCTTAACCTCATTTTCATGGTTCACTGGTCAACATTAAGTTTTTGTGTTTTGGTCTGTTTTTCAATTACCATAAGCAATGGGTCAACTATATTTGGTGTATGGAATAATTGTAAGATGTACATGTCTGTGTGACAGTTTTTATCTTACCTTGACCTCATTGTTATGGATCTTTAAAAATGTTAAGTTTATGTGACACTTGTAGTAAAACCTTTATCTTTAAGACTTTCAACATAAAATCAATGGTCAGTAAAACAGGCGAGACATTTCAGCATGTGCACTCCTGTTATAGTTTGTGTAAACACTTGGTGCAATGAAAAAATACTGTGTCTGAATTTGTTCAGAGACCTTTCTTATGAAGTACCTTTCACAAAAAGAGGCATTACAAAATCCATTTTTTACTTGAAGACTGATGCAAATATTAACAAAAAGTAAAGTTGAAATAATGTTTCAAAAAGATTAAAAGCTGGACTTTATTTATCTTCTGTATCTCAGGTTTTATATTTCCTTCTTAAGTATTAGAAATCTAATGATGAATTGAATTTTACTGTAATTAACTTCACAAGAAAAAAAATCTATGACACAGCAATTTCCAAACACTGATTTGTTACATCTTTAAAAATGGAGAAACAATATAATTGTAGTTAGACATTAACCATATACTGTAAATTACCAATTCCATGACAGAAACAAGCCGGGATCATAGTAAATGTTGTGAGACAAATGAAGTATGTCTAGTTAGCTTCTGTAATTAGATTTCATATAGTAACATTCTATAGCTACAAATAATTGAATTTGTCAAAATCTTATGACATGAAGCAGTGTTATTGACCATTAGAAATCCTTGCGGAGGTGAAGAACGCTGAGGTTTTTTAGTCTAGTCTTTGTTATTTGTTTACTTGATTGTATTTGATGTCAGTATCATACCTTTAGTATAATACTAGAAATCATGGTCTAAATTTTTTCACTGTATAGATCAACAGCTGTTTCAGAGTTGTTTCTTTAGTTCTAGGGATGTTATTGAGTGGAAAAATAATACATTAACTTAATATATTCTGTAAAATGTTTCACAGAACAATGATGAACCTTATCCAACCAAAAGATGTAAAACACAAGGGAAAAGTATTTTTGGTAAGAACTGCTATATGAATTTTTTGTAAATGTCTTTGAACTGAAAGGGTGTCTTATGTATTAAAATATGGTCATCTTGGTATTCTTTGGGCTAGCAGGGAAACCCTTGCCAAAGTGGGATATCCATTTTGCTGTGTTGGATATATAATTCCCAGCAATGTCCTGTCAGAATGGGGATGTGAAATCCAATGCCTTGTGTAGAGAGAGGGCCATGCTCAGTGCATGTTAAGAACCCTTGCAACAACTTGTTGAGGTATCCTGTTTCATGGTTAAATTTCTGTCCTTTTTCAATAAACCTGCATTTTTAGTGGCATCCAAATGTCCTGCTCCTCATCTAGGTGGACCCCTACCTATTGTATTTATTGTTGATTTGTTCTCGTCCTAAACATGCAAGAACTATTTGCCACTGGACGTAAAGCAAACACCAATCAATCAATCTTTCATCATTGAGTAATCAAAGTACATGCAGATGTTGACAGCTGATAAAATAGAACTTCATCCTGAAGATAAAAGCATTTTATAACATGACATAGTACATCAGAGAGTGCTATCATTGATAAGAGTGATGATATTAATGTTAAAGTGTTTGTACAGCTCAAAAGTCAAAGATATGAACTGTAAAGTGTATTTTTCTTAGAGTATAAATTCACAAATCCTGGTCAGGAGGTTTATTTACAGATTTTTTTTCTGATCTCTGATTCAGTCTAAATAAATCTTCTTGAAAGATCAAGTTCAATATAGATTATATTTTCAGGATTTTATCATAATTGTGAAAATATGGCCATTGAAACCCATCAAGAAAAATTCTACAGTATGTATGACTCAAGTTGAGTTAGTGACATTGATCTGTTTTCTAGTTAAGTCAGTGTGAAGTGTGTTCTTGTTGAGTCTGAAAGTATGCTCCAAATTTAACCAGCGACTTATGTACTCTTGAAGTTTAGTTAATGATAGATATAGGTACTGCATAAGCTTAGGAAATACTTAATATTGATATAAGAAGATGTGGTATGAGTGCCAATGAGACAACTCTCCATCCAAGTCAAAATCTATAAAAGTAAACCATTATAGGTCAAAGTACGGTCTTCAACACGGAGCCTTGGCCCACACCGAAGAGCAAGCTATAAAGAGCCCCAAAAATTATTAGTGTAAAACCATTCAAACAGGAACATATTGGTACAGATCAAGTAGTCTATGACATGTAGGTACTGATCAAGTAGTTTATATGACATATAGGTACTGATCAAGTATAATATATGACATATATGCACTGATCAAGTAGTGTATATCATTATATGACATGAAGGTACGTATACTGATCATGTAGAGTCAATAACATGTAGGTACTGATCAAGTAGTGTATATGACATATAGGTACTAATAATGTAGAGTCTGACATGTAGGTACTGATCAAATAGAGGCTGACATGTAGGTACTGATCAAGTAGAGTCAATAACATATAGATACTGATCAAGTAGAGTCAATGATATATAGGTACTTGGGTTTTGATCAAGTAGAGTCAGTGACATGTAGGTACTGATCAAGTAGAGTCAATAACATATAGATACTGATCAAGTAGAGTCAATGATATATAGGTACTTGGGTACTGATCAAGTAGAGTCAGTGACATGTAGGTACTGATCAAGTAGAGTAAATGATATATATGTTCTACATCGAGTACAGTCTATGATATATGCTCAAGTATAGTTGATAGTTTATATAGATAATGCTCAAGTTGAGTCAGTAATATGAATGTACTACTTTAGTAAAATGAGCAATTTGTATTAAGTATTAGAATTTAAGAAATGATAATTATTATATATAAAATTGATAGATAATGATGGTATATATAAATAAGAAGGTGTGATATAAGTGCCAATGAGACAACTCTCCATCCAAGTCACAATTTATAAAAAAGTTAACAATTATAGGTCAAAGTACGGCCTTCAATACATAGCCTTGGCTCACACCGGACAGCAAGCTATAAAGGGCCCCAAAATGACTAGTGTAAAACAATTCAAACAGGAAAACCAATGGTCTAATCTATATAAAAAAAGAGAAATGAGGAACACCTATGAACCACACCAACAAACAACAACCACTGAACAACAGGCTCCTAACTTAGGACAGGTGCATTAAAATGTAGCGGTTTTAAACGTTTTAACAGGCGTCAACCTTCACCCTAACCTAAGACATTAGTGTAACATTACAACATAAAAAGACACACTATAAAATATCAATTGAAATGGCTTCACTCGATCAAAAAGACATTTAAACAAAAACAAGTAAACATACACTGAAGGAATAAGTTTGATCTATGACACAATATAAATACAATATTAAAACTGTACTGCTCAAGATGATCATGCATCTAAATGTCTTTTTAATGTAAAACTTAACCCTGAGATGTTATGACAGTTCAATTCATCGATTTAAAGAAAATCATGACTGGTTTTTTAGAAAATTTATCTAATCAGTGTAAAACTTATGAGATTTACGAAGATCCCAATTTATGATGCATGAAAAATTCCAATGCTTAATTACCTTGAAGTCTTTTGAGATTTAGATAAAAGAAAAAAATTAATTGAATAATAATGCTGTAGTCTAACTACCTGAAGTTGGTGTTGAGGGAATTCGAAACCATAACAAAGAGTAGATAAAACAATATACTATAAAAATCAGAACAGCACTTTTTACTACGCATAAATAGATAAAGATTGAAAAATAAGAAACATGCAAAACAATAATGAAGAATACAGTATAAAAGAGAGCTATTAGTACCAGTACAAATAGTAGATGTCTATTATAGAATCGGATCTTTTACTATCATTGTTTTATTGGAAAACTGATTAAATCACTAATTAAAAGAACTGTTTAAATAATATCCCTAAATTTGATTCTATTACATCAAAAATTAACACTAGTTTAAATGTAAACATATTAATTGAAGGTTTATCGAGGTACAGCAATGTCAAGAACTTTATAGAAGTAATCTACTAGCTCGTTATTGGATAAATTGATCTTCCACGATCGTCTGAATGAAAACAATCCAATGATTTTGTATGTTTATTCGTTAAAACATGGAAAATTTAAAAGAAGGGACATATTCAATTTGTTTTGTGCCTGAATAGAAGTTCACCATGACAAATGTGAGATGAATGGATAGAACAAAACGAATTACGTGAAAAGAAATGGAATTCATTACTATGCACTGATTGATATATGGCTTTTTGTTTTAAATTTTGCACTTTTCTTCAAGTGATCAAGAGGAAATTGATCACAGAATCAGATTTCTTTAATCAGGAATTAACTTTCCAAGAAATATTATCTTAAGCTCAAAATGCAATTCTCAATCAAATACTAAAAGTTTTGTCGTTGATAAATTCATAATTAAATGTTTGGTTCATTTTTCTGATTGAATGATAAATTTGCAATCTGATTTTGAGTTACACTCGTTGCCGTTCATCTAAGGGTTCTTATAACTGCTGTAACATTTGGAAACAGAACTGTTGCTTAGGAATATCTTTTTTGTTGATCAAATTATTAATCAAGAAAGTTTTAAAATAGACAAAGTTAAAAAAAAAATTGAATGGAATCTTCTTTTACCCATCGGTAAACTAAAGAAAAATAAGTATTTCTTCTATGAATTATTATATGACAAATAAAGATTATAAAAAAGCAATCATGTGAAATTAGGAAGTTGAATTGAGCCAGTACTAGTTCGTTAGATGGCCCTTGAAATTGACATTTGTATGATGAAGTGACTTATCAATATTCAGTGGGTAATATTTGGTGAAGACTGGAGAAAACTTATCGTGTGATTGGAAATAAAACATGACAGTCCAGGAAATATTGTCTGGAAACACGACCCTGAATAATAAATGGATTTTAATGTAGAAAATTATCTGGCTTCAAAGGAATGGAAAATTTGAAACTAAAACAAATGATCATGTCTATTGGAAAGTTGATAAAAAGCAATTAATTTTATTTATATATAATATGATAAGACATTCTTGTTTCAGTATTTCATTTCATGGATAAATAGCAAAGATTCTTGCCTTTCTAAATAGAATTTTTGTTTTGGTTGCAATTAAAAGTTAGAATTAGATAAATAAGAATTAGATAAAAAGAATAATTTTTAGTAAATGATTTCATGCACATGTGAAAGTTCATTGTTCGTACATAATCCAGAGAAATTTTCTAAAACAAAAGGAAAACTACACTAAGAACATTAGTTGGACTCGAGGGATTACTGAACTGTTTGGTAGTATAACATGTGATGTACCAAGTAACAGTATAACATCAAATCTATAGAGAAATAATTTTAATCAACTATTCTCAACTGTAATTAACAGACAACTGACACTCCTTGTTTGAAATTTTTCATTCAAATTACATGGAAAATTATCATTTTTATAAGGTACAATTTGAATTTGTAGATTTTTATAGTTGAATGTCATATTCATGCATTGGTTATTAGACAAATCTTCAAAAGTCAACTTGCGTCTTTTTAAAGTGTTTGACAAACTGTCTCGTCATCTTATTTCTGGAGATGATTGTTTATGGAAATCGGCTCTTTTTGAATAACATTGTTGTAATATGGAATCTTACTTGGTGATTAAGCATAAAAGGAATGTATTCCGATGAGGACCATAATAGTAAAACACAAATATATTTGCTCAACTGAAAAGTTATAATAATGCTTCGAGACTACAATTTACGGAAGCAACATAACATTAACGAACTTTGTCATTACAATTGGATAAAAAGAAGCTTTGATCCCAATATGGTATGTTCACATAGAAAGCGAACTAGAAAATTTAACTTTAATATATATGGAACGTTATACAGACGATTGAACAGATTTGAAAAGACTTGGACATTTCATCACAATCCTTTGCCAGGTAGGATGGAAAATATTGTCAGAAATTATCTTTTTGAATTTAATGATGAGTACGGAATAGTACAGAAATTAATTTTCTATACAAAATCATTTGAACATATCATTTGTTTTAACGACTACAGAAATAGTAATAAATAATTTACAGGTGAACTCCCAGTATGAACTTGGAATTACTATATTGACATCAAAGAAATAATAAAACTATAAAAACATGTTCAAACATATAAAATCATAGTAGGTATATTCTTTTAAAAAAATAATAAAACTTGTTAATCCTGTAGGCTTTATTTTGCATAATTTGCATAATACAAAACTTATTAGAAATGTATTAAATAATTCTGTTAAGAAAAGTTTGTTTTTGTCAGTTTTCATGAGAGAAAAATGTTAACAATGACAAAAGACTACAAAATCAGGAATTAAGGACTTAAATTACTCAAATGTTTTATAGTTATGGCGAATTTATTCTTAGGATAACTTCTCTGATGTATGCTAAATTTTCATGCATTAAAATTATGGTGAATTTGTTCTTGAGATAACTCCTCTGATGTGTTCCAAATCTTCCTGCATTTTCGCTTTCAACCAGTTTGTGTGTTGAAATAAAATAGGATTTTGTTAAACAATTAAAACATTTGAATTAAATGATATTTATAGACCTTCCAGAAATAGGTCTATTTCACCCTCAATTAGGCCATAAAAAAGAATATGTTTGTTTGCCCTAACCCTATCTACCCAGAAAATAGCAGCCTGATCAAAATCTTTTATTGTCCTGATGTGAAAAGTATTTTTTTCAATCAGATTGGCATGAAGACTAAAAAACATCTGACACTTCAATTTCTCTTTGTCGAAAAAAAGAGAAAATGCCTATCTACATACCCACTGATTTTTGCTCCCTGCCCCCCCCCCCCCCCCCCCCTTGGGTATTTCAACAAGTGTTTTTTTTTTTTTAAAGTTTATTTGTTTTTTAATACTACATGTTAAGTTTTCTTTAAAGTTTCCAAAGTGAAATAAAATTGAGAATGGAAACAGGGAATACATCAAAGAGACAACAACCCGACCAAAGAGCAGAAAAAAGCCCAAGGCCACCAGTTGGTCTTCAGTGCAGCGAGAGAATCCTGCACCCAGAGGCAGGTTTCAGCTGGCCCCTAAACAATGAGAATATTTTTTTAAAACTACATGTTAACTTTATGTTAAAGTTTCCAAAGTGTTACTTCTAATCTTCAATCCAAATTAAATATAATAATTCATTGTAGGCTATAGATAGTACCAATGCCAGGTTATTCCCAAAAGTGAACTCTTGCATAATAATCTTCAACATGTCACAGAAAAACCTTTCATCCATTACTTTTTCTTTAGTGTTGCTCTGTAATTGACAACTAAAAAATTGCAAATAAAGTTTTTTTGACATTGAACGCAACATTGAAACCTGAAGGGAGAAAACTTGTTCTACTCTGTTAATTTTTTCATTTGACTTTTAAAAATTTTGTCACTTGAGATAAAATTCTTGAACTTTAATGTGTACTAGAGTAATATTAATGTGTTTTACTGTAATCCCAAAACGTATGTGAAATTGACATATAAATAGAAAATTTTCCTAAGAATGAAAGCCTCCGAACAGGCATAATTTTTGAGCCAGTGACAATTTTTCACTCCGCAAAATTCTTCATCCTTAGGACTCATGACACAGACTTTAATTTGCTTTAAAAGACATTAAGTTTTATGACCCATTTTTATCAGCTTTAAGAAAGATGGAATTATTTTTCCCCTTGACATAAATCTTGACATTATGTCATTGTCATGGGAACATCACTTGTTCTTGGAAAAAATAGTATATTATGCAACATTCAGACTTTTTTAAGGATTTATTCTTACACATTAGACTATGCATTTATGTTTTTCTCCATTAAACTGTGTTAGTTGATTAAAACATCTCATGTTACATACATTTATTTTAGTTTATTGCTTTGACAATAAAGGGTGTTCCAATATTGAGACTAACATCCAGAATTCTGGCCTGGTTTTTGAGTGGGTGGCAGTAAAATATCACGATCAAAATTCTATTGCCATACAGCTTTACTATTGTCTGTTTGACGACCAAATTATGAAAATAAAATTTTATATATAAGAATTTGTTTTTAAATGCTAACTTTTGAAATAGGAAATTTTTTAATGAATTGGCCATCGGTTGATTTTAGTATAAATATAACTTTAGTTTTAGCAGATATTCACTTGAACAATTCTGATTTCAACAACAATTTGTTTTAAAAGATAGTTCATGTAATTTTGCATATAATATAGCTTCTATTTAAGGACAAAGAAGTGGTTGTGAGATATTGTCTCTGCTTTAACATGATCCCAGAAAAAAACCAAAGTACAGTTAGCCTTGCCTTAATATAATAATTATCACAACCAGAACACTTATATAATACACATGGTTTGTGATGTGACATGATAACAGACAACACTACACCCTCTGCTAAGACCTGTTTACAGACAACAGTTCATCAGATGGCCTTTACTGTGACATAATAAGATATAACAATACAACTGGTGGCATTTACCTTGACATAATCGCAGATATAACAATACAACTGGTGGCATTTACCTTGACATAATCGCAGATATAACAATACAACTGGTGGTTTTTTCCTTGACAAAATAAGAAATAAAATTTCATCAGATGGCTTTTACTGTAACATAATAAGAGATACCGCTACAACTTTCAGCCTTTTCTGTGACATAATAAAAGACAATATGATCACAGGTGGCTTTTATGGTGTCATGATAACAGACAACACTATAACAGGTGGCCTTTATGGCAAAATGATAACAGACAACACTACAAAAAAGTGGCCTTCAACTTAACATGATAACAGACAACAACACTACAACAGGTGGCCTTCACCCTTGACATGATAACAAACAACACTACAACAAGTGGCCTTCACCCTTGACATGATAACAGACAACAACACTACAACAAGTGGCCTTCACCCTTGAAATGATAACAGACAACAACACTACAACAAGTGGCCTTCACCCTTGACATGATAACAGACAACACTTCAACAAGTGGCCTTCACCCTTGACATGATAACAGACAACACTTCAACAAGTGGCCTTCACCCTTGACATGATAACAGACAACAACACTACAACAAGTGGCCTTCACCCTTGACATGATAACAAACAACACTTCAACAAGTGGCCTTCACCCTTGACATGATAACAGACAACACTACAACAAGTGCCTTCACTGTGACATGATAACAGACAACATTATACAGCAGGTAGCTATTGTTTTGACATAGAGAAAACATTCCAAAAAGGTGGCCTCTGGAGAATGATCACAGTTAACATTGTAGCAAACATCCCCTTCTTCATCTATAAATGATACCAGGGCTGTTAATGATGCAAACATGAAGTTAATCTGCTACTTCAATGCTTGGAACAGAACAAAAAGGATTGTATTTAAAGCATGATTACCAGTCTTGCTTCTTCTTTTTATTAGCATTAAAACAATATTCATAAAAGTGTTAATTAATTTTCTTGCAATTTGAATTTTATGTAGAACTATTTAAGGGATATATTATCTTGAAATAAGTAATGTTTATGTGAAATATAATGAATCTTAGATTTATCCAGTTCCAAAGTGCTGAACTAAGGCGGCAGTAGTTTACCTGATGTTTTTACAAGTAGCTTTTTAGAGAAATGAAATAGATATGGCAACTTCCTCCCAAGAAAACGGTTAACTAATGTGGGATTTTGTTTATAAAGAATTGTATTTATATTATAGCATGTACTAGGGTATTATCAACAGAAGAGAATGAAAGCAATTTAACATCATAAATCTTCCATTTATTGTAGAATTATGAAATGCAAAATTATTTATGATATGCATTATCTTATAAAAGTAGTAATGACACTTTACAGGAGATGAGTATATCATGTTGTATTGATCCACCGTCTTTTTAAGGAAAGCAGAGTACGGTATTTATAAAGAATAGGAAGATGAACAATTAAGAGTTTGTAAGTAAACATCCTAAAACAAGGAAATTGGCAACATCAGACAAAGAAATATAAATAGAACCTCAGCTAATTTGGCAGGTTTTTCCTTATGACCATCAGTGAAAACTTTTTTGGTCATGGTGTTGTCTGTCTTTCTATTGGCCATGATGTTGTCTTCTTTCTATTGGTCATGGTTTTGTCTGTCTTTCTATTGGTCATGGTTCTGTCTGTCTTTCTATTGGTCATGGTGCTGTCTGTCTTTCTATTGGTCATGGTGTTGTCTTTTTTCTATTGTCATGGTTCTGTCTGTCTTTCTATTGGTCATGGTGTTGTCTTCTTTCTATTGGTCATGTGTTGTCTTTCTTTATATTGGTCATAGTGCTGTCTGTATGTCTATTGGTCATGGTGTTGTCTTCTTTCTGTTAGTAATGATGTTGTCTGTCTTTATATTGGTCATGGTGTTGTCTGTCTTTATATTGGTCATGGTGTTGTCTTCTGTCTATTGGTCATGGTGTTGTCTTCTTTCTATTGGTCATGGTGTTGTCTGTCTTCATATTGGTCATAGTGTTGTCTGTCTTTATATTGGTGATGGTTGTCTTCTTTATATTGGTCATGGTGTTAACTGTCTTTCATTGGTTTTTGGATGTTCCCTTGGTATTTTTGACTTTTTAAACTATAGATGAATTAAAGATATGTGGAGACATTTTTTTCCTTTTTATTGGAGAATTTGATATTGTATTGCAGATCAATGAAAGTTTCTGTTCAGTATGTATTCACATTTTGTTTTAGAAATAGGACAATCTAGAGAGCTTAATATATTTGATAGAAGCCTATCAACTGTTTAAGACTGTTTGTTGCCTGTAGATGTTTTTGGTTATTTCCGTCATTGGGATGTTATTTATTGATATATAACCTACATTTTTTTTTATTTGTATATAGTAATTAGTCAATCTGATTTTGTTTGTAAAGTCTGTAGGACCTGAAATGCATCAGTAATACACCAATTATAGTGAACACACAAATATCATTTCAGATTTAATTCATTTAGATATTCTCAGAATTGCCAATTGTGACAGTTATATGTATCATGTTGGGATTTAGGAGATCATTCAAACATAAACCCTGATTTCTTGTTTTGGTTATTAACTTTGTTGAATAAAGTTATTTATTAGTTTTGACAGCTCGTCATCTTTCTGAATTGGATATTGATAAAATATTGTCATGGTATTACAGAGACTGTATCAGAAATTCAGAAAGCCATAGTCTCAGAGGTGCGGAAGCAGAATTTTTTATGAGGAATTTCTAAAAAGTATTGTTTATTTAAAATTAATCATCAATTTAGAATGAGTAAATATTCCAAGGAGATATTATTTCAAACAAACATGAAACTTAATGTGATAAATGAGATTTTTCACAGAAAATTTTTATTTCAAAAATATTCTTCCATCATGGGTCAAACTGAAGGCTCATAAATATCAGGACATGAAAAAATGAGAATCAGAACATTTGCATTTCAAGTAGTAATACAAACTAGACATCAGAACATGGTTAGGAAGATAAAAAATAGTTTGTAATAAAAAAACAAAAATAACACAAGTACTTTATGACAAATAAATGTTGTTGGTTTTTTTTTATTGTTTCATATTTTTTTGTGCTGTGGTCTTTTATAGCTGACTGTATGGTATAGGTTTTGCTCATTGTAGAAGGCCTTACATGTTTAGTTATTTTACATCCTTTTCCTTTTTTCTCTGATGGATAATTGTCTCATTGACAATCATACCATATATAAATAATATAAAGCTGAAAAGGTGACTCCAAAAAATAAAAGGAAATATTCAGCTCGTCATGTTTCAGGCTTGTGATTTGTTTTGAAAGTTCTCTGTAGCAGCAGTTTAGGTCTGTACTTACTAATGAACATTAACTGAAAAAAGGTGTCTTGGATCATTATGAATGTCAAATGTTACCTGTTAATTACAGTTTGCATGTCACATAATTACCTTTTGTTTGATCTGTTCGTTAGGACATAACACGAAAATAGGAAATGATTTTCTGTATTTGTGGGAAATAATCTGTAATCAATCAATCAATTACTGCCCGAACACTTTGATTACTGACAAAACAAGTTTTTCTTGTAAGATTGGAAGGATAAACAGACTCAGTACCAACTTGCCACTTTGAACTTTTTTTTATACTCAATGATTTTGACTGCTTGTAATTGATTTTATAAAAATATCTAAATTGATAAAGTTGTTTTTTTCATTTAGCAAATTTCTTAGAGGTCAAAAAGAGTTCACGAATCCCTCAGGTGCTGCAGTACATCGAAGGCTTTTGTAGACATAGTATGATTGAAATATTATGTACGTTCAAGGATCAGTTACTATATAGAAATAAGAAGACGTGGTATGAGTGCCAATGAGACAACTCTCCATCCAAGTCACAATGTGTAAAAAGTAAACAATTATTGTTCAAAGTACAGGCCTTCAACACAGAGCCTTAATGGTTCACACCGAACTGTTAGTGAGCAAGCTTTAAAGGGCCTATGTTTGTATTATGAGAAGAAATTGATTGAAATAGTTTTTTAGTCACATTTCATTTAGTAATCTGAAAATCCAAAGCTGTATCAGGTAAAGAAGAGAAAAGGAATATGACATGAACATCAATAGGAGCCCTTTTTTTATCCTTGTTTGTATGGCCAGTCATTGAAACTCATATGAAATTACATATGAATTCTTTTTCTTCCTCCCTTGAATTTGAATATTTAAATTTACTTCCTGATATCTTAATGTTCATGAAATTCTTCTTCAGCTCAATTAAGGATATATAATATTTTCAATATTACTAAATCTTAGATATTCTTCTATTTTTGTAGATGACAATGGCTTTATTCGTGATTATGAAATTTGAGTAAAGTTAAATTGCTATAGCATAAATGTGTTGGTTTTAGATATTATTGCTATTTCATGACAGAGGTGGTGTGTTCTGTTCTAATGTACATTATGGATTAATTTTGATATTATTCTTATTTCATAAAACATGCCAACATATTCGTGACTAATCTATGAATTATAGTATACAATGAAATAGTCAGTTTTGCATTATAATATCAGTATGAAAAGAATTTTTGGGAGAATAATATAAGTACTGCAGATTTATTTATTTTATGTAAATTAAGGAAAAAAATATATTTTCATGGATTCATGATTTCTTGGTTTTAACACATTCTGCATAAAAGCCTATAAAAAAATCTGTATTTTGGTTAACACTTTAACTTTCTGTTTCCTTGAATACTTTAAAAACAAATTCATTGTCCATTTTATATCCATGAAATCCTTTAAATTTTATAGCTCACAAATATTAACAAATTCACAGGATGCATGATGTAATTAAAATATTTTTCAAAATCATGAAAATTGAATCTGAATGTTATCTAAGAATTGAATGCTTCTTTTTGTAAATTCATTGGGGTGTAAAAGCGTTGACCGAAGTACATTTTGTATGAAGCTCATAAGCGCTTCATTCTGAAAATGCATGCACGGTCAACGCTTTTACAATCCTATGAAATTACTAAAAGAAGCATTCAATACTTATAATTACATTTTTCCGCTATGATCATGAAAACACGATTACTATCATTTTTTCTTTTATTTACCTGTGCATTTTATTGTGGAAATGTGTGTCATCATGTATGTTACAATTCATGAAATTCATTTTGAAATGAAGAATGATGTGAGATTGCTGTTAGCCAATCAAAATAACGTATTATAATGAAACATACATCTAATGTAATTATATGGAAATGATAGGACCAATGATTTTAGAATAAAGAGTTTATGAAAAAATTGATTACTTGAGAAAATAGTCACATTATTATATAAGTTTTACTTCATTTTTGAAATGTAAAAAAAATATGTGTTTTTTAAAACACATCAGATATAAGGAATCTGAATATAAGGAAATACTGTAACAAGTCAACAACCAAACAAAGCAATAAAACACAGATTTCTGGTATAAATTATATGTAACAACCACTAATCCCTTCCATAGAAGATTCCCTTATCATTAACTTTTATTGAAGAAAATTTGTCCGATGTCTTTAATATTCTTTCTAATTTGATTGATTACAAGGATTAGACAAGGCAACTTAGCTCTCCAAACTTTATTGAACAGCACATCAAGAATTATTTGGGATCTTTCTTACAAATTATAAACATTTCATTTTGTAACAGAGTATCGTGTGTAATTAGGTGTTAGATTGCTGTTTCAAAGGAAAGTATCCAATTTGTTAAAATTGAACCGAAGGCTGATATCCGTTTCTCTGACAGTTTGATGAGGAATTCAGTATAAATTAGAATTTTCTACTCAGTTCAAGAATCTGGCTGATTTTCATTAGTATAACCAGACATAATTTGTCATTATGGAAACTCCAACCTCTTTCACTAGCTCTGTTGCAAGTATTTTACACTTAGGTCAATATTTACCATGAAAGATACAAAAATACAGATTTAATCTCTCACTTGCACTGTTTCAAGTATTCTTACACATGGTCAATATTTGCCATAAAAAATACAAAAATCCAGATTTAATTTCTCACGTCCACTGTTTCAAGTATTTTTATACGTGGACAATATTTACCATGAAAATGAAAGTAGTCAACATTTGCTGGTCATTTTAACTGACCTTTTGCTCTTGGACATATTCATCATCATATGAATGTAAGAAAAAAAAAATGATTTTATTGTATATTTTGAAATGAGATCCAATCCTTGAACATGGTTATAACTAATAATGTAGGGTTTTTTCAGTTGAATCAAGGGACTCATATTTTTTGTCTTGGCTTAAGTCCATTAGTCAAGTTAGTTACGGAAAATATCAATATCAACATTATCAAACCATTAACTGATCATTTAAGCTGTCTAATGTCTATATATTATGGGGTATTCAGTTAAAGATTACTAATTTCAATTTTTATACAACCGCAAAAAAAATTTTGTGGTCGTATATTGGTATGACGTTGGCTTCGTTGTTGTCGTCGTTGTTGTCGTCGTCGTCCGAAGACACATTAGTTTTTGCACTCTAACTTTAGTTTAAGTGAATGGATCTCAATGAAATTTTACCATAAGGTTCAATACCACAAAAGGAAGGTGGGGATTGATTTTGGGGGTTATGGTACCCACAGTTAAGGAATTAGGGGCCAAAAATAAGCATTTTTGTAACTTCCAGACATAACTTATGTGTAAGTGTATGGATCTCTCTGACATTGTATCACAAGGTTCCATATCACAAAGGGAATGCTGGGGTAGATTTTGGGGGTAATTGCCTCCAAATTTTAGGAATAAGGGGCCAAAAAGGGGCTAAAAACAAGCATTTTTCTAGATTCATGACAATAACTTGTGTGTAAGTGTATGGATCTTTATGAAATTGTACTACAAGGTTCCATATCACAAAAGGGAAGGCGGAATTGAGTTTGGGGGTAATTGCCCAAAAAGTTTAGGAATAAGGGGCCAAAAAGGGGCCAAAAATAAGCATTTTTCTAGTTTCCAGACAATAACTTGTGTTCAAATGTATGGATCTCTCTGAAATTGTACTGCAAGGTACCATACCACAAAGGGAAGACTGGGATTGATTTTGGGGGTAATTCCCTCAAAATTTTAGTAATTAGGGGCCATAAAAGGGCATAAAAACAAGCATTTTTCTAGTTTCAGAACAATAACTTGTGTGTAAGTGTATGGATCTTTATGACATTGTACTGCATGGTTCCATATCACAAAGGGAAAGCTGGGTTTGAGTTTGGGGGTAATTGCCCTAAACGTTTAGGAATTTGGGGCCAAAAAACAAACATTTTTCTAGTTTCCAGACAATAACTTGTGTTCAAGTGTATGGATCTCTCTGAAATTGTACTGCAAGGTACCATACCACAAAGGGAAAGCTGGGATTGAGTTTGGGGTGATGAATCATAAGGGGGTTC
The DNA here is from genome assembly GCF_021869535.1 of Mytilus californianus. NCBI lineage: Eukaryota > Metazoa > Mollusca > Bivalvia > Mytilida > Mytilidae > Mytilus > Mytilus californianus. Next base: position 8,668,641 of record NW_026262745.1, read on the forward strand.
AAAAAATTGGGGGGGATGATTTTTTTTTCCTTTTTTTTCTTTAAAATTTTCCAAATTGGTTATTTCTGATTTATATATAAAAGCAAATAATAATGATATGGTTTGAATAGGTAAATTTAAAATTTTTTAAGTTCTTAGACCACTTTCATTCTGTGTGAGAAACCTATGCTGTGTCAAATATTTAATTACAATCCAAATTCAGTGCTGTATCAAGCTTGAATGTTGTGTCCTGCATACTTGCCCCATCTGTTCAGGGTTCGACCTCTGCGGTCGTATCAAGCTGCGCCCCAGAGGAGCATTTTATTTTGTAATGAAATGATGGTTACCAAGAACAAGTTATTATGAGAATCTTAATGGAGTGAGGGATTCATTTGTTTACAAAATGGTGGGTCCTGTCTAATTTTCATGACTTATAATAGTGAAACCCTGCCTTAAAAATAGTTTGTATACTGTAACTGTCATGTTGGTCTGTCCATATAATCTAAATGATTGCACAATAAATTATAAAAGCCATAGTCAGTCCCTCAATCAACCTTCAGACATTATTCCCCTACAGTAAATATTTGATCTGTGTAGACACCTCTTTTGAGGTAATTTCAGTATGTTTAGAATATTTTAAGAGGGTTAAAGAGCAGTTTATATTTTCTAAAATAAAAGTACTGATAAACCTCTAGGTTGAAGTCAATTTATTCTGTTTAGCCTATTTTCAGAGTGTTCAATTGCATTTTTTTCTTAACAAAATGTCTGTTCTCTATTGAAGTTTTTCACAAGAAAAACACCTAAAAAACAGAAAGAAAAAAAATCTGATGAAATTACTTTTTTTCTAGTCAGCACTAAGTTTAAAAAAACTCAGGAATTGACAGTTCAATATATAAATGGCCATTATGAGATTTTCAAATAATGAAGGCCTAGGTACTCAAGTTATTAACAGGGAATAATATTAATGTTATTCAGAAAATTGAAATTTTGTGTTGTTTCAGTTGCATAACCTTTTGTAATTAAGGTAGCTTGGCTTTGTGTGAATCAGATTGACCTTAGCAAAGATAGTTTAATTTTGGATTTTTAAGGTTCTATGCATCATAAAATTGGCAGATTAGAATCTAGTGGCAAATAAATTTTATACTATATAACGATGGTATCAAAACCTATTTTTCATTTATCATGTAAAGTCATTAGATGATTTCTAAAAAGTAATATAGTTTTCTTGAATCACAAAGACATTAAATCGTTCCAGGCAGATATTGTAAAATATTATTACAAGGGATGAATATAAAACAAATCAGATGACATGTTACAACTCAGTAACCTCTTGGTCGATCGGGAGAGGATATGATAAGGAGTGGTAACTAATGACTCCATACTAATAGTTGGGAAATAAATAGTTATAGTTTTAATTGTCCTCTATATGATAGAATACCTGATTATTGTTTTACAATGAATAGTTTTATGAAATAAAACTGTTCCAATGCTATGGTTCTTAGTTTTGTCTGTATACTAAAAGGATTAATAATTTGGATCAGATGGTTCCGTATGGCTTGGTTTGTTTGGTTGGCTGCTGATAACATTATATAACACACGCAATGGAATAACAACAGAAAACCGTTATGAACATGACTATCCACAAAGTCTGTAGAAAACATGTATCTTACTGGTCATAGATCTCAAACCTCTGGATGTTGGCTGTATGATGTTATTATATGATATCTATACCTAGTGGTCATAGATGATCCCTCTTAAAGGGAAAATCCTGTTTTAAGATTATCTGGATCAATGAGTTGGAGTTAGACAGTTATTTGTCTAGTTGTGTTTTGGTTAGTTAATTATTTAAAAAGTAATACAAGGAAGTCTACATTTGTCATAAAAGAGGGTCCTACGTCAAACAGTATATCATTTCAAATAGTTTTCTGTACTGACCTTTGAGGCAAGATTTCTTTTCTTAATATACAACACTTTTATTGCATTTGGGTATTATCTTGCTAATTATTCAAAGGTAATTGTGTTTGTTTCTTTTGCAATGTCATTGTTAACTTCCTTTTCTTGAATATCTGATAGATTTGTAAGGATCTTGACCCTTTAACCTTATCAAGAGGTGTAAGATTTCTATAAAGTACGGAATAGTTGTCCTCAGCAACTTTAAAAACAAAAAAACCACTCAGAGACAATTAGAGGTCTTGAACGATTTTTGTCAAGGTCATTATCAACCTTGAGTCTGAATAGGTGGGAAATAAATTGAATGAAGACAACCAAACATCTGCCATCTAAACTAAATACCCTTAAGGACAAAAGACAATGTCTCTCTTTTGATTTTATTGAGCACTCAACATGAGCACTTATTGCTTTAAATTTTTTCATCAAATATACTTACAATTTATTCTTTTTACTAAAAGTATCACAAGGTTTATAAAGATTGTTAACCTTGTTATCTTTTGCAAAAGCATCAAAATTGCTTAAAATAAATAAAACTAAGATTTCTTTTTTTTTGTCTGTGAATACATTATGGGCTTTAAGATTAAACAGTCATTTACTAAACTCAGAAAATGTTTGACCAAATTGTATCCAGATTTTATTGACCAATAACAATTGAATAATTGCTGGGTGGGTGCTCAATGTCCAGCAGGAAATATAACATTTGTATGTTATATACCCAGGACTATAACGTATAACATATGTTAAAATAATGTGAAGATACTAATTATCCGATGTGCTTTGAGTTGGTTTTTTTTTGGAAATGGTATCTCACAAGGTAGCAGTCCACAGAAAGGCATATTATTTCCCTACCCCAGGATAATCTAATTAATGGGAAGTCATTCAAGGTCAGACATAATCTGTAAAATACAGATTTTTTCTTTCTGCAAATCTATTTACATTTTAGAAAATGGTTGGAATATAATCATTTTTCAAATATAATACTGAAATATTAATAACACTTACAATTGAGAAGTCAGTAAACACTCCCTTTATTACCTGAGTAACTGACCTGTCAATGAACTTGTCTACAAACTTGTGCAGGACATTACATGTACATTTATTATTTACCATTAATGTGTTGTCAAGTTTTTGTATGTATTCTAATGAATATTTATTGAAAAAGCCCATGCAAAACCATGAGACTAACCACTCTTCATTGTTGATTAGCTATCTGTTATTTCTAGACAAACAGTACTCCCTGCAGTTGTCTTCTGAAAGAATCAAAATGTCTGCCAGTATAGACTAACCTCTGTTTATTTCAGAAATAATGTTTTGTGCAAACTAATAATTATTCTCATCAGACTGTTTTGGCATGACATGGGAAAAAACTATCAATATGTAAAAATAAATATGCATTCCATTGTTAACAGCCAGTCTGAAGAAATACAAAGAAATTGCATAACTGCACAGATGTATCTGTCAGGCAGTTTTTACATTTATACATTTTAAACTTTTCTGTTCCCTCAGTTGATGCTCTACCTATATTTTGTAAAGTTAAACTTGTGTAAAGTCTTTTTACAAGTTAGGCAATTGTATATTCTGTAGTTAAGTCTCCCAAACGAAGTTTTGGAAGACTTATTGTTTTTGCTCAGTTCTTATTATTATTATTATTCTTCTTCTTCTTCCGCCGCTTTTAAATTTGAACTTGTCCGCACCCGTTCTCCAAAACCGCTTGTCAAATTAACTTAGGGTTTCACAATATGTTAGACTAACATGTCTAGTGGTGCAATCAGGGTTTTGTTTGTGCAATGGGGTTTATAAAGGGGTACTTTGAGGGGCAAAAAGAAAAGAGGGTTTTACTATAGAACCCTATGGGATTTTATTTTTAAAAATTTTCAAATGATTATAAATTGAAAACTGTTTGTGATAGACACAATCTTTTTAATTGAAAATGTTCTAAATGATAAAGCCCATTAAATGAAATACAGGGTTAGTCCCCAGGGGTCACCCCCACCCCCTGCCATTAAAGAAAATTCTAATACCTTGTAAGTGGTCAAGATCCCCACCCCTAAACCATATATATTTTGGTTTGTCATGCTAAGATGGTTTGAATGATATACAGGGTTAGTCCCCAGGGGTCATCCTGACCCCCTGCCATTTGAGAAAGTTCTAATATCTTGTAAATGGTTGAGATCCCCACCCCTAAACCATATATATTCTGTTTTGTCATGATAAAGCACATCAAATGAAATACAGGGTTAGTCCCCAGGGGTCACCCCCACCCCATGCCATTTAAAAAAGTTCTAATATCTTGTAAGTGGTCAAGATCCCCACCCCTAAACCATATATATTCTGGTTTGTCATGCTAATATGGTTTGAATGATATACAGGGTTAGTCCCCAGGGGTCATCCCGACCCCCTGCCATTTGAGAAAGTTCTAATATCTTGTAAATGGTCGAGATCCCCACCCCTAAACCATATATATTCTGGTTTGTCATGATAAAGCACATCAAATGAAATACAGGGTTAGTCCTCAGGGGTCACCCCCACTACCTGCCATTTAAGAAAGTTCTAATATCTTGTAAGTGGTCAAGATCCCCACCCCTAAACCATATATATTCTGGTTTGTCATGCTAAGATGGTTTGAATGATATACATGGTTAGTCCCCAGGGGTCATCCAGACCCCCTGCCTTTTGAGAAAGTTCTAATATCTTGTAAATGGTCGAGATCCCCACCCCTTAACCATATATATTCTGGTTTGTCATGATAAAGCACATCAAATGTAATACAGGGTTAGTCCCCAGGGGTCACCCCCACCCCATGCCATTTAAGAAAGTTCTAATATCTTGTAAGTTGTCAAGATCCCCACCCCTAGACCATATATATTCTGGTTTGTCATGCTAAGATGGTTTGAATGATATACAAGGTTAGTCCCTAGGGGTCATCCCGACCCCCTGCCATTTGAGAAAGTTCTAATATCTTGTAAATGGTCGAGATCCCCACCCCTAAACCATATATATTCTGGTTTGTCATGCCAAGATGATTTGAATGATATACAGGGTTAGTCCCCAGGCATCACTAATGCATATAACTTTACTGGACCAAACCAATTTTAGGCGACCCTGGGAATTACGAATTATGGGAGCTTCGTTTGGGAGACTTCGTAACAGCATCCTGTTACAATCATTTCTTGTTTTATTTATTTTTGTGATACCAACTTTTGTGGATTAAGGAAAAATTGTATATTCATGGATATTTCATTTCATGGATTTTCCAAAGTCTTTATACTATATAAGAATAAGGAGATGTGGTATGATTGCCAATCAGACAACTATCCACCAAAGTTCAAATGAAGTGGATAGAAGAACTTATAGGTAACCGTACAGCCTTCAACAATGAGATAAACCTATACCATATAGTCGGCTATAAAAGCCTATAGATAATTATTACTTCGTTGAACATTTGAATTCATGGTTAATCTTTTCCCAGGAAATCCCCTAAAATTGGTGAGCCTCCACATGGGGTTTTTGATTATGTGATTACTTGGCAGTTTTTATAGTGATTATTTGATTACCAGACCAAATATTTCATGTTTATTTGATAATCTAGGACTGTATTTTTGATTATTTGATTATCTTGTTTAAAGAAATATTAAATGATTATGTGATTATATTGGCAAAAAATTTGTGATTATGTGATTACTTGGACACCACCATGAGGGGCCTCATTGGTACCCCACGAATGATAATGAAATCACAGTACCATTTTCTTTGTGCATTTATATGCAAATATCTCAACCTTTACATAATATTTAAGGATAAAGAAAATAAAAATATTAAGAAACTGGAACCAAAACTATTCTTTAACTAACAATGTCTGTGAGAAAAAACCCGGAATATTAAGTATCTACGCACTCAACATGATTCCATAGAAATACTTGTAAGTAAGGTTTAAACCCAATACTTGTCTTTCTACTTTAGTGCTTTTGTCTCACAATCCTTTGAATTATTGCATGTTTCCAGCTCATAAAGATTCTTAAAAGTATTGTCAATGTGCAGACAAAAAGATTATAATGCCATTTGTAGATAATATCTTAAGATTCTCGTCTTTGAGAGACATGCAAAAATAAGAAATGAAAAAAGTGTGTCAAGTCGATCAATTTCAAATCACAAGAATATTTATGAGTTTAAGGGCATACACGCTGGTGATTTCATCAAAAAAGGTCATAAAATAAAGATAAACCTTGATTTAGACTGCAGACAAAATAATGCGTTCACGTTATTTCTGAACAAGTGTATATAACTTACATTTCATTGCCTCCTTATCAAGTGTCAACATTTAGATTTTCATTATTATGACTCATTCATCCAAATAACTATTTCAGGGACAAAATGACTATATGTATTTGATATTCTGCAGTGATAGATATTTTTCTTCTCTCACTTTTTGCTGAGGTTGCAATGTTGATGGGAAAGATTATGCTAGAGCACTGCATATATATATATATTTGGTGTCACGATATCTCAGTAGCATGAGTTCGAATCCCGGCGAGGGAAGAACAAAAAATTTGCGAAAGCAAATTTACAGATCTAACATTGTTGGGCTGATGTTTAGACGAGTTGTATATATATATATATATATATATAAAATCATTGCATGATCAGAAATTAAATAAATTTTCTAAGTTTTATATATTTTACCAGAAAATATTTCTTGGGAATTCCCCTTTTAACAAATCTCTTATATTTTCAGACGTGGAAAACACCTATTTGAGCTTTGCAAATCCAAATTATCACTACGAAGATAGAAAGAACAGTAACGACAAACTGAATAAAGACGTTTACCATAACGATAACAACATTTATGACGAGGTTGATGTGAGCACCATTTCTCTTCTTGATAAACAGAACGGTCAAGAAACAAAAGACATGAAAGTAGAAAATAAGGAACTAGACAAATTGTCACAAAAGAAAAGACATCTTTTGAATGATGTCAATTCTTCAGATGATGAGGTTGCTACGTCCACAGATGAAGAAATTGAAAACAAAGATCGTGGAAAAAACGAAAAAGTCCTAAGTGAAAACAAAAAAAACTTGAAGAATAGTGACAGTGGATTTGAAGAGTTGGATAATTCTAAAACAAGTAGAAACAGGAAGAAGCAAGGGTTTATGGGATACTATACAATGTTAGAAGCTAAGGCCAAGGAAAAACAGCTGAAGATTCTGGAGACTCCTGATACAGAGGAAGATACACCAACAGGGGGTAGCAAGTTTACAAAGTTAGTTTTAGTAGACTCTGCAATAATCAAAATTGGGTATTTATTTTGAACTATGCATACATTTGTAGTCACAGTCATTCCATAAGCAGTTGAGAGTACAAAACTTATTGAATGAAAAAAAAATATACGAATGGCATCTCTCACTTGGTTCCTAGTAGACCAATGTCTTAATTTCTTACACTACTCAATATAGCCTTGTTTTCAAGTGGTGATCAAAAGTATCCTCCCAGTCTCAGGTTATTAACAATTCAGATACTACTAGTAGATACTGGACATTAAACAATCAATAATCAATCAATCAATCAAGGACAAGTGTTAAGAGACATCCAAATTTGATGACTGGTATTTTCTAGAGTATTGAAGTGTGCACATCCATTGCTCATGCTTTCTTAAAAAAATAACTGAAAAGCTATTGTTATTCTATCAGTTATTTCTGCTTCATTTCTTCCTTAGATTTAAATTGTAGAAATTCTGTGAAGCCTCCTTATTTGATGTGAGTCTACAAAAAATCTTAAATATAGTGGATTGGTAGTTGTGTGGTCTTAGTAGTCCAACTACTCTATCAATAGCCTGTCAACACGGATAGTAGTCCAACTACTCTATCACTAGCCTGTCAACACTGAGGTTGTGAGTTCTAATCCTACTCTTTCACTAGCCTGTCAACACTGAGGTTGTGAGTTCAAACCCTACTCTATCACTAGCCTGTCAACACTGATAGTAGTCCAACTACTCTATCACTAGCCTGTCAACACTGATAGTAGTCTAACTACTCTATCACTAGCTTGTCAACACTGATAGTAGTCCAACTACTCTATCACTAGCCTGTCAACATGGATAGTAGTCCAACTACTCTATCACTAGCCTGTCAACACTGAGGTTGTGAGTTCTAAACCTACTCTATCACTAGCCTGTCAACACTGAGGTTGTGAGTTCTAATCCTACTCTATCACTAGCCTGTCAACACTGAGGTTGTGAGTTCTAATCCTACTCTATCACTAGCCTGTCAACACTGATAGTAGTCCAACTACTCTATCACTAGCCTGTCAACACTGATAGTAGTCCAACTACTCTATCACTAGCCTGTCAACACTGATAGTAGTCTAACTACTCTATCACTAGCCTGTCAACACTGATAGTAGTCTAACTACTCTATCACTAGCCTGTCAACACTGATAGTAGTCCAACTACTCTATCACTAGCCTGACAACACTGATAGTAGTCCAACTACTCTATCACTAGCCTGTCAACACTGAGGTTGTCAGTTCAAACCCTGCACGATTGACAGTTTTCTTTCCAAAGGTTATGGTTCTCTCAGGGCACTCTGGCTTCACCCACCAAAAAAAACTGACCGCCACAAAATAGCCAATAGTGCTGAAAGTGGTGTTTAACACAAAACAATCAATACAACTAAAATCGATTGTAAGTGTACTGAATTGTTCATGACTGATGAGTAACTCTTATCTAAGATTTTTTGTAAAATGAAGGCCTGGTCATTGTTCTAGTACTAAGGCAACACAATTGCCAAGTGAGCTGTTAAATGCCAATAAGTAGTCTATAACATACTGGCATTGATAAAAAAATAATGAAAAGGTATCAAAGAAATGAGTCTTTAACTGCTACTTAATGTGGAATGGATACCCAGGTGATGATGTTGAATTTTATGGATGGATGACAATGTCTTCATTTTATAATCTTATTCAGATCTTGTATTGTCACGATAAATTTATATTTTAAACATCTCTGCTACAGGTTTTGTCCATTTGAGGTTAGTTTAAGTTCAGGTTATGCTGAAACCTATTGTTAAAAATATCTTTTATTAATGCAAAAATATATAGCAGACTTTCTACAATTGTTTTGAAACAGAAAAATATATCACTAAACCCATTGAGCATTCTTCCTTAAATATACAAAATTAAAACCAACATACTTTTATAGTGTGAAAAATTAATTAACAACCAACAAACTTTTAATTAATTTTATCTTGTGAAACTATTTTATTATCGTCACACAAATTAATTGCTGTACAAATGAACCTGTATAATTCTGAACTGAAAATTGATAGTCTAAAAATTAAAATGTTTTGTAATAAGAAATACAAATTAAAACACCAGTAGAATTGACTTTTAATTTATACTTTTACCAGACAACATTTATAAAATTTATTGTCAATTTCAGGTTTGGATTTGACATCAACTCTCCCGACTCTAATGATAGTGGTATCCAATCAGATGCTAGATCAGATGATGGAAGCAGTCACGTACATGGTCCAGTGAATGATGACATCTATGCAGTGGTGTGTAAATCTACCAGCTCTGACCTCGGTCTGCTGAGAATAGAGAACAGTGGTAGTGAAGATAACACTCCAACAGAAGAGGTAAACATTGATTGCACTCTCGGAAAATATTGTCATTCATTTAGTGTGTCCGCTTGTCTTCTGGTAAAGTGTAGTAAGATGATAAAAAGACGTAATATCTTAATGTAATTTCACCACAAAATACATCAAGATATGAACTGTAAAAAATAGGTCCAAATGCTGCAAGGTTAATATTAGAGATTAATGTTCCAGCATCACTGATGAGTCTTTTGTAGACGAAAAGCGAGTCTGACGTGCACAATTTTAATCCTGGTATATTCATGGTTCTTTTTTTTTTAAGATTTAGGTATCTTGGTATCACAATGTAATTTCATAACAGAATGCACCAAGTTATGAAATGTCTCAAATATAGGTAAAAAGATTTGGTATGAAATTTATTTTTTTGTAACTTCTTGGTTAATTTTCAAGAGTCTTCATTAAGGCACATTGATATTTTTTTTCTTCAAAATGAACATTTAAGAAAACAATTGAGAATATACCCTGGTATATACATATCCTACATCTGTAAATGAAATCAACAAACTAGGGTGTACTTTACTTGTCTAATAAGAAAGCTTCAGACAATTATGACTTCGTTATTCTTTGGCCAAGCTATATGGTGACATAGTTACTGTATTTTTGTATTTTTGGGTTGCTGTCTCATTAATGTTCGTAATAGAATAATCCAAGCATAGTTACATTGTCATAAAATTACTAGCCAACATATTAACATATAAATGGAAAGAGCATTTAAGAGGATAACAGACCCTACCTTTTTATTTGCGGTCGTATATTGGTATGACGTTGGCGTCGTCGTCGTCGTCCGAAGACACATTGGTTTTCGCACTCTAACTTTAGTTTAAGTGAATGGATCTCTATGAAATTTTACCATAAGGTTCAATACCTCAAAAGGAAGGTTGGGATTGATTTTGGGGGTTATGGTACCAACAGTTAAGGAATTAGGGGCCAAAAAGGGGCCAAAAATAAGCATTTTTGTAACTTCCAGACATAACTTGTGTGTTAGTGTATGGATCTCTCTGACATTGTTCCACAAGGTTCCATATCACACAGGGAATGCTGGGATTGATTTTGGGGGTAATTGCCTCAAAATATTAGGAATTAGGGGCCAAAAAAGGGGCAAAAAACAAGCATTTTTCTAGTTTCATGACAATAACTTGTGTGTAAGTGTATGGATCTTTCTGAAATTGTACTACAAGGCTCCATATCACAAAGGGAAAGCTGGAATTGAGTTTGGGGGTAATTGCCCAAAATGTTTAGGAATAACGGGCCAAAAAGGGGCCAAAAATAAGCATTTTTCTAGTTTCCAGACAATAACTTGTGTTCAAGTGTATGGATCTCTCTGAAATTGTACCACAAGGTTCCATATCACACAGGGAATGCTGGGATTGATTTTGGGGGTAATTGCCTCAAAATATTAGGAATTAGGGGCCAAAAAAGGGGCAAAAAACAAGCATTTTTCTAGTTTCATGATAATAACTTGTGTGTAAGTGTATGGATCTTTCTGAAATTGTACTACAAGGTTCCATATCACAAAGGGAAAGCCGGAATTGAGTTTGGGGGTAATTGCCCAAAATGTTTAGGAATAAGGGGCCAAAAAGGGGCCAAAAATAAGCATTTTTCTAGTTTCCAGACAATAACTTGTGTTCAAGTGTATGGATCTCTCTGAAATTGTACTGCAAGGTACCATACCACAAAGGGAAGGCTTGGATTGAGTTTGGGGGTGATGAATCATAAGGGGGTTCATAAAATTTGGGGGGGGGGGATTTTTTTTTTTTTCCTTTTTTTCTTTTTTTCCTTTTTTTTTCTTTTAAAATTTTCCATTTTAAGTTGGTTATTTCTCTGTTTTATATTTAAAAGCAAATAATGATGATATGGTAGGAGATACACACCAAACAGGATGTGTAAATTATTATATAATAAGTATTGTGCAATAGCAAGAAATTTTCAATTGCACAGTATTGCATAATAGCAAGAAATCTTCAATTGCACAGTGTTGTGCAATAGCAAGAAATCTTCAATTGCACAGTATTGTGCAATAGCAAGAAATATCCAATAGCACAATATTGCGCAATAGCAAGAAATTGTCAATTGTACAGTATTGCGCAATTGCAAGAAATATTCAATTGCACAGTATTGTGCAAAAGAAGATACTTCGTATAAGTTGCTTATTTCTTGACCAATTTCAATGGGGTTTTATTCTTGAATTCTTGGGGTTCTTAAATATGCTGATTCTAACCGTGTATTAAGTTTTTGGATTTTGGGCCCCGTTTTTAAATTGGTCCACATTGAGGTCCAAAGGGTCCAAAATTAAACTTTGTTTGATTTCATCAAAAATTGAATTATTGGGGTTCTTTGATATGCCGAATCTAACTGTGTATTTAGATTCTTAATTTTTGGTTCCGTTTTCAAATTGGTCTACATTAAGGTCCAAAGGGTCCAAAATTAAACTTAGTTTGATTTTAACAAAAATTGAATTCTTAGGGTTCTTTGATATGCTGAATCTAAACATGTATTTAGATTTTTGATTATGGGCCCAGTTTTCAAGTTGGTCCAAATCGGGGTCCAAAATTAAACTTTGTTTGATTTCAACAAAAATTGAATATATGGGGTTCTTTGATATGCTGAATCTAACCATGTATTTAGATTTTTGATTTCTGGGCCCCATTATCAACTTTGTCCACATTGAGGTCAAAAGGGTCCAAAATTAAACTTTGTTTGATTTCATCAAAAATTGAATTCTTGGGGTTCTTTGATATGCTGAATCTAACCATGTATTTAGATTTTGGATATTGGACCATAATAGGTGAATGTCCAATTTAAAAATTTTAAGTTCTTAGACCACATTCATTCTGTCAGAAACCTATGCTGTGTCAAATATTTAATCACAATCCAAATTCAGAGCTGTATCAAGCTTGAATGTTGTGTCCATACTTGCCCCAACTGTTCAGGGTTCGACCTCTGCGGTCGTATCAAGCTGCGCCCTGCGGAGCATTTTATTAATTAATATAATGAAATTATTGATGTAAATCTGGTATTTTAGGATTTATAAAGTGATTTGGGCTTGATTGACTTTTGGCATTCCTACTATAGAAACACTTTGGCTAACTCTAACGAAAATGTGCTTTGTTCTACTTACAAAACAGTTGAGAAAATCGTAAAATTGTTTTTTGTTTTCTTCCATGAGCAAATTGTTAAAAATTCCTATAAAGTAATTGATGTTGTCTTTCAATTAATTAAGCGATGTCTGTGCCGTCACCTTTATTGACCCTTGTTTGGATGAAAGTGAAAGTTGTTGTCTTATCTTATGACATTAATTGTTTGTGAAATGCCAAAACATTGAAATGGAAATCTGTATTATGAAATCATTAACGGAACTTTGTATGGATTAAAGGATAGGATTTCACATTTATGTCTCCAGAAAGGGATAAAAAGTAAAATACTTATAGATTTTAAAACAAAAACAAGTGAATGAACGTGTACAAAACAAAAACAAGTGAATGAACGTGTACAATGTATAGGACTTTATCTGAAAGCTATTTTTTTTTAAATTTTAAGAAGCAATTAGTAATATTGTTTCTCATAGAAAGTGTTTTTATTTCCTGAAAGGGAAACTTTTTAATATTTATTTTATTATAAACAGAAACATAAATAAAGGATTATGGCAATACTAATTATAAAAGTTACATAAAATAATGTTCTAAAATAAGCAAAGAAATGAAACTGTACTGTGCCCAGTCACAAACTACAAATGTATGTAAGAACCTACAGCTTACATTGTTCTGTGGCTGAATAAATGAGAATATAAAGTAAGGAAATAAGTAGAACCTGATTTTAATCCAAATCAGCTAGTTTGTCAGTTAAGTGTATATCAATTTAAATTGTAAGAAGAATTTTTCATAAGGCAGTAGCTCAATATCCATGCAAATTTTACATATGCTCAGTGAAACATGTCCTGAACTAATTGAAGACAATTACCCGGCGGGGATCCAGAGATTAAAGTGGGGGGGTTTTGTGAGAAACGTTTTTGAACATTAATATATATTAGAGAAGTTTTCTTGTTATACCAAACCTCATGTTTTTCAATAATTGGCACACTTTTTGTTCACCCGGCATATGATTACTCAAAATAAACTTTTTAGATTTGTTCAGTTATTTAATTACAGATCGTATCCACCCGTTTAGCAATTGCTGCATCAGCCCTTGCATCTATTCCACTAGCCGACTTATTATGTGTGTTGGTAAAGTCTTGTGATCTTAATAAGGCTGTTTGGTGGTGGTTTTTTTTGTGTGAGATTAACATTCACCATTTGCCTTTACCCAATTCTGAACGGGTTTTTTTAACAAACTTTCCGGGGTTGTCATCAGTAGCGAACAAAACGCAAAATCTGCAGTAAATTCCATCCTGTGAAATTGAATAGACAATGCATGGGGAAAAGTGCAGCCAATCATATTTGAAGCATCTTTTTAACCCGTACAGTTCTCGTTTTAATTTAGAATGCTACACATTTGAGCACTAGGTACGGATGTGAAATAAAAGTTTGCAATATCCTTAGATTCAGCAGGTGTCATTTAAAAAAACAATCTTATGGATATGATAGGGTGAAAAGTAATTTTCTTCAAATCAAGCTAACAGAAAACGTCGTTTTAATCATAAAACCCTTAATTGGATTGTCTTAATTAAATCCTTTGATCCTCTAATTATCAAGTTCCCTTTAGGCAAATTTAATTGTGACATGTGTATATTGAAAGGAGTGTAGCGACAAGTGTCACCCTGTTCAGTGCTGGATATTCAATTTATAGTAAAGATAACATTAAAGCAAGAAATGATTAATAAAAAATTATTTTAAGATTTCCAAGCGGGGGGGTTTTTGCGAACCCCCCCAAACCCCCCTAAATCCGCTAGTGATTACTTCCCTTTTGAATCTTATATGGCATCTACTACTGGGGAATATGTTTGCTGCAGCATCTATAGAAGGATATGCTAACCCTTCCAGTTCACCTTATCAATTGTTTTTGATAATTTATGTTGTTTTTGCATCTGTACTAGCCCTCTTTCTATTGTTATTTTTTGTACTTGTATTCCTAAGCATTTCTGACACTCTCTGAATTTGTCATTTCAGATTTTTTGAATTTTTTCTGACTGCTATTATTGAATGTGACCTTTAAAGTCAACCAATGTTTTGTTTATATTGAATGGGATATTGAAAACCCTTACCCCATTATTTATATCTTTAGTTTGATTATATTTTTTAGTCGCTGTCTCTTTAATTTTGTCATCACATCTGTTATTCATGATTAATTTTCTCTGATTAATTCAGGTGAGGCCATAAAAATACCTATACTACAAAACATCATTGTAAATAATCTATATATATATATTTTTTTTATATAGGACAATCCAAAGAAACAGAAAGAAGAAAGACTTCCACCAGGATGGGAGAAATGTGAAGGTATAGAACAGAGTGGAACATTCACTGTGGATATAATAGCTTTTTACTTCTATCATATGCTTATAAAATGGGGATAACTAAACACTTGCAAAAACAGTATAAATAAAACACAACAAAACCAAAATTAAACAAAAAGGAGAAACCCCCCAAAAAAGATTTTGTCAACACTTCACCATTCAAAAATCATTGTTACATTGAAGGCTGCAGTTTTCTGGAAGAATATGATTTTAAATTGTTTATAAATAATGAGAAATGATGCTGAAAATCCTCATGACATGTAATATAGATTGAAGAGTAAAAGGTCTTATGGGGCAAAAAGTTAAGGACCAGAAATGTAAAATATTTGTGTAGTTTCCTCATATTTGGAAAGTGTTTGTTATCATGATCTGTTTGTGGTTCTCTCAGGGCTTTCTGGCTTCCTTCAAATATAAAAACTGGCCACCACAATATAGTTAAAAGTGCTGAACGTAGTATTAAACACCAACAATCAATCATTCATAAATTGTCCTATTCTTGTGAGGTAGAATTAAGCTTATTTATATATCATTATTGCATCTTAATTGGATAGTTTTGGTAAATTATGAAATGACAGATTTATTAAAGGAAATTTCTGTTTAAATGGTGCTTGTTAAAGATTTGACTATGCAGCATTCAAATGTAATACAACAATAACAACAATAGTTTATGTTAAGAGGGTTACACAGTTAGCTATATAACTAATCTTCCCTGAGGCCCTCATCATAGAAAAACATAAACAAAAAATCGTTGAATAGATGAACATTCCCCACAAAATGGTTAATGAGACTAACACAAATTTTAACTTAGGAAATTTCTGGAATATTGATAATTTGCAAAAAAAATAAACAGATGTATTGATATTTTCAGTGAATGATTCATATTTGTTTTTCTTTGTCTTTATGAAGGGAGTGAAATGCAATATCCAAATTTTCTATTATTTAACAGATGAAGATGGTGCATATTACTGGCATATCAAGAGTGGGACTATCCAGAGGGAGCCACCATCCCCAGCACCACCAGATACTAAACATGTGACCATAAGATCTGTATCTATAAATAGTGATAGTGTAAGTATTGCAATAAAAATGATGTAAAATGATAATGATAAAAATGATAAATGAGGCACTATAGGGTGGAATCTTTTACCAGCTAGTCTAAAAACTGTGAATAATGTGGATGCTTTAGAATAAGAAACACACAGCCTATTTAATGAATAAACATGAAGATTGAAATATTTTATTTTGCAAAATACATAAAACATTTGAATAATGTTTGTTTTTATGATATTATATTTTTCAACTGTATGGTTTTTGTCTCGCCTTGACGGAGTCAAAAAGTGTGACATAGGTATGCTGTTTCCGGCAGTGATGGTGTCAGCAGCAACAATGTATTAGTTTGTGATTAGGTCAGTTTATGAGGAACCACTAGTGATAGGTCAATGGTATTCGCTATGCAGTTGTATTAGCATTGACACATCTCATTTCCATGGATATTAATTGGCCCTAATTCCTAAGTTATGGTCTATTTACTTTGAAAAATTTTACTTAGTTTACATGTATTAGTTTGTGATTAGGTCAGTTTATGGGGAACCACCAGTGGTAGGTCAATGATATTTGGTATGCAGTTGTAAAAGCGTTGGCACATCTTATTTCCATGGAGATTGTTTGGCCCTGTACCTTCAGAAATGGTTCATTGACTTTGAATATTTTGCATAACTTACATGTTGAAGTATTGCTACTTTAATTTTAACATTTGCATTTTACTATCATAATAACAAAAAGGCGAGACATATCTCTGTGTTAACAGTTTATTATACATGTAATCCAAATTCATATTGAAAAAAAATTGTTTCTTGTAAAGGGAAAATCACTCAATATTTGTGTATAGTGAGAAAACTTGAGTCCCTGGTGGCTGTTTGGTCTTCGTAGTTTATCTACTGTATCACTAGTATGTCAACACTCAGGTTGTCAGTTTGAACCCTGCATGTGCAGGTGGGATTTTTACTTAAATCTTAATTGAGGAGGATTGTCAGTTTTCCCTGCCGAAAGGTCAAGGGTTCTAATTGGGCATTTTAACTTCCACCACCAAATAACTGACAGCCACAATATGGCCAATAGTGCTGAAAGTGGCATTAAACAAACTATAAATCAATCAGTCTCAGGCACCAACCAACATGAAATATGTTAACATATGAACATCAGTTGATTGCTGTTAGATTTTCAATTTTTTTCTTTCACATGATAATATGCAAAAGACCTTCTATAGACTTCTGATGTTATACAAGAAGTTTGCACTGAAAATATATTTTTAATTTCTTGTATCTGTTTAGTTTATTTATCCTATTTCTAGAAACAAAACCTAAAGATATTGTTTATTCACAATTAGGTATAAAATTTATTTTAGCATTTGATTTCTTTGTTCAATAACATATTGTGTAGAATTGAGTATTTCATAACGGCCAATTTCTGAAAAAACTCCATGGGGACATCAAGCTCAATAGAGTCTAATGCTTCTCTCATGCATGTCATAAATTTTTCAATGCGATATTGTATGCTTTTGAATAAGATTATAAGTGCTTAAATACTATTTTAACACCCTTGTGGTATTCAGTTTGAATAAGACAGGATTTTTAGGATCAGGTAACGCCTCTCATGTGGGAGATCCCCCTTAAATATGGAAGGCTGGCAGGTCTGTAATATCAGAGATTTAGAAATATTGTCAATAAAGTTTAAAGCCTTTTGTATATTAATTGTTTGAGTACAATTAACAAGTGTAGAAGTGTTATATTCACTAATTTGCACAATATTTAAATATTAATTGGTAGCCAATAAGGTACTTTAAGTTAAGTAGAAAAAAATTCAAGCGAAGAAAAAACAGTTACAGAATACTTGGCACAAATATGAAAATCACACTTTAAGGTTTTACTGTTGGTTGTTAATGATTTGCAAAATACCTGCTTTGTAATTTACAGTGGTTATTTTTAGCTTGCGCCACCAAATGGTGCTCTGATTTTGATTCTGCTTGTTACTGTGTTGTAAAATTAGCTTTCATTACTATTACTGTCAGTCTTAAAACTTGGTATCCCTTCCCTGTCCCTTCTGGGTCTGATGAGTCTTTGTAACTACATTGTAAAGTGCTGATAATAGTTGCATACCCAAGGGTGATTGAGGAATAGAAATAGGGTCACTTAGGTTTTCTTCCGATAGTCAGTAAAACCCTTGCCAAAGTGGGACTTCCTTTTGACTGTGCGTAATGTTCAAGTACACAGCCACGTCCGGTCAGAATGGGGACATTAAATCTGATGCCTCGTGTAAAGAGATTGTCCGGCTCTTTGCAGGTGAATAACCCTTGCAGCAACTGTTTGAGGGGTCTGTAGGTGGCCTGTTGTAAGACAAAATTTTCATCCCTATCCAATATACCCTCATTTTCCAGTGGCAGTCCAAATTTCCCTGACCTTCATCCTGAACGGCCTCTATTACAGGACCTTCCTATTGTATTTATTGTTAATTTGTTCTCGTCCTGAATATGCATGAAATATTTGCCACTGGATGTTAAGCAACCAATAATCAATCAAATCATTAATGGCATCTTTAAAATGTTCAAACTTTATATAAAGTTTGATCTTTAAAACTAGGCCAAAAATCAAAATAAATTTCTCATTAAAACTTAGTTTGTTAAAACATTGAATAGTTTCATCATGAGAATTGCTTTTAAATGTGTATTTATGGGTTTATTTTAAAAGTAAATTGTATCAGAAATGTGAGCAATCCTATGTAGGAGTAAGTTACTTTAGACTTAAAGTCTATGTAATGTACTTAGTAAACTGTCACTGATTAAAATTCTATTCCCTTATCTATGGTGCTGTGGTTGTAAATGTCTTCATAATACAGAAATAATTTCCAAAAAATATGTTTTATGACCACTGTATCAAATTTTAATTAACTGAAGTACAAATACTCTTATTAGCTTGCAAATAAAATACAGGAACTCCCCGATTTTACACTATACCTGAGATTGACTTAAAGTCTAACGACACAACGGAATGAATTTGAACAGTCTTGATATATAAGGGGAAAATAAGTTCTATTTCATTCGGTTAATTATATAATTCCTAGAAGAATTACAATTAGTCACTAGTAATTGATTTCCATCAGCAGAAAATCCCATATTTGTAATGTAAACAATAGAAATTTATTTTTTGCCATAGAAGTATCATGGATTTTAACATCCTGTGTAAATGACATTGATTACATAAAATTTCATGTTGTTAATTACAGATGGTTTTATTGAATTTGTTTGTTTGATTCCAGTCTTGATAAATTATGTAAATATTCCATTTAAAAGCATGTTACATTTATCATGAACCTCCGTGGGCTGTAATAAATAAATTGTCATACATAGAAAAAAAATACTTTGAAGAATACAAGGAGGCTTGAATAGGTGTGAAAATAGGTAATTATCAAACATTCTGGTAATCTTCACTAATTTTTGAAATTTTAGATTGTATTGTAAAAGTGGTCCTTTTACTGTATTTGCCAATTTCTATAACTAACATGGTAAACTCTTTCCTTATTTATATATATCCACTTGATTTTAAGTGAAAAGCATAACTGAATTTAATAGTTTATAAGAATTTATCATGCCAACCAGTTTTACTGAATTTATACAACAATAACAGGAGTTGTGTCAAATAAAACAGATTTTATTATGATGATAAGGAATAAGTTTCTTCAAGGATTCTCTTAAATTAAAATGTCGAAAATTTTTTAATGTCTCAATAGATATGTTAATAATTTTTAGCCTAAACATAATTTCTTTTTATTAACACAACAAACCAAATTATTATGTAAGATTTGGATGCAAGAAGATGCACTTTTATGCAGTATTTCTATTGCATGTTTTTTCATAATCCTCAATTTAATGAAATTGAAAGAACCTTGATATATATTAAGGATGAAACTGTTTCTGTTTATAAGACATTTCTGTAAAATGTGGAAATAAGATCATGCACCTTTGAAACAATACACTCTCTAAAGTACAAATTGAGGATATGAGAAAAGGCTTTGGTGGTATAATATGAATATTGAAGATAATCATTTTGTTATGTTGGTGTAAAAATTCATCCAAGAGTTCACACAGTGTGGGAGCATTATATGATGAAAGAACTTTGGTATATTGTTTGTAAATTCACTATAAATTTTGCTAAAAATAAAGGTATTGCAATATTAAAATGTTCGTGGAATCTGAGCAATGTTAAAAGTAGTTTGCAAAATCAAGTTTTAGGAATCATTGTAGATTTTTCAGGTCCAAATGACCCTAACAGAAGTGAAATAAAGAATTTTTGATGTTTGGGAGTTAAGTGTATTCCCATGTTTATTACATACATTAAATGCATCGCTTTGAAAAAAATAAAACATAAATGGTTGGTACATCAAAGAGAACAATTATGGCAATAAATGTATTGAAATCAAATGTAATTTTCAACAGTCCAAGTTCAAATGCACTGATTTAATAAGTGGATGGCTTCTGTATGATATAAATCAGGTATCACAATGATCACAATACATGGTTTATTATGAGTTAAAAAAAGAATGTGTCATTGTTACAGGAACCAATAAAACAGAAATGACATCTCATGTATGCAAACTCTAAAACTTACAAAAATAAAGGAGTGTGATTTGAGTTGTTTTTCATTGGCTTCATTGTTTTTCTGTTACCTATCCAAGATCTGGAATATTGGACAAATGAAGTAATTACAAACAAAATTTATACTGAGAAGACCTTATAAATGATTACATGTTGTCATACATTATAAAATACACAAGTTACATCTATAGATATAGGAAGATGTGGTATGAGTGCCAATGAGACAACTCTCCATCCAAGTTACAAGTTATTTCTGTTAAAGGAATTAATTAGTTACTGATAAGAATGAATAAATGAAGGCAACATTAGGATATTGCTGTTCAATAGTCATCAATCAATTAAGCGAAAACAAATCCTGGTTACAAACTAAAACCTAGGGAAACACATCAACTATAAGAGGAAAACAACTGAACAACAGAAACACTGAACTGCAACAAAAACAAACGCCAACATACATAGAAACGGACTATTTGATAAAAACTGCCATATTCCTGACTTGGTACAGGACATTTTTAGAAAAAATGGTGGGTTGAACATGGTTTTATGGCTAGCCAAACCTCCCGCTTATATGTCAATGTTAAAAATACCGCTAAAATGACAACACTATGTGACAGGAATACAGTACAAACAAAGGCAAGAACACTCAGCACAGAGAAATACATAAATAAATAATATAATAGTACATTACAACATGTAAACCAAAGAATAACAACGGACACCTCCCATGAATTTACGACAGCACACCAGGACACCACAAACGAAGTATAAACTGTGCGTCACATGAATGGATCAATGCGACAAAAAGTGACGTATTTTTTGTGACGTTTATATTATCACAGGTAAATTTCTAAAAATAAAATAGATTTGTTTTATTCAGACATGATAGACACGTACAAGAATATTAAATTGGGATTGAGTTGTAATGGTGTTATTTTATGTATTTTTTAACCATGACAAGAATATTAAAATGGAATTGTGTTTGTAATGGTGTTATTATTTGTATTTTCTAACCATGTCAGTTTTTCTTCTAAATCAAAACTGTGTATAAACAAAAAAATCCTGTGCATACAGTTGCTTTAAACTTAAAATGATATTAAAGAAATAGCTGATTTTTTATCTTAACTTTTACATACATAGAAAATAAAAATGAAATAACTGTAATATAAGGCAAGATCATGTAAGACCAAAATAAAATGTGATGTATTATTAGAAAACATATCTTGTGAAAATTTAGTGACAAACAAAATTAAAATAATTCAGAAAGTAGAATTCGACTTGGAATAATATAATGGTAATACACACAGTAAAAGTAATTTAACGAAGAACACTTGTTTTTTTTCCTTCTTTTTTTAACTTGCCAACTGAGATTTCAGTACAAGATATTTAAACCAAATACACTTTGTTGGTTTATTGGTTATTTTTTCTTTAATAAAGTAATATAAACACGAACAAACCTTCATATGCTAAAAATGAAATCTTTTCATTCAGCAGATTGACACATCCTGGGGAAAATTTACTTTAAATGTCTAAAAATATATTTTCTTTGTGGTTTCTTTTCCGATATTTAGGGATGACAAATTAAGTTTGATCTCGTCAGTATTAAGCTATGTATTCATATCTGTCAGTGTTAGTTAAAAGTGAATATGGGAGCCAATACTTTAATAACATTGCATTGTCAAATTGTCAAAAATGTCATAATTTCCCTTTTGATGTATTTATTTCATTTAAAGTGTTAGCAGAAGTTTAGATTGAAGTGCCTGACACGGAAATATTGTTATGTAATTTCAAAAAGTTGTTCTGGAAGGGAAAAAAAATAAACCTTCAATCTGATGTAATTGCCAGATTTTTTCATCAGATATAAATTTAAGAATTTGGCATAGAACCAGTTACTGCCATATCTGAATAGTTTTGATTAATATGAATAAAAGAGGTGTGTTGAATGTGTCAATGAGACAGACTTCTTTGTAAGAACAGTGTTAGTATACACAAGCAAACCTGATATAAAACATTATTTAACCAACAGATGTTGTATTTGATCCATGCAACATTTGAATGAATTTGTAAAGACTAATGCCTGCAATTCTTTCCTATAGGTTATACAATAAAAATCAAGTTCAGTTAATCATATCAAATCAGACATTTGTCCAGGTGCTTAAAAATGAAAACAAAGATTCTGGTTATAACAAAGAGCTATGGACACGACTTGGTATCATTTGTCCATTATCCTTAAAAGTCTGTTAACATTTACATTTTTGTCTCACCTTTGATGAAAGTGGCAGAATGTGAGACATAGGTATTACAATCCGGCGTTGACAGAGTGAACCATTTGTATTAAGCTTTATATTTCAGAAGGTAGAAGACCTGGATGCTTCATACTTTATAGGCAGATACCTTATGATATAAAGTTTCTGTCTGTCATATGTTCATTGTCCTTGACCTCATTTTCATGAGTAATAGTATAACTATATTTTGTATATGGGTTCCTTGCAACGTCAACATGTCCGTCAGACAGGGTTCACCTGACCTCCACCTCATTTCATGGATCAGTGATCAAGGTTAAAGTTTGTTGGTCAAGTTTCATCTGACCTTGACCTTTATTTCTTGTTTCATTGAACAATGTTTAGTTTTTGTGGTTAGATCTATTTCTCAGATACTATAAGTCACTATATTTGGTGTATGAAATGATTGTGAGGTTTTCCTGTCTGTCTGGCAGTTTCATATGACCTTGTCCTCATTTTCATGATAAATTGATCACTTAATTTTTAATTTTTTTCAGTTTATCATGTACATTAATCATCAATAGGTCAACTATATTTGATGTATAGAATGATTGTAAGGTGTACATCTGTCTGGCAGATTCATCTGACCTTGACCTCATTTTTATGGTTCATTGGTTAGTGTTAATTTTTCATGGTTTTCTCAGTTTATCAGGTACATTAAGCAATAGGTCAAGTATATTTGGTGAATGAATTGATTGTAAAGTGAACATGTCTGTGTGGCAGGGTTCATTTGACTTTGACCTCATTATTATTATTCAATTATGATTAAAAAATAAGTAGGCGACACATTTCAGCATGTGCACTCTTGTTTTTCTTCTGCTCTGAAACTACAAATCCAATTCAAACACAATTTGGCATGAATATTGTTTGAAAGATCGTTTCTACAATTTCTTCATTGTGTATTGAATGGTTAAATTTGTTTGCAACATGTTATCTTTCACTCAGATTAATCAATTTGTCCTCTGATTTGCAAGACTAAATCTTTTGAAAATTAAAAGGAATGGTGATTGGGAAATCCTTTTACATTGATTTTTCATTTGAGTGCTGATTAGATGGAAAATATAGGTTCCCACTGAATTTAAACCCCTAAAAAAATTATATGTTCACCTGTTTTTTAGAAACTGTAGGATCCATCTACATGATAGACTTGCTAGAAATAATTAATGTGAATTCTTCTTTTTTTTAAATCATTCTTATCAGGAAAAAAAGTTGTTGCTGATAGATAACTATTTCAAACATCTTTCTTTATGAAAGAACAAAGAATTCCTTTCAAAATTTATAGCATTTCTGATGGGTAGACCCTATATAAAGAATTTTCATTCACAATTATAAGGTGGCATAAATAGTAGATGTCATATATACTCCCATTTTACACTACTTATCTTTATCTGTGAAGCTATAAGTATGATCTGAACCAAACTTGCCAAAATGATGTAATTTCTTATAGGATCGGGGGGAAATTCACAGCTGCCAATAACTGTTTTTGACTTTGATTTGTCAATTTTCAAATTTCCTCTCTCTGAAACTCCTGTACAAAGTTTCAGACCTTATAGGTTTATGACTTGAAGTACTTGTAATATGTTTTACTTTGACCTAAAGGGACTGAGAGGTGTTTTCTAGGCTGTGGCAATTAATGTATTAAGTGCAGAAATAATAGGAAATAGAGACAAGTAAATATTGCATAAAGTAAAGCATTGGGAACCTTTATATTTTGGATTAAAAAATTGTTCTTTGATTAAAAAATTGTTCTTTGATTATTCATTCTTCATATCAAACTATAAAGTTTGGATCTAGAAAAATACTTCTATTGTTGGCTATGGGAAGACAATTCTTATTTTTTATGCAATCTTAAACCCCTACTATATTTAATGGTGTTGTCACATTAAAATGGGTCTGTATGTAGTAACTTGAGAACATGCATGATGCATGTAATTTTAGAAATTTCTTTAGGGAAAGAAGATTTGATTACTTGTGAATTTGTGTTTATTGAATGATCATTACGTCTGCAACTAGAGGCACTCCATTAATTTTTTCGTGACTAGTTAAGTAATAAAACCTTATCATTGATGTGGTGAATACAAAATTAAGATTATAAAAAGTCACGTTTTGCCTCAGACCTTGAGAAATATAATGATTTCAAAGTTTTTATTGGAATTATCGCGGAAAATTTATTGAGCTTTAGATTTTTTTCTTCTGCTAACTTTGATATAAATATAAATACTGTCTGGTTCTATAAGGAAACGATTATAGGGGTAATTACAGCATTGTCATAACACGTGCTGCTAAAATCTACATTGAATTTATGATAAAAGAACAATAAGAGGAGTTAAATTATTGCCAACTCAACTTTCAGGCACCAATAAATCATAGCTGTTGTTTGTTGTTAGATATTTTTGAATAAGATCTGTTAAAAAAGAAAGGTTTGCTGTAATCAACTGAATATTAATGAGTAACAGCACTTTAACTGTTTGAATTAAGGCAATTTTTTTACATAATGCGCACTAACTCCATTATGCCAGGATTACTTGCCATAAAACTTGGGATTGATAAGGAAGCTCCCTTTTGATTTTTTTAATTTTCTGCTTTTTCATTCCAGAGTTACATGACTTTCTTTGACAGTCAGATAAATGAAAGTCATTTTTTTTAAATGTCATGCACTATTCTAGTATGCTTGGGTAAAATTTCTACAAACGCTGTTCATTGGGACTTATGAATTTTGACTCGCTGTTGATTTTGAAAATTGTCTGGTTTGTCATTTCAGAGTGATTGGACTTAAATTGATTGACACAATACTTCATGTTCAAGTATCCTCATGCATATTTTACTACAGAGCCATTTTATTTGCTTCTGATTAAATGCCTTCTAAATATCCCATTTTATTTCTGCAACAATTTCAATATGTATAATAAGGGTGTATCTTGGTGCAGTTGCTTAATTTATATAGAGTCAATACAGCCAGACCAAAGTTACAGTTTGTTACCTCCTTATTGGAGTTATATTACCTATTGTCAATTTTGCAATGTTTCATGTTGGTCTTTCAGTAGATTACAAGAAAACATTGAAATCTGTTTGTGTTTGTCAGTTAAACACCATATTTTAAGCGTATTTTTGAAAGCCTGTTCTGATTATTGTAATTCATAATTTACATGAAGTTTGCGTTTATTGATGTGAAGGTTTGAGGACTTAAAAACTGTAGGATTTATCCACTGCAAACGTTTGAATGCACATTATTACGTGTCTTTCACTAGTATCCCTATGAATTTCAAATAATTGTCATTTCTGAATTAATACAACAAATTTATTGTCGAGTTAGTATAACAAAAATATTCTCAACTTCAGATTGAAGGCGCCTTTTTGATAAAGTAATGTTAGTGAAGTAATGAAATTTGATAAACCAAAATTGACTGTTTGACTTAATTGTATTACACTCATTGAACATTGGAGAGTCATGTAATTTAATAACTGTTTTAAGAACTTGTCTTGAGAACCTTTTTATCCTTTAGTTTTTATGTTTTTGATTAAGGCATTTCATTTAAGGTTTGCCATTAGTATTGAAATGAAATTGAATTTATCAGATAATGACATCTAGGGAATTATACAATGCTGGCCATAAAACTTTATTTTCCTGGAATTTATCTGATTTGTGGCATCTTAAGGTTTAAACAGCATCACTGTCAAACCTGATTTTCTTGAAAATTTGTATTACTTTGTCTTCGGTTTGTTTTTCTTTTTTCTTTCTGTGTCTGTATAAAAATGGAAATTCTTGTGATTTTCTAGATAAGTGCCTGTATTTCCTGTGTTAGGTTATGAAGCTTTAAAATGCATGACCAAATACTATTTCTTCATTGTATCATCTGATTCTTAAGTCACTTGGAAAATAGAAAGAGAAATTACTGTCATCTAAACTTCCAATATTTCATGATCGTTTCTAATTTACTTGGCTCTATTATTATATCCCGCAGGGAAACTGGATCTTTGATCTGTCACGGGAGAGTCTTTCAATGCCTGACCTTAACTCATTAGTCATGCATTTTTAGGGAACCTGGACAATAACATTTCTAATTATGGTAGCGTCTTTAGAATTAAGTCTGAGATAATGATTGGCAGATAGGACATGTAACAGATCGGATATACTGTCTGTATTACTTATATCAGTAATGGAATTTTTAATAGAAATGAGAGATTAGAAGGTGTTTATCTGTAAGAAATTGATTCTTAAATTAAAATTTATTGTCAATGTATTGACTTAGTTTGTCTGTTTTCTTGTTAATGTTGACTGATTTTGTAGGGAGTAGAAGTACATTTGTTTATATATATGAAGACTTTATTTCATAAGTAAAATTGCAGTAAAATTGCAGTTGAACGAATTTTAAGGTAAAGTGTTAGTTTTTGTCTCGTCTGCAATGAGAAAGTAGTGGAATGCAAGACATATATAAGGTTTTGCTTTTCCGGTGGTGTCAACAATTGTTCAGTTTGATAAGAACTACTTCTGATGGATCAATGATATATCTAATTGCATTACTATCAGTACATATCAGTTTGATGACTATTTCAAGTATTTTTGAGGCCTGCCCTCTATGTCATGGTCCAGCAACTTTGAATTAATTAGCAATGTTGCTGCCTATCAGATTATCTTTTTCTACATATCTCTGTGTCAACAGATTATTTAAGCAGAGGTATTAATATTTTATAAGGGAAATATGTCTTTGCAAAATGATTTATATGGTGAAATCTGTCTAAACTAAATATTCTTGTCTGCAGTTAGAGTTTTTAGGTACCTCCAAATCGAAAATAAGTTGGGCAAATTAATTTTCTGATTGTTTACTATCATTTATTTACAAAATACCTTAATAATCTAAACCCTTGCTGTGGTTCATGCTCACATCCCTTTTAGGAAGCCCTGGGTTTGATTCCTGATTAGGTCAAATATTTTAACATTGACATTTGCTGCTTCTCTGTTAATCACACAGCATTTAGGAGTAAGATCAAAGACTTGGAGTCAGAAATATAGGTCTTGGAAGGGTGACATATATTTTCCTGTGAACTGTTACCATGTGAAATGCTTGTTGAAAATTTGCCTCAATGTTGGTATTGTACAAAGCTGAGTTTATTATAGAAGGAACACTTTGTCCATTGAGTGTATTTAAGTATTCCCACCTTTATTATGAGTGGAATGAGTTAATTGAAAGTTTGTTTTTATTTATTTACAGAGCACATTGTCTAGTGATACAGAAAGTGACTCGGTACCCTCCACCCCAACCAGTGGAACATCAGAAGATCCTCTGACAGCATTTGAGGGACATGCTTTACAATATGCAGTTAATTCAATTCAGAACATGTTAGTATTTATGTCAGGCGTAATAGATAAAAGTAACTTTCTTAAGTAGGTTAAGCGGACAGCTCTAAACAGTTCTTTTTCTTTGTAATGGTAAATGGTAACAGAGTCATTGATCAGTAGATTATATCAGAAACTTTTATTGTATTAAACTTACTGTGGATTCATTATTATTCGTTGGATATCAATTTTGGTGGATTTAGTGGTTACAGGGGAACCACAAATTTAAATGTTCAACGAATTACTAATTATCTATAGAAATATATGCAGACATTGTTAAAACCACGATATCAAATATCCAATAAAATGGAAGTTATCCTTAATCTATAGCTCGGAAAATTGGTTTCCATGAAAATAAATGAATCCACAGTTATATGTTTGAGTAAGCCATGAAGATGAATTTTGCTCTCGTCTATTTAATTGAAAAAGAAACATCAATAGCCACAATACTGATAATGATAACAGGAAATCCTTATCTATTGTCTATAGGTCCTCTTCAAGAAGTCTTTCTGCAGTACCTAAAGTGGAAGCCAATGGTCCAGAGAAGAAAGAAGAAAAGAAAGCTGTAAGATTTTCTGTTCGCTCCCTTGGATGGGTGAGAATTGCTGAGGAAGATTTGACGCCAGAGAGGAGTAGCAGAGCTGTTAACAAATGTATCGTAGATCTGACACTTGGTAGAAATGATATCAATGATGTTGTTGGTAGATGGGGAGATGTAAGTGTGATAACAGTAGATCTGACTCTGGGTAGAAATGATATCAATGATGTTGTTGGTAGATGGGGAGATGTAAGTGTGATAACAGTAGATCTGACTCTGGGTAGAAATGATATCAATGATGTTGTTGGTAGATGGGGAGATGTAAGTGTGATAACAGTAGATCTGACTCTGGGTAGAAATGATATCAATGATGTTGTTGGTAGATGGGGAGATGTAAGTGTGATAACAGTAGATCTGACTCTGGGTAGAAATGATATCAATGATGTTGTTGGTAGATAGGGAGATGTAAGTGTGATAACAGTAGATCTGACTCTGGGTAGAAATGATATCAATGATGTTGTTGGTAGATGGGGAGATGTAAGTGTGATAACAGTAGATCTGACTCTGGGTAGAAATGATATCAATGATGTTGTTGGTAGATGAGGAGATGTAAGTGTGATAACAGTAGATCTGACTCTGGGTAGAACTGATATCAATGATGTTGTTGGTAGATGGGGAAATGTAAGTGTGATAACAGTAGATCTGACTCTGGGAAGAAATGATATCAATGATGTTGTTGGTAGATGGGGAGATGTAAGTGTGATAACAGTGCAGTTATTGACTGGATTAGGTTCTAACTTCTTTTATGTTTGACCCAAATACCAAAATAAAATAAGGAGATGTGGTATGATTGCCAATGAAAAAACTATCCACTGAAGACCAAATGATGAAGGT
Organism: Mytilus californianus; assembly: GCF_021869535.1. Classification (NCBI taxonomy): domain Eukaryota; kingdom Metazoa; phylum Mollusca; class Bivalvia; order Mytilida; family Mytilidae; genus Mytilus; species Mytilus californianus. The sequence continues at coordinate 8,698,362 of NW_026262745.1, forward strand.
GTTGGCAACTATAGGTCACTGTTAGGCCTTCCACACTGAGGAAAACCCATATCAAATAGATATGAAAGGCCCAGACATAGCAAAATGTAAAGCAATTCAAAGAGAAAACCAACAGTCTGACTTTTGTTAAGAACAATAAATGAAAAACACATATGGCAGACCACAACCAAAACAACTATTGAATTGCAGGCTCTTGTCTAATAATAATTATAAAGTGAAGCAGTCAATTACCAAATATACTCATCATAGAAAAAATGCCTTTTAAAAGATCTTTAATGATATGTAACAAAACAATTGAACATTGCTGTACTCTTAGGACATCTTGTTTTTAATTTTACATATTGTATGATGATTTTTCAATTGTTCTAATTTTATATAATCATAGGGAAAAGATTTGTACCTTGATCTAGACAGGGATAGTTTACGTTTAGTAGACACTCAAGATTTCATTGTAATTAATGTACAACCGATACAGTCCATCAGAGTATGGGGAGTAGGAAGAGATAATGGAAGGTATGTACACAGTTTACCCCTAAATATACTGGTAGATTGTAATTGTAAAATAGGCTCAAAGTTGACCTTAGATGAACTTGACAATTTTTAGGTCCCTTTTGTTCAAATAGCTCTTTATGGTGTATGTCTTATACATCCTTGGCTTTCAAATGTTTTTAGCATTCCAGATGAAGGTAAATCCAGAAGAGTGCTTGGAATGCATGAAATTTATCAACTGTTAGATTTCATTTAATAGTCAAACAGAAAAAAAAACTGTCAAATATTTATTATAAATCATAAAAAATGTCAGTGCATATATGACTTGCCTCCAAACAACTAATTTGTATAAATGTTTATTTTTTATTGCTTTAATCAGAGAAAGGTAAATTTATTGTTGTACTTTTATTGTTCATTATTATTTGTCCATCTTTTTTATATTTATTGTCAGGTTTTTTCTACCACATATAGATGTTGTTCCTATTTTTTTTTTTTACAGGCAGATCTCTAATTTAATAAAAAAGGATCAAATTTTTGAGAGTGGAGTAAAATTGTTATTAATAATTTCAAACTTGCAACTTACACTTAAAATCACACTCTAGATTATTTCTTGTGACTTTAAAACATATATTCAGGTCCTTGTCACTGAAAAACCTGTACTTTAGTAAATTTCAATAATCTGCATACACAAGATTTTTGAAATGTGAGTTTATAATTCTGTTTTCAGAGGTTCAGTCAATTACATAAAAAAACATTTTCAACTTTCTTTTAACTGTTATGTATACGATTGAATAATTGCTGCCAATTACATAATGAATTCATTGTTAATTATATAAATAACAATCAACAAAACTAAGTCCAGTACACAAACATAAAAGTAACAACCTATATGTTAAACAAAAATGAAAATGCACACAATTTATTATACTTTTTGCTCTTGACATATTTTGTTTGAATAGCATCAGTTTTTGTTCACAGAGATTTTGCTTATGTTGCCCGGGACAAGACTACAAGAAAACACATGTGTCATGTCTTCCGCTGTGACAATCCTGCCAGACAGATTGCCAATACATTACGAGATATTTGTAAACAATTGATGATGGAAAGAAGACTCCAGCAGGCTGCAGTTGAACAACGATTGTCTAGACCGACAGACTTGCCAAATTTAGAGATAGCTGGTCAACAAGGGAACCAAAAAGCTGTATTACAGAGTTTGTTAAGAAGTAAATAGTTTTATTATGTGTAGAACAGATTATGTTAGACTATGGAATACTTGTTAGTAAATGAGTTTGTTAAAATAGAATTGTATAATCACTGTAATTATGTTACTTGTTAGAAGCTTTATGATGGGTAAAGTACCAGAATCATTGAAAATTTATTATAAAAAATCCTTGATACAGGTAACAGTTTATTCTAAAACCAGTTGTTGGCATGATACGGGTTATGTTCTTCTCATATATTATGATGGTATGATACTAAACGGAAATGATTATGCTTGATTTTCATATGATGAAGACATAATCTTTCAATCAGTTTAATTGAGGTCTGGAGCTGGCATGTCAGTAACTGCTAGTAGTCCTTTATTAATTAGTCCCCTACCGACGAAGTCAAAGGGGACTTTAGGTTTGCACTCAGTCTGTTTGTCTGTCTGTCTGTCCGTCCATCTGTCAGTCCTGCAAATCAGTTTTCCACGTTACAGATCAAGTTTGAATTTTGTTCCGGTCTGATGATTTTGTGCAGAGCTATGGTCCTTGGACTTGGAAAATTCATTTAAATAATAAGTTTTCCACACTTTTTTTTTTGTCATGCTTGAAGATATTGACTTGATATTTGTTATACAGTTTACACCATGACAAGTTATAGATCAAAAGTAAAATCACAAAAATACTGAACTCTGAGGAAAATTCAATCGGAAAGTCCCTAATCACATGGCAAAATCAAATGACAAAACACATCAAACGAATGGACAACAACTGTCATATTCCTGACTTGGTACAGGCATTTTCAAATGTAGAAAATGGTGGATTGAACCTGGTTTTATAGCGCTAAACCTCTCACTTGTATGACAGTCTTATCAAATTCCGTTATATTTATATTTACAACAATGCATGAACAAAACAGACATTATAAATAAAATAGTCAAAATATGGGTACAGCAGTCATCACTGTGTTACAATATCAAAACAAACAATTATTTACAAAAAAGCACAAAAGCATCTATCAAATTAAAAACCACATTCATTGCTTCGCGTGTCTGACGTCAGAAAATGTAAACATCACATTAGAAGAAATTTTGTCATTCAATGTTTATTCAAACAATTTTATAATTTCACATGGGGAATGTTGGTATACAGGGTTAAAAAATCAAAAGTTATGTTAGAATTAATTTCAGAAATAGACCGAGATTTAAAATTGTCCAGAAGTTCTTTAGAATTTTTAAGAATCCACATATGGTTAATACCACTACACGAGTAAAATAAATTTGTCGTTTGTCGTTCAAAGTATTTTCAAATTTTTAATAGAACAATAACATAATAACATATAATCAAGTTAGCATATTGTTCCAGTACAATGAATTTTTAACTGGTAGGGGACTATGTATTGCCATGCAATACTCTCAGAATGCTTGTTTATGTATCATTGTCATTTTGCTTAGTTTCTTTTGTTACCTATTCTGACATCTGACTCAGACTTCTTTTAAACTGAATTTACTGTGCGTATTGCTGTGTGTTTGTTAGGGCCCTGCCGAATGGCGGACGCCCTATAGTGATCAATCTGTCCGTCTCTCCGTCTGTCCGTCCGTCTGTCTGTCCGTCCGTCCGTAACAAATTGTGTCCACTCTATATCTAGAGAACCGTTATGATTTAAATGTTTATACTTGACATGTATATTAACCAACACCAGAGGGTGTGTCATAATGTATGTACAAATTCCTAGGTCAAAGGTCAAGGTCAAAAACTTTGGTTTCAGTTGAGAACCCCATGTCCTATGGTAAAGATCGTGTCCGCTCTATATCTTGAGAACCGTTATGATTTCAAAGTTTATACTTGACATGTATATTAACCAACACCAGAGGGTGTGTCATAATGTATTTTCAACTTCCTAGGTCAAAGGTCAAGGTCAAAAACTTTGGTTTCAGTTGACAACCCTATGTCCTATGGTAAAGATCGTGTCCGCTCTATATCTTGAGAACCATTATGATTACAAAGTTTATACTTGACATGTATATAAACCAACACCAGAGGGTGCGTCATAATTTATGTACAACTTCCTAGGTCAAAGTTCAAGGTAAAAAAATTTGGTTTCAGTTGACAACCCCATGTCCTATGGTAAAGATACAAATTCTTTAACGCTCATTCTACACAGCGGGGCCCACAGAGATGGCTCCAATCTCAATGATATCTAGTTTATTCTACATTGGCTAGAGGTATAGGGGAGGTTTGAGATCTCACAAAACATGTTTAACCCCGCCACATTTTTGCGCCTGTCCCAAGTCAGGAGCCGCCTCTGACCTTTGTTAGTCTTGTATGTTTTTAAATTTTTGTTCATTTATATGTTTGGAGTTTAGTGTGACGTCCATTTTCATTGAACTAGTACACATTTTTGTTTAGGGCCAGCTGAAGCCCACCTCCAGATGTGGGATTTTCTCGCTGTGTTGAAGACCCATTGGTGGCCTTCAGCTGTTATCTGCTCTTTGGTCGGGTTGTTGTCTCTTTGACACATTCCCCATTTCCATTCTCAATTTTATATAGGTTATTTATTATATTTACAGGTGCATCATTCCCCACACCTATGGAGGAACCAAAGAAGGTCATCAGATGTCATTATATAGGGTGTGAAGCGGTTCTCAAACCTGTTGGTAAGGATTCATACACACTATACTTCGGTACACGATTCAATGATAGGAACCTTTTAGCAATGGAGTAATTCAGAGATTGAACATTTATTCTCAAAATTTTGTTGCACAGTTGAGGTAATATCCAAAGCAATGTGTGTCGCTGCCATATTCCTGACATCTCCTTGAATTCATACTTATATTGTTAACCTGGTATGGTTAATATGAATTAATCTCAATCAATAATATTAAGAAAATTGATTTATTTAACAAAAAATATGGCTGAGAAAACATACAAAAATATTCTCAAACATCAATCTATATTATATAAGTATTTATTGAATTAAACAGGCGTTGAGAGAAATGTGCATTCAGTTTTCTCTAGAGCTGCTTTTCTGATGAAGTTTAACAATGATTAGCATCATAATATTGTATAATCAATTTAATCAATTCAGTTCTAAGTATTCTTTCTTCTTTAGATAGTGTTCTCATCTTGGTTCTCCATAATTCATTCCTTGATTATCTTTAACAAATACCATATTCTACTTGTTCTATCATCAAAGATGAGAAAAACTGATGAACATGCCTGTCTGATTGTGGTACCAACAAATTGATTGACATTGTATTGATATAAGGAATTCTTTTGGATGTGCAATTAAATATGCAGTTTTAATACTAAATTTGTTTTTTTTTGTATAGAAATATGTGGATTTCTCATGGACTGTCAAAATACCTTTGAGGTATCAGAGTTTTCAATTGATTGACTGTTGTTTGGAAATATTGCATGCAAATTATGGACAATTCTTAGTTTTCTGCAAAAAAAATCCATTTCGATTTAAGTTGTTCCTACAAGTTCACAGACTCTCTTCAAAAAAAAAAATAGGAATGGAACACATTATATGTAATATTGATAACCCAACAGTTACTCTTATTTTAGGAACATATATCCTGAATTGAGCTTTTATGGGATCCTATAACAAAGTTCCTCCAGAGAAATGGAACTCTATATATTGGTTTGATATTACAATATTTATTCTTGTTTTAGGTACAGATATCCTGAATGGAGCTATTATGGCATTGTATAACAAAATTCCTCCAGAGAAATGGAAGTTTGTTAATGTTGGAATAGCACCTTCTACAATCACAATTACAGAACATGTATGTATTGTCTTTTTTTCTTGGAAATGGAGAAACTGCTTCAATTTCAGAAATTTGTTCAGTGTATCAAATAAAAGATATAACGGGATAATTAATACATTTGATTAGTATTTGAATTTTAAATTCTTGGCATTGTTTAAAGGCAGCATTGAAGAATTACAATTATTTATCTGGCATTTTTGTTTATTGATTAATAAATATGGATTCTACCACTGCATCCAGTGTGACGGGAAAACTTAAATCGAGACGTTAAATTTTCAAATTTAACCGCAAGTCTTGAGTGGAAAAATATTATATTGCACTAGTATTTGTTGTAGAATCTGTATCTCTAATAATTTTTAGACGATATGCAGAAAGCCTTATTCTTTTTTTTTCCCAATGATCTGTTCCATCTATGTAAGGTCATCAGGCATGGTCGCCTTTTTTCGTGATGTCACAATATGAAATTCAGAGAAAAGCAAGAAAATTTGACCCATGAAGATCTGAGATCAAACGAAAAAAAAAAAATCAACAGGTCAGGAAAAGGATTGGCTCAGAATTAGAGAAATCTATTTATAAGTGTATGAAATAACATCTGAATTTACCCATTATTGCAGCAATCTTTAGTCAAAGGAACAAACTGTTATTGCAGGATAACAAAATGGAAGCCCATTAAAAAAACATTTAGGAGCAAGATGTCTGATTTGTAAACTGAATGCACTGTTTGCCACATGTATAGACTGTTCACTGAAAGCAAATGAAATATGAGTAAAAAAGGTTTGAGATATACACAGTGGATGTGAGAAAGCAACTGCAAGACACTCTCACAAATAACCAATACATGTAGAGGTCGAAAAGCTGTTTATCTGAATTATTAAGAGGTCAGATGGCTGTTTAACTGAATAATTAGAGGTAAACAAAAAAAGCCAGAAGATACCAAGGTGACATTCAAAACTCAGGTTGAAGAAAACTGACAACACTCTGCCAAAGAAAACTGACAACACTATGCCAAAAAAACAAAAGACAAACAAATCCACAAAACATCACATAGAAAACTAAAGACTGAACAACATGAACCTCAACAATAACTGGGGGGGGTCTCAGATTGTCTGGTTGGGTAAGTCAGATGGCTGTTTAACTGAATGTACATGTTGGGACATTTTATTGTACTTCTTACAAGTATGAATAGCATCATCTTCTAGCCTGAAAATGAGAGTTATAAAAGTAGTATAGATATTTTCAGAATATAGGCTGGAAAGAGATAATTCTTTACTTTTCTTTTTACAGAAAACAGAAGTTAAGCTGGATGAATGTCGTGTCAGATTTCTATCCTTTATGGGAATAGCTGTTGATAATGTCAGGTATGTTCAGATTTCTATCTTTTATGGGAATAGCCTTTGATAATGTCAGGTATGTTCAGATTTCTATCCTTTATTAATCCCCTACCGACGAAGTTGAAGGGGACTTTAGGTTTGCACTCCGTCCCTCTGTCTGTCTGTCTGTCTGTCTGTCCTTCTGTCAGTCCGGCAAATCAGTTTTCCACACTTTTTTTCTTCATGCTTGAAGATATTGATTTGATATTTGGTATATTGTTTTATCATGACAAGTTACAGATCAGGTTCGAATTTTGTTCCGGTCTGATAATTTTGTGCAGAGTTATGGTCCTTGGACTTGGAAAATTCACTCAAATAATTAGTTTTCCACACTTTTTTTCGTCATGCTTGAAGATATTGATTTGATAATTGGTATATAGTTTTATCATGACAAGATACAGACCAAATTTGAATTTTGTTTCGGTTTGATGATTTTTTGCAGAGTTATGGTCCTTGGACTTAGAAAATTCACTTAAATTATCAGTTTTCCGCACTTTTTTTCATCATGCTTGAAGATATTGACTTGATATTTGTTATATAGTTTACACCATGACAAGTTATAGATCAAGTTAGCATTTTGTTCCAGTACAATTAATTTTTAACCGGTAGGGGACTATGTATTGCCATGCAATACTCTCAGAATGCTTGTTGGAATAGCTGTTGATGATGTCAGGTATGTTCAGATTTCTATCCTTTATGGGAATAGCCATTGATAATGTCAGGCAAGTTCAGATTTCTATCTTTTTTTTATTGGAATAGCTGTTGATAATGTCAGGTATGTTCAGATTTCTATCATTTATGGGAATAGCTGTTGATAATGTCAGGTATGTTCAGATTTCTATCCGTTATGGGAATAGCCGTTGATAATGTCAGGTATGTTCAGATTTTTATACGACCGCAAAAAAATTTTTGTGGTCGTATATTGGTATGACGTTGGCGTCGTCGTCGTTGTCTGGCGTCGTCCGGCGTCGTCCGAAGACACATTGGTTTTCGCACTCTAACTTTAGTTTAAGTGAATGGATCTCTATGAAATGTTACCACAAGGTTCAATACCACAAAAGGAAGGTTTGTATTGATTTTGGGGGTTATGGTACCAACAGTAAAGGAATTAGGGGCCAAAAAGGGGCCAAAAATAAGCATTTTTGTAACTTCCAGACATAATTTGTGTGTAAGTGTATGGATCTCTCTGACATTGTACCACAAGGTTCCATATCACAAAAGGAATGCTGGGATTGATTTTGGAGGTAATTACCTCAAAATTTTAGGAATTAGGGGCCAAAAAAAGGGGCAAAAAACAAGCATTTTTCTAGTTTCATGACAATAACTTGTGTGTAAGTGTATGGATCTTTCTGAAATTGTACTACAAGGTTCCATATCACAAAGGGAAAGCTGGAATTGAGTTTGGGGGTAATTGCCAAAACGTTTAGGAATTGGGGGCCAAAAATAAGCATTTTTCTAGTTTCCAGACAATAACTTGTGTTCAAGTGTATGGATCTCTCTGAAATTGTACTGCAAGGTACCATACCACAAAGGGAAGGCTGGGATTGATGATGGGGGTAATTGCCTCAAATTTTAGGAATTAGGGGCCAAAAAGGGGCAAAAAAAAAAAGCATTTTTCTAGTATCAGGACAATAACTTGTGTGTAAGTGTATGGATCTTTCTGAAATTGTACTACAAGGTTCCATATCACAAAGGAAAAACTGGAATTGAGTTTGGGGGTAATTGCCGAAACATTTAGGAATTGGGGGCCAAAAAGGGGTCAAAAATAAGCATTTTTCTAGTTTCCAGACAATAACTTGTGTTCAAGTGTATGGATCTCTCTGAAATTGTACTGCAAGGTACCATACCACAAAGGGAAGGCTGGGATTGATGATTGGGGTATTTGCCTCAATATTTTAGGAATTAGGGGCCAAAAAGGGGAAAAAAACAAGCATTTTTCTAGTTTCAGGACAATAACTTGTATGTAAGTGTATGGATCTTTCTGAAATTGTACTGCAAGGTACCATACCACAAAGGGAAGGCTGGGATTGAGTTTGGGGGTGATGAATCATAAGGGGGTTCAAAAAATTTGGGGGGGGTTTATTTTTTTTTCCTTTTTTTTCTTTCTTCCTTTTTTTTTTCTTTTAAAATTTTCCATTTTAAGTTGGTTATTTCTGATTTATATTTAAAAGCAAATAAGAATGATATGGTAGGAGATACACACCAAACAGGATGTGTAAATTATTATATAATAAGTATTGTGCAATAGCAAGAAATTTTCAATTGCACAGTATTGCACAATAGCAAGAAATCTTCAATTGCACAGTATTGCGCAATAGCAAGAAATCTTCAATTGCACAGTATTGAGCAATAGCAAGAAATATCCAATAGCACAATATTGCGCAATAGCAAGAAATTGTCAATTGTACAGTATTGCGCAATAGCAAGAAATATTTAATTGCACAGTATTGTGCAAAAGAAGATACTTCGTATAAATTGCTTATTTCTTGACCAATTTCAATGGGGTTTTATTCTTGAATTCTTGGGGTTCTTTAATATGCTGAATCTAACCGTGTATTTAGTTTTTGGATTTTGGGCCCCGTTTTTAAATTGGTCCACATTGAGGTCCAAAGGGTCCAACATTAAACTTTGTTTGATTTCATCAAAAATTGAATTATTGGGGTTCTTTGATATGCCGAATCTAACCGTGTATTTAGATTCTTAATTTTTGGTTCCGTTTTCAAATTGGTCTACATTAAGGTCCAAAGGGTCCAAAATTAAACTTTGTTTGATTTCATCAAAAATTGAATTCTTGGGGTTCTTTGATATGCTGAATCTAACCATGTATTTAGATTTTGGATATTGGACCATAAAAGGTGAATGTCCAATTTAAAATTTTTAAGTTCTTAGACCATATTCATTCTGTGTCAGAAACCTATGCTGTGTCAAATATTTAATCACAATCCAAATGCAAAGCTGTATCAAGCTTGAATGTTGTGTCCATACTTGCCCCAACTGTTCAGGGTTCGACCTCTGCGGTCGTATCAAGCTGCGCCCTGCGGAGCATTTTATTATCATTTATGGGAATAGCTTTTGTTTATGTCAGGTATGTTCAGATTTCTATCCTTTATGGGAATAGTCGTTGATAATGTCATGTATGTTCAGATTTCTATCCTTTATGGGAATAGCTGTTGATAATGTCAAGTATGTTCAGATTTCTATCTTTTATGGGAATAGCTGTTCATAATGTCAGGTATGTTCAGATTTCTATCTTTTACGGGAATAGCCGTTGATAATGTCAGGTATGTTAAGATTTCTATCCTTTATGGGAATAGCTGTTGATAATGTCAGGTATGTTCAGATTTCTATCTTTTATGGGAATAGCTGTTTATAATGTCAGGTATGTTCAGATTTCTATCTTTTATGGGAATAGCTGTTGCTAATGTCAGGTATGTTCAGATTTCTATCCTTTTATTGGAATAGCTGTTGATAATGTCAGGTATGTTCAGATTTCTATCATTTATGGGAATAGCCATTGATAATGTCAGGCAAGTTCAGATTTCTATCTTTTATGGGAATAGCTGTTGATAATGTCAGGCAAGTTCAGATTTCTATCATTTATGGGAATAGCTGTTGATAATGTCAGGTATGTTAGGATTTCTATCCTTTATGGGAATAGCTGTTGATAATGTCAGGTATGTTCAGATTTCTATCTTTTATGGGAATAGCTGTTGATAATGTCAGTTATGTTCAGATTTCTATCCTTTATTGAATTAGCTGTTGATGATATCAGGTATGTTCAGATTTCTATCATTTATGGGAATAGCCATTGATAATGTCAGGCAAGTTCAGATTTCTATCTTTTATAGGAATAGCTGTTGATAATGTCAGGTATGTTCAGATTTCTATCATTTATGGGAATAGCTGTTGATAATGTCAGGTATGTTCAGATTTCTATCATTTATGGGAATAGCCGTTGATAATGTCAGGTATGTTCAGATTTCTATCATTTATGGGAATGTTATGACAGGTATGTTCAGATTTTAATCATTTGTAGGAGTATCTGTTGATAATGTCATGTATATTCAAGGTCATTCGTAATCAATGAACAATGTATAAAGATAAAATGCTCATGAAACATTTCGTTTCTGTAAATTTTTAATATAGACCCATATGAATGAAATCAAGACAAAAAATTTACACTGCAAATGTTGTTTCGGGGAATAAAAAAAAAGAATCAAGAAATAATATCCCAAGACCATAAAATGTTCATAACAAATACTGTTTCAGTAAATTAGTTTAAAGAAAAATTGTTTAAAGAAGGAAGGCACTAGAGTTAATTAAAAAGAACAGATTATTTAAGAAAATATTGTGTTATTGTGGAAGTAAACAAATCATAAAGGGTAATTATTTTGCCAAGTTAAATTACACCAGTTCTTTTATCTATTTATTATTCTGTTTAATCATATCTTTCTAACTTTATTTTTCATATTTAGGTTATGTGGTTTTATTATACATGGACCAGAGGATCAGTTTAATTGTCATGTATTCCATTGTGAACCATCAGCAGGGGCACTGTGTAAAACAATAGAGGCTGCTTGTAAGGTTAGTTCACAATTAATGGAAATATCCCACATTTTCATTAAAAAATTAAATAGAAATACTGTTTTATATTTTTCATGTTTCAGACAGGATGATATGTTGCATTTCTGAAATTACAATAAAAATCTGCTGAATAGGCCTTCAAATCACTTTAGTCATGTTGATTTGTGCAAAAAAAACAACTAAATATTGAGAATGTCCCAGATATTGGTTATATTACTTTTTATCAACAATTTGTATATTATCCCTTTGATCTTACTGACTAATATTTTTTTATAACATGGACAGGACCTGATACTCAAAAATATTAGAGAATAATGTCACCTAACATTGCAGCAACATCACACATTCATGTCCATTCGCATCAATTTATCAATGAAATGCACGCAAATTCATACAACCAAACAATTGTCACAAAGTTTTGTACGTGTAGAAATAGTTTCACGAACTGTTTCATTTTATTTCATATTCTCAACCTGAAAACATGTTGTTAAGACAAAATTGCCGATAAAAAGAATAATGACATTTCATTATCTCATACTGACCTCATCAGCTGGCCTAATATTCTTGCTGATTAAGTTAGGATCAAAAATAAAAATGCCATTCTATATGTATTATACACAATATTTGTAATAACTTTTTGTCTGGCCTGCTACCAAAGTCATGAAGGCTAGACAAAGCAATCCTAGGTTCTATCAGGGTCTGTGTTGTGAAGTTTAAACAATTAGATTGAGTCTATAGTTAAAGTTTGTGTAGACATCAACGACTTTGTCAGACTTTTAAGTTATTTTTGAAACCTTGAAAGATGATTTTGTAGTATGTCTGGAGCAAAACTTGAAAAAAAAATGTTTTCATTATTTTTTGTTTTTTTTAGATGAATATTTTTTTTTTTCACGAACATTTAGATATAGTCTGGCAAAAAATATTCAAAATAACATTTTTAGATTTTCACGAACATTTAGATATAGTCTGGCAAAAAATATTCAAAATAACATTTTTAGAAATAATTTGGAAATGTCCACTGTATGTGCAACTATGTTACAAATCACATCGTCCCTTGGGTGTAGAATTTACAGCAGACGTCAATCAATCATAAGTGGCGTAACTGGTACATGTAATATTGCATTAGAATACATATTTACATAAGTAATTTGATGTACTTAACCGAAAAAAAAATTAATTAAAATGAAATATGAAAAAAAAAAAGTGTGAGGGAAACCAAAATTTTGAAACTCTGATGAGACAAATATATTTCTGGGTATATAGATAATGATTGTAATTGACAACCTTCTCTTTACAGCTTAGATATCAGAAGTTATTAGATGCCAATCCTACCACCCCTACTAACAGTAATAAAACAGACAACAAGGTAAAAACACGGTTCATTGTTAAGGTATAGATTGTACAAAGTGCAATAAAAACCCTAGTGTCACTAGCTTGATTTTATGTTGCATATTTAGCTTTTCAAAGATACCCAACATTTTGTGCAGTGAAGTGAACATTTTGAAGATCCTATCCATTCCAATGTTTAGCAATTTATTAGTAAAATATACTCAGATATTCAAGTTACAAAATAATGTCTATAACAATATTTGTAGAGAAAAATATTTTATCTTATTTGATAAAAAAAGCGTACATAGCAGAAAGTAGTGCACAGTTTATGAATACATCTGTGCTACCAACAACTATGAACAAAGGGAGATAACTCAATTCAAAATATTGGTTGAATTTGTTCCTTATCTTACTACAATGCAATGTATAAATTTAAGTTCTCAATACAAGATGAAGCCAATCTTTACTCAATAAGATATGTTCTGTAACATTAGACAAGTGTCTATACCATATGTCAAACTCTAAATATGTAAATATGCCTCAAGTTTGATTTTCATTGTTGCAACCAGTAAATGTATTGAAATGTTGTCTGTTTTGTGTTTATGTCTTCTTTGATGCAGTCAAAACTTCACTCAGTTATTACCCATTATCTTTAATGTGGTAACCTTGGATTGCCATTTTTTTCTGCTGAAGGTCATGGTTCTCTCCTCCCCTGCCAATAGTTCATAATTAATAGGAATACAAATTTGTTCAGTTTTCAAGAATGATCAAAAATTTTTTAATAAAAAAAGAAGAAGGGATGGGAAAAGAACAATAAAATGCATTTCATACCATTGTACCACCCAAAAAAAGCCATAGAAACAGACCTTTAAATCTTAAATGACCTAATTTAGATAGCCATTTGGAGGGACAAAACAATAAAGGCCTTTCAATATATCTAGATGGTTGGGTCATAATTTACTCTGGTGTTTCTGGTGTTATATATGTATTCGTGTATGCATTACTTTCACACAGTGACAGATAATTTTTCAAGTTTATTTTACTGTGTCTTATTTTTTTAAATTTTTTTTTTTTTTTATTTGTTTATCACTATGTTGACTTTATGTTGTTTGATGTTGTTCATTTATGTTTAAATGTTGTATTCAATTTTTAGCTCCATCACCTAGGGGCATCAATTTCAGCTGGTTTGAAATCTGGTGCAGAATCTGTTCAGACTAATATTTTACCTGGTATAAAAGCTGGGGCCCAAACAATGCAAACTGGACTTAAAGCAGGGGCTCATACAATGCAAACTGGTGTCATATTCGGATTTCATGGTGTTCAAAATGTTTTCTCCAAGATCAAAACCAAAGTGAGAAAGACAGAGAGCAGCTAGTAATAGGAGAATAGTTAGGATCTTACCACAGCATTAAGTATGTGTTACTTGGAAGATATCTGTCAAGTGAACTATTTCCATAATAATGCAGTGATTAAAGCTCAATGAAAAGAAATCATTTCTACTGTGGATTCATTTGTTTTCATGGATACCAATTTTGTGGATGGAGGAAAACTTATATTTGATTTCGTGGTTTTGCCAAAGTATACAGGCCTCTACAATAATTTTATTTTCAACTTGTCCAGTAGGACAAGTACATACCAAAACTTACTTGTCCGAATGAAATTGTAACTTGTCCAAAAATAATCTTTATAATAACCCTTTTTGCATTTTAAGTTGATTCAAGGAACAAAATGAATTAAAACAATAGAACAGAGTTTGATTTATATCTTTTGAAATACTTTTCAAAAATATGAGTCGAGAACAACTGAATCTAGTCATGTCACAGGACTTAGGTTCTAGTTTTCATTAATGCCAAAGTAGACTCTGCACATGAGGCACTGTCTGATAGGCTTGTCAATGTACACTCATTGGATTTGTATCCTGGTTCTTTAAGTTTAAAAAAGTTTATTCAAATGCAATCAGTAAAAAAAAACAATGAGGTATGATTGCCAATTTGAGACAACTCTCTGCAAGAGACCAAATGACACAGAAATTGACAACTATAGGTCACCGTATTGCAAGTATTGTTTTTTTCTACATATGATCAAATATAATTTCGTGAATTTTATGGTTAATAATTTCTTCATTTTTATTTAAAAAATATTTTTGTTAAAAAAATTACCGGTAAGGTATTCATTATAAAGCAACAGAACAAGGTAGGAAGACGGAAGACGAGGTACTGATGTGTCTTGGTCCTAAAATGTCTCCTGGGTTGCCACACTGTCTATTAATCATGTCTACTAAATATGTCTCCTACGGTGCCAAACTGTCTATAAAACTTGGAGGCGAATGTTTCGTTTCTAAGCTGGTGACAACTGTCTTGTAAAGTTACCTTATCTACAAAGCGCATCGCTGATTCGGATCAGTAAGACTGGTTTCCAAGAATAGTATACCTTTTACCTGTTAAAAGTACCTGACAAAGAACCTGTTTTTAAATTATCGATTGCAAGTAAACATGTCAAATTAATACTTGTTTTTATCTTCTTTTCTTGTTTTTTGTTTATAATTACTTCATCAAAGTTGGATTAAATTTATTTTCTGCAGAATAATTTAACTTGTCCCGTCGGACAAGCTTGATATAGCTTTTACTTGTCCGACCTTTTTTTCCTCTGGTACCGGACAATCGGACAAGCGTTATTGTCGAGCCCTGGTATACATACAAATGTTTAGAAAAAGTTTACTTCATTGAACATTTGAAATCGTGGTTTACCTAATCCCACGAAATCTACGAAAATTGGTATCCCACGAATGATAATGAATCCACAGTATCACATATTTGAAAAAAATATCATTTTTGGCCAAGTGTTATTTTGACAGGAGCAAGATAACTTCACCATAGGACAGGATAGTATTCCACCACATCAATCAGTCATAGTTTCTTCACAAATTATAATGTTTTGTGTGTTTGCTGTTTCTGTTGTTATTTTTTAAGGTTATATTTTTAGCTTGTGCACTTTTAATCAGTGTTGATAGTTCACATGTTACATTATATTTCATTAACCAGATTTTCGAAAGAAAAATCGGTTATTGATTTGGGGATGTACGGCGGGCGGGCGGGCTTTTGCCAAACAGTGTCCGTTCATTAACATGAAAAGGCTTTGACTAAATTTTTTCAAATTTAGATATGTTGTTTCCTGTGACTATATGAAGGTCAAGTTTAATTTTCAAGATTTTAGCTTTTCTCGTTGTTGAGTTATAGCCCTTTCCCAAGAATTCAATTTTTGATGAAATTCTTATTAATTACTCCATTCTGTTCAAAGGGAAATAACTCATTTTTTTAAAAGATTTTTAAAAGACATTATATAAATGATAAATGACATTTTGGATTTTTTATTTCTTTTCTTTGGTAAAATGTTTGAAGAATTTTGTGGTAGGTTTGTTTGTTATTCTTAATAAACTAATTTTCTGAATACTATATATATATATTTTTTTGATGAAGTGAACTCCTTTAATTAAATAATAATCTATTTTTATTAAAGGATATATTTCATTACATTTAAAGTTGATCATATTGATAGATAAGTTGTAGATCTATATTAGTTTGTGACAAATGAAAGAAAAATATTTGGACTATTAATTATATTTGATTATAATTTGAAAATAGATATACATTGTGTAACATCATACCTAATTTAAGAAAATAGTGGTTAAATCATATCTAATTTTAGATAACTATGTGTTTATAATTTATTCAGTTATTTCCTTTTGAACAGAAAATTATATGGATAAAATTAAACTGTGTTTCATTTCATCATAAATTAAATATACATAGGGTTCTTTCAAATGCTGAATCTAAACTTGTATTTAAATATTAGATTTTTGGGCCCAGTTTTCAAGTTGGTCCGAATTAGGGGCCCAAATTAAACTTTGTTTGATTCAACAAAAATTGAATTTATGGGGTTCTTCAAAATGCTGAATCTAACCATGTATTTAGAGATTTTGGATTGTGGGCTCCTTTATCAAATTGGTCCACATTGAGGTCCAAAGGGTCCTAAATTAAACTTTTGTTTGATTTCATCAAAAATTGAATTCTTGGGTTTCTTTGATATGCTAATTCTAACAATGTACTTAGATTTTTGATATTGGACCATAATAGGTATTTAAATGTCCAGTTTCAAGTATTTCAGTTCTTAAACCACATTCATTTTGTGTCACAAACCTATGATGTGTCAAATATTCAATCACAATCCAAATTCAGAGCTGTTTTAAGCTTACATGTAGTGTCCATACTTGCTCAACTGTTCAGGGTTCGACCTCTGCAAGAAATCCGCTTTGCTGTCACTCTGACAGCCTCTTGTTTTTATTATAATTTTGGTTTGATGTGTCTATTTTGTGTGTTGTTGTTATAGTCACTTGAATCATATATAATATCATATTGTGACAAGTGAATTATTATATTAAAATTTATGATATACAAAATTAAATTAAGTACATTTTGCACTTATGAAATAGCTATGCCATTACTCTTTTGGTAAATTAACACGAGTGTAAGAAATTCACGCTGTATTTAATTAAATGCATGATATTGGAGATATGTTTTTTTTTCTTTTTCAGTCTTTTGGTGCTTGTTTTCGACATGGAGTTCAGAGTATGATAGAATCAATGAAATCTCCAGTCAAATAACACCAAATAAGGACATTCCAAATTGGGCAGACGACACTCAAATATAGAGCAGACGGCAACTGATGCACAGATGTCTGAATTTCCATCATCCCAAAGATTTGTTGCATATATAAAACTGTAATCATCACTTCACGGTGTAACGTTGATTTCCATATATCTTCTTTATGTTATATTTAATATAGAAGTGACCATAGAACACAATGTCATCCAAATTATTTTAATTGTCAGAATAACAAGACAATGTTGGTGTTTATTATAGTGAAATTTTGTTTTAAATTTCTTCCAGATTGAATAATGCAAATGATAGAATATTGTTTGGAAATCTTTTGAAACACAACATTTACATTCTAAATTTTCAGTCATTCTGTTTACAACAGTAGCTTATACCACATTCATAATACTTATATAACTAGTCACTGACCTTATCAGGTTATATTTTGCGAAATTAAAACTCAAGTCCATCTAAAATATTAAATTCACTTTTGAAAATCTTTATAATCCAACTAAAAAAAAATACACACCTATTTGGACAATACATAACTAGTTACACAGTCCAAAAAAATTCTAATTTGATTTGAAAGAATGTCAGTACATGTAGTAATATTTCTGCTACACCTCACTGATTAAAAGTCTACACAGCATTTCAACATGGATACTACCTCCTCAAAAAATTTTACCTTATATAATCAAAATTGGTTGTTAATATCTTTCTGTTTCTATAAAACGTGCTGGAAATCTTTTGGTTATATTAAAAAATAATTTGGATGACTGCAGAAATCCATAGGCATTATAGAAACTGTCGTAAAGTAGCTTTCGTAGGGCATTTGTTATAAGAAGTTTTAAGGTTGTAAGTTGTTTGTGATATATATTATAATGTGCAATACAAAAGTTTTATAAAGATTTGTTTTAACAGGTTGCTAATTTAACCATTTTTATTTTTATCTCAGAGAATTTTCCACTGCCAATGTTAGGTTTAGGAAAGTGATGTGTAGCGCTTTGTCTCTATGGTGCTAAAATCATGCAGTTTTTAAATTTAGAAAATATTCATAGACGATTTAGGATTTAAAGACTTCATAGTATTTTCACCATTTGCAGTGAGCTACCAGATTGTTATATTTTGTTTTTTGCAGCTGTGGAAAGAATTTTATGATATGTAAATTTGGCTAAATGATTTCTGATAAAGTTTGGAATGTGTTATTCATCTTACTTCATTATCAATCAGTCATACAAATTAAACAAGTTCATTTATGGGTAATATAGATGTCTGACGTTGTCATTTTTATAAATCATTTTTTTCATAAGTTTTTGTCAATCATGAAAAATTCTGTTGTAAAAGCAAAGGCAACATTTTGTTTTGAATTTTGTTTTGTCTTTCAAATTGTGTACATTCCTTTCATTTGCATTATAAACCAAAGACAAATTGTGTTATTCTATTTATTAAAATGTATCAACTTGTTTATATAAAATTTGTCTGCTTCAATATTTATATAGTAGATCTGTATGGATGTAAAACCTCAATTAACTTGTAAAACTTGTTAATAGATTCATGTCCATCTTTGTCCAAATCTACTCGAAATTTCTTACATACAAATAAAAGTTAATAGTAACAGTAGAATAAACCAAAATAGTTCAAAGTTCAGTGCCATTTTTTTGTTATGCAAAATGTTTTCTGCTGTACAAACTTGTTAATCTATAGTTTATTTGTTGACTTTTGTGTTTATCTGATTTTGATTGGGAAAATTCAACTAAAAACCAGTCGTTTAATTGTTTATTTATTCAGTCAATTTTTTTATGGATGATTCCAATTTTATTTTTTTTCATCTATTGAATTTTTTGTTTTTATATTTGTTTTAAACATATGTGAGTATTTCAAGATGTTGTCAGAATGAGAATTTTCCTTCTAATTTTTTGTGCAATAAATTAAGATTTTCATGTAACAATTTAATGAGCTAAAATCATTTATATGAAACAAAAAAAAGTTAATGATCATCTTTGATACGAAATATGACATCATTAAACGGAGGACAAACTCTCCAAAAAATAACTTGGAACTCTGTTAGATTATTCTAGATTATTCCTTTAATGTCCAAGTCATGAAAATCTACTCGGTTTTGAAATGATTCTGAAAAGAAGATTTCATTCAGTTACTTAGATTTAAAAAAAATTTGAGGTCATCAAATAAATGTTACCAGATAGGAAATAATTTCATCAAAATATTAGGATCATTAATAATTGTAAGTGAATCAGTGCATGACTTGCAAGTTTTTTTTTCATTGGACATTTTCTCCTGAAACTTAAAATTGTAGTTGATATTTACTGAAAAAGACTTTTTGATAAAATATTTTTCATGGATTGCTATCAGTAACACAGTTTTAAATTATTGAAAAACAGTTGTTGAATTTTAGTTTTACAGAATTTTGGCCCTGTAAACTTTCATTTTTGTTATTCTCATGCATTTAAAAAAAACTTGTTGACAGTTCTATAAGTGATAAGTTTGCAGTAGAACTTTTTTAATACAAATGCAGTTGTTCAGTATGATTCATATT
The DNA here is from genome assembly GCF_021869535.1 of Mytilus californianus. NCBI lineage: Eukaryota > Metazoa > Mollusca > Bivalvia > Mytilida > Mytilidae > Mytilus > Mytilus californianus. Next base: position 8,718,315 of record NW_026262745.1, read on the forward strand.
AAACATTTAGAGTTTGTAAACAGTATAATATTTATATATGATATGTGTAGTTTATAGATAATTTTATAATAGATCTGTTTGTTATCTGTGGTTGTAGTGTTTAACTTTTTGGTCAGTAATTTAACAGTTTTAGATTTTTTTTAAAAGTTTTATGTTCATTTGAGTAATAACTGGTGCTTTTTGTTGAACTTAAGTTTTTTTTATTAACAGCACTTTTCATGCATTTTATGAAAAGTTTAATCCATTTTAAAAAATTTTTAAATATTTTATGCACATTTTTTTATTGTACAAATCTGTAGAAAATTGTTTTATTTACAGTTTTGACGCTAGTTATTATTATTTTTTTTAATAAAAGAGTGTCAGATAATATCTACAAATTTTGAACCCTGACATTAACCATTTATAACCTTTTATTTTATTGATTAAATTTTAATTATGTCACAAAATATACATGTGAATTTAGGTATATTTTATGGTGACAGAAATTTGGTAGTCATTGTTGAAATATGTCACAAGTTGTATCAACTCAATCTGGTGTTTGACATTGGTATACACACCTATTTATCATTGAAGAAACAAATGTTGACTCTTGGTCTCTTTTGAGTTGTTGGTATGCTGTCTCAATGATGTATAACCCACTTTATTCATGCATATTAATGTTTGGGTCAGCGTCATCTCCAAACTTTTTCTTCAGATTTTGCTATTAGTTTTCCAATCGCCATTTATCTGATGGGACTTTTTTTCAACAAAGCAAAAATTTGGTAGAATCTTGAAATAGGTCAATCATGGTGATCAATTTTTAAAACAACTTTGATTGAATTTTATCATTCACAGTTTTAACATCCTTATTTCCGGTGTTTTATTTTTCTAATCCAGTTTAATGATTGTTTATAAAGTATGGTGTGTTAAAGCTTGTTGAGTAGATGTAGAAACTGTGATTTAATTTTGGTTGTGATTTTGTTTTATTGATTTATTTTTAAGATTTGTATAAATGTGAGCTTTAAATTTTGAAACACTGTTAGTAAGTCAATTAGCATATTTGATAATGAAAAATATTCTTCCAGTTTTCTAAATCAGTTATTTTAAATAATAATGAAAAACATTCTTATTGTTTTCTAAATCAGTTATCTTATAAGATAATGAAAATACCATTTTAAAGTTAATTTACTTACTTTTGAAAAGACGACTTTTTGATAGCTATGTTACTGTATGATTCAATTTTTTGCTTTTGAACTATTTCCCTATGCATTAAAGTTTTGACTTATTCTCCAGTATATTATTACTTTTATATGTAAATTTCAATTTTACAGATTAAGGTGAACAACATGAAGATTTATACAGTGTGCATAAGTTGTTGTTTTATAAATATCAGTATCTTCTCAAAACATTTGATATATTGAATTTCACGGAAGTTCTTTCTTGATTGTTTTTACACAAATCAGTATAGTATGTTAAGTCATTTTTAACTTCAACCATACACAAGCTTATCAATTTACTTGTAAGATAACGGTTCTTTTTCTATATTATCAAGAGTCATTTAGTTAAATTCTGCAGTGTTGAACCCAATTGCTCAGGAGAAACTCTTGCAATTTCAAAGTCAAATATCATGAAATCCAAAATTATTCAATACCTTAAAGTTTTTCAAATATTTGGAGAAAATTGATAAGCACATGAATGGTTGATAGAGATTTGAGTAAACATTATTCAGAACAATTGTCTTTTCAAAATATTAAAGTCCTATGGCTATTATTATGTTAAAAAATGCAATGATTGAAACCAAGCATCCATGCTATAATATTTAGTACAATTTCTATATCTTTATATTATTAAATTCATCTCTTTATAACAAGAAGTTTAAAACCATGCTTTTTATATGCACTGTATAATAAATACTCAGCCATTTGTTGATAGTGGTACACAGCTACTTATGTTTGTTGTTGTATTATTTCATCATTGCTATTTATAGATCATGTTTATTCAATATCAGTTATGTTCCTTTTGCTATTGATGTACAGTGCAGACTTTTTGCAAGGGAAATAAACTTACATAAATTCATACTTTGTTATTTTGTTTGCTACACACGGATTTAAAGGGTAAGCTGCAAGCTTGTGTCCAGTCTGGCAAGTAATCATCGAGAAGAAGATCAAACTAAACGCATGAAAAGATGAGTGTCTTTTTATACGACCTCAAAAAAATTTTGCAGTCGTATATTGGTATGACGTTGGTTAAATACCACAAAAGGAAGGTTGGGATTAATTTGGAGGTTATAGTACCAACAGTTAAGGAATTAGGGGCCAAAAAGGGGCCAAAAATAAGCATTTTCTAGTTTCCAGACAATAACTGTGGAACGGTGTATGGATCTCTCTGAAATTATACTACAAGTTTCCATACCACAAAGGGATGGTTAGGATTTGCTTTAGGGGGTTATGGCTCAAACCGTTTAGGAATTAGGGGCAAAAAAGGGGGAAAAACAAGGTTGTCCTGGTTAATGGACAAATACTTTAGTACAAAACATAATTTAAAGCAGTGTAAGGGAGATAAATCAAATACATCATTGAAATTATCTCCCTTACACTGCTTTTAAATTATGTATAAAGTAATGGTTAATGAACAATAAAGATAATTTAAAACAGTGTAAGGGAGGTAATCCAAATACAACGTTTTGGTTACTTCCCTTACACTGCTTTTAAATTATGTTTAAAGAAATGCATATTTATAAAGGAAGACCAGTAAAAATATCTGCAAATGTTGCATCTTTTTTTTTTACAAAAAAATCCATATGAAAGATTTGACACTATATTTTTAATTCTATTATAAAATAGATTAAGTTAGCACTATGGTAAATTTAAATGGGTAATTATGGTTGCCAACTCCATTGGAAATTTGAATTGAGATTATGACCATATCTTGAGGGAAAGAATTTTTTGGGGGAAAAAAGGGGGGGGGGGGGGATAAAAAGAAATTGTGGGAGGTCAATTTTTTCTCATTTCAGATTTCAGAAATTAAAAAGAATTATTCTTCAAATATTATTTTTTTTTCAAATTTCAAATATTGAAAAATTTCAAGAAGTAATCTTTAATTGCACAGTATGGCGCATTAGATTTGTAAAATCTTTGATCACATTTATTTATTTGATATGCCAAATCTAACCGTGTTTTTTGATTTTTAATTTGGGTCCCGTTTTTTAAATTGGTCTTCATTGAGGTCCAAAGGGTCCAAAATTAAACTTAGTTTAATTTTAACAAAAATTGAATTCTTGGGGTTCTTTGATATGCTGAATCTAAACATGTGTTTAGATTTTTGATTATGGGCCCAGTTTTCAAGTTGGTCCAAGTTGGGGTCCAAAATTAAACTTTTTTTGATTTCAACAAAAATTGAATATATGGGGTTCTTTGATATGCTGAATCTAACCATGAATTTAGATTTTTTATTTGTGGGCCCCGCTATCAAATTGGTTCATATTGAGGTCAAAAGGGTCCAAAATTAAACTTTGTTTGATTTCATCAAAAATTGAATTATTGGGGTTCTTTGATATTCCAAATCTAACCGTGTATTTAGATTTTTAATTTTAAGTCCAGTTTTTTAAATTGGTCTACATTAAGGTCCAAAGGGTCCAAAATTAAACTTAGTTTGATTTTAGCAAAAATTGAATTCTTGGGGTTCTTTGATATGCTGAATCTAAACATGTGTTTAGATTTTTGATGATGGGCCCAGTTTTCAAGTTTGTCCAAGTTGGGGTCCAAAATTAAACTTTGTTTGATTTTAACAAAAATTGAATATATGGGGTTCTTTGATATGCTGAATCTAACCATGTATTTTGATTTTGGACATTGGACCATAAAAGGTAAATTAAAAAAAATCAAGTTCTTAGACCACATTCTTTCTGTGTCAGAAACCTATGCTGTGTCAAATATTTAATAACAATCCAAATTCAGAGCTGTATCAAGCTTGAATGTTGTGTCCATACTTGCCCCAACTGTTCAGGGTTCGACCTCTGCTGTCGTATCAAGCTGCGCCCCAGCGAGGCATTTTATTCTTGTTTCATGACAATAACTTGTGTGTAAGTGTATGGATCTTTATGAAATTGTACTACAAGGTTCCATATCACAAATGGGAAAAGTGGAATTGAGTTTTGGGGTAATTGCCCAAAACATTCAGGAATAAGGGGCCAAAAAGGGGCCAAAAATAAGCATTTTTCTAGTTTCCAGACAATAACTTGTGTTCAAGTGTATGGATCTCTCTGAAGTTGTACTGCAAGGTACCATACCACAAAGGGAAGGCTGGGATTGATTTTGGGGGTAATTCCCTCAAAATTTTAGGAATTAGGGGCCATAAAAGGGCAAAAAAAACAAGCATTTTTCTAGTTTCAGGACAATAACTTGTGTGTTAGTGTATGGATCTTTATGAAATTGTACTGCAAGGTTCCATATCACAAAGGGAAAGCTGGGTTTGAGTTTAGGGTAATTGCCCTAAACATTTAGGAATTTGGGGCCAGCAAGCATTTTTCTAGTTTCCAGACAATAACTTGTGTTCAAGTGTATGGATCTCTCTGAAATTGTACTGCAAGGTACCATACCACAAAGGGAAGGCTGAGATTGAGTTTAGGGGTGATGAATCATGAGGGGGTTCAAAAAATTTGGGGGGGGGGATTTTTTTTTCCTTTTTTTTCTTTAAAATTTTCCATTTTTAATTGGTTATTTCTGATTTATATATAAAAGCAAATAATAATGATATGGTTTGAATAGGTAAATTAAAAATTTTTAAGTTCGTAGACCACATTCATTCTGTGTCAGAAACCTATGCTGTGTCAAATATTTAATTACAATCCAAATTCAGTGCTGTATCAAGCTTGAATGTTGTGTCCATACTTGCCCTTACTGTTGAGGGTTTGACCTCTGCGGTCGTATCAAGCTGCGCAGCAGCGGAGCATTTTATTATTATTTTACCCTCCTCTAAAAATTTCGGGTTATATTGCAATCTCTTTGTACATTCAGCAGTTTCTCACATTTTTGTCCAATACTACTGAACAGAATGACTTCATATTAAGTCAACAACTCAACAGTGCTGAGATGTAATGTGTGTGCACTTTTGGGATCTGTCTGATACCTAATTCCTGCTATCTGATACTTTGAATTACATTATGCTAAGCAAGACAAAACACACATTCTTAATTCATACAACATAGGTATAACTTCTTACAGTCATTTGTTTTCTTTGTAAAATATTCTTTGTGTTTTGCCAGTTCTTATCTGATTTTCTTTCATTCATAAGTAAGGTGACAAGGTCTGCTCCAGTATTGGTGAGAATTGGATGTGGATTCTTAAAAAGTAGAATGTTTAAAATGCAAAGATCTTTGTTTTGCCATATTATCAAAAAAAGATGATTTAACACTGTCTCTCATAATGTCTCAAAATATTTAAAACTTCAGTGTTTTATGGGAAGAATGGTAATGTATACTTGGTTTAAGTAAGACTTAATGCTTTATTTTTTCATGGATTTGAATAAAAATAAAAGTGAAAGTAGATATAAGTAAAATGCTGCAGGTTTTAATTACCAGTAATAATGTTATCCTTGAAGACAGTTGATAATTAAACTTTGTAATGACAGTAAATTTCAAATGTACAAGAATGTGCATTCCTTGCTATGGATTTATTTCTCCACCTGTTTAAAACAACTACTAGCATTATAAAAAATAAAAATAAGATGTGGTATGATTGCCAACGAGACAACTATCCACCAAAGTTCAAATAAAGTGGATGTAAGCAATTATATGCACTTTACAGTATGAAGATCCCATGGTAACAGTTAAATTTCCATGTCACCATGGCTATTGGCATCTTTATCTGTACTATTTTTAGGAAGTATTATAGAAACAATTCACTTTCTATATTAATTTCAAGAACCGAAAAACATTCAAATTCAACATCAGAATGGTCTTACATTCAAAACTTCACAGACACTATTTATTATACATTTTTATTTACAGTACTACCATATATGGTTAGCTTGATAAAAAGGAATTTGACCCTAAAAATTGATTGAAAAGTATGATCAGATTTGGTTACAAAACTGAATCTATCAGAACCCAATCCTTTTCTTGGTTGTTTATAAACCTAATGGTTTCTCTTTTTTTTTTTCCTGCATTGCCAAGGCAGAAGCAGGTCTAGTAAATGCTCGACTCTGTCGGTCCATCCATCTGAAAGATATATTTCATCAAAGTTTTCTCTGCTCCTTTTGAAGGGAATGATTTAATAGTTGGTCTCAGCTTGTTAATAGTGAGTGCACATTGTTGTCAATATAATGGAATTTTATGCGACTGTCATACAAGTGAGATGTTTAGCTAGCTATAAAACCAGGTTTAATCCACCATTTTCTACTTAAGAAAATGCCTGTACCAAGTTCAGAATATGACAGTTGGTATCCATTCGTTTGATGTGTTTGAGCTTTTGATTTTGCCATTTGCTTAGTGACTTTCCTTTTAGAATTTTCCTCAGAGTTCGGTATTTTTGTTATTTTACTTTTTTTGTAGGGAGTAAGCAATTTTTAGTCCCCTACCGACAAAGTTGAAGGGGACTTTAGGTTTGCACTCCGTCTGTCTGTCTGTCTGTCTGTCTGTCCATCCGTCAGTCCGGCAAATTAGTTTTCCGCACTTTTTTCCGTCATGCTTGAAGATATTGATTTGATAATTGGTACATTGTTTTATCATGACAAGTTGCAGATCAAGTTCGAATTTTGTTCCGGTCTGATGATTTTGTGCAGAGTTATGGTCCTTTGACTTAAAAAGTTCACTCAAATAATCAGTTTTCCTCACTTTTTTTTCGTCATGCTTGAAGATATTGATTTGATGATTGGTATATACTTATTATGACAAGTTACAGATCAAGTTCGAATTTTGTTCCGGTCTGATGATTTTGTGCAGAGTTATGGTCCTTGGACTTAGAAAATTACTCAAATAATCAGTTTTCCTCACTTTTTTTCGTCACTTGAAGATATTGATTTGATAATTGGTGTATAGTTTTATCATGACAAGTCACAGATCAAGTTTGAATTTCCGTTCTGATGATTTTGTGCAGAGCTATGGTCCTTGGACGTAGAAAATTCACTTAAATAATAAGTTTTCCACACTTTTTTTCGTCATGCTTGAAGATATTGACTTGATATTTGTTATAAAGTTTACACCATAACAAGTTATAGATCAAGTTAGCATATTGTTCCAGTACAATTAATCTTTAACCGGTAGGGGACTATGTATTGCCATGCAATACTCTCAGAATGCTTGTTACATCTGCTGTGTGTCCACTTCCTGTTTGCCGATAGTTTTAAATTTTACAACACTAATTGTACATGGAAAATTTTGTCAAAGTTTTCTTGGCTTCAGTGAAAGGGAATTATCAGTTATGCTCCAGTATACATGTTACCTTAATCAATAACATGCAGCGATGCAGGTCCAGACCCATATTGGTCTTGTTCATTCTTTAAGGGTGTTTGTTGTCTTCTCAATCTGGATTCCAATTTCTAATTTAATACCTCTAGATCAGTTTCCATTTTAACTCCTAATTATTATTTACTTACATTAATTAAACTTTATAATGACCATCAAAAAGGAAAGCAATTTTTGGCAAGATTCTTACATCAAAGTGAGTACTATGTGGTGTCAACTGGTTGTTTACTTTAGGTGATTATCTTACAAGGAACTTTTGTGCAATGTTTGGTTCCATTGGTCAACAGTTCTCAAGACCTAAAATTGAACCTTGTAATATCACATGCAAAAACCTATAATTATGATCTAAAATATGCACATTTAGGTAAACAACAACCTTGTTCTGTCTTCTGTTCATTTTATCGATTTTGACAGCTTCAGAAGTGTGATATTTTACAGGATTTAAACTAGATTGCCTGTTTTTATGCATTTGTAAGGTCTATTTCCTTCTGAAAAAAATTGGCCACACCCTTTGATCAAAATAAATTTGTTATTCAAAGATGTGTTAAGATGGGCACTTTTTTAATATTGAGGATCATCATATATTGACCTTTGGATGATAATGTGTTGTTGTCACCCTAAATCATTAATTCTAAATATTCTAACTAGTATCTAAGTATCATTTGTTTTCTTATTTTAGATATTAGATAAGTAAGAATTCAAACAACTCTCATTTTTTGGTTATATGAGAATAATATTTAAGGTTCAACTGAAGCAAAGAGCTAGGATATTTCATCTGAGTTAATTTAGTGGTCTTGGTTTATTTAGAGTTATTTCCCTTTAATCATTTAAAGTTTTTTGGTGGAAAAATCTGAACAGAATGGAGACCATCATTGCACAAAATGTTAACAAGTAAAGAAAATTTTTAGCATACTCTCTACCAAATTTTGTTAATTTCTGTCTTTCAACAGTACTAAATGAAAAATCAAAATCTGAAATGTTTTCAGATGGATGACCTGGAGTATGACCTTGTCAGCACTGATGATACCTAAGATGCAAGGCTATGATTTTCTTGCTGAATCACAAACAAATAACATTGTTTTATTGAAATATCAATATAACTTCTAAATAAGAAAGCCCACTCAGTGGTGTTGAGGTAGCATGATCTACTTGAGTGTAAATGTGGGAGGCCTTGGGTTTGATATACCTTACCATTGGGTGAAACCAAAGACTTCAAACATTGGTATTTTCTGCTGCTCTACCAAGCACATGGCTTTCATGAGTAATAGAAAAGACTTGTCAGCTTAGAGTAAAATAATGTTTCTTATTACTGTGATTTGTTTAACTGCAGATTAATAACTTGCTAGCTGGCACATGTCCAAAAATAGTTAACTCTAGATCTAAGAGACTGATTTAACAATTTTATTGCCATCAAGCCCATTCTAGAAGTAAAACCCTGATATTTCATGTTTCAACAGTTTACATGTTAATTCTGTTTATGGTATAAAATATTTTACAATTAAAAATCTTTTTTTAAAATAAATATACTTTACAAGTTGGAGAAGTTGCTGTTTCTTGACCACAGGATTACATTCAGGATAGGTAGACATCATTACCATCAATGAAGTTTATAGCTGCCACCAGAAAAAGGTTTGCTTTACACAAGATAGCTGGAAATATATTTCCTAATTGTCTTATATCATCACTCCTGAATTGATTCAATACAAATCACTGGCTTTGATTACACAAAGGTATGACTGGTGCCGACTTACCAAAGAGATTAAGTTTGTACTATTAGAGCACATGGTTTTTATGGAAGTCAGTGATACACCAAGCTTATGCCTTAGACTTTAACTGTTGTTTACATGAGTGTTTGTCTTGGCTATGAAGCTCCATATTACACACTGGCATACATAATTGTTGGGTTTTAAAGTAAATGAAAATCAATTTGATTTGATAGGTACCTAACATGAAGCCTTTAAACAGTCTGCACTGGCCTCATACTCACAACTTTTCTATGACTCAATGAGCTAATATGCTTTACCAGTTAATCAGATTGAAGAGGTGAATTCAAACTGCAATTTGGTAAAACAAATTATCAATTTTGGTATTTTGAAAAGACAAAGCCTTTTGAATATGCACAGTAGATGAAAAAATACTTTTCATCAAAATGTTTCTACATATTTCAGCTTCACTACAAGAAATGAAGTGATCCACTAGACAACATTTTGGTATGTATATCAAGGTCACATCATTTTTGGATACAGCCATACTTGGCTTCCAATTCTAAATCATCTCTCAATATATTCCTACATATTTCTTTTCTGATAATTAATATAACAGGAAGTGTCCTCTGTTGGAAGTCAGGTAATCAATCAACATCAATGTTATAAAATACTTGATATGGACCTCTCAAGGCATGTCTGCCAAATATACTGTAAATGTGAAATTTTTTTCAGTGGGGTAATTTTCACTTACTTGTGATCACCTAAAATTTGCAAATATTTGCTCGATATAAACATATATAGATATAAGAAGATGTGGTATGAGTGCCAACGAGACAACTCTCCATCCAAGTCACAATTTGTAAAAGTAAACCATCATAGGTCAAAGTATGGTCTTCAACATGGAGCCTTGGCTCACACCGAACAACAAGCTATAAATGGCCCCAAAAATGACTAGTGTAAAACCATTCAAATGGGAAAACCAACGGTCTAATCTATATAAAAAACGAGAAGCCAGAAACACTTATAACCCCATAAATAGAGAGCGAACAGGTGCAGTTGGATTTTTCTAGGTCTGTTTGATTTCATATTATAAGATCAAACAAATATGTTAATCATCATTTTTACCTTTATAAGAATGAGTTTTTGTGGATCAAATCAGTTAACCAGATGATTTACTCTTGTTTCGCTTTCAATGTTGACATTCTTTTCCCTTTGATAGCTGAACATGCCTAGTTCATGCGTAACCCATCTCTAGCTAAGGAGTTAAATAAAAGGTCCAAGTGAATAATTCATCAACGATATTTCTTTGCTTATTCTGACAAAATTGAACCAAACTGGCTCCTAAAAGCAAATTATTATTTCACTATTTCACTTTCATTAATGATTGAACAAATAAAAAAATCATATATTATTTTTTTTTATATCTCGTAGCTTCAATGCCCCTTTCATGGCAAGGGCATCACATGTAAAATGTTCCTATCTAACAGACATATGAGATTTGTTGATACATAAGTTAAATCATAGGAGTGAGGGATAATCAATGGAATCCATTGTCAGAAAATTTGAAGTAATTTCTGATGTATTTTAGTTGTATAAGCGTTTAAGGTAGCATTTTCCTCTGGTTCCACAGAAGAATTAATGCATAAAATACCTGCTTCTTTAGTACTGTCACAGAAAAACACAACATAAAATGTTTGTTTATAATTTTATTAACATTGAACTTCTATTAACAAATAAATATAGAGCACTGATTTTAAAATGGATGGATACAATTATTTATTGTACATGTTTGTAAAATGGACGGATGTGTCAATAAGTATATAAAATAATAATAATAAACTTAACGATTCATTAATCATAAAAAAACTTACAATTACAAACTGTTGTGATACCTTAAGAAATACTGACTGCAGTCAAGGTTTTCTTAGCGCAGGTCAGTCATGTCTCATACAAATATATAAAAAATCCTCTTAACGGACAGTTAAAGTTTAAAAGTAGTTTGTCCAGAATTTGAAAAGAAAATGAAAATAATGCCCACTAATTCATCAACAGTCTGTTTTCATTGGGTTCAATTCTCTTTCAAATTCTTCCATGAAAAACACATAAAAAAATGATTACCTCTAAACATTAGGATGTATAGTTTTGCCCCCCTCAAATGCATTGCCTGTTCTACTGAAATTTGTCTAAGAAAACACTCTAGACAAAAACGAACCTATAAAAATGTATAATTATATTTCCACATTAAAGAGTACTTTTCTTCAAATTATAGTTTACTTTCTATTTCTTCAAATAAGATGACTTTAATAAAGTTTAATCAGATGTACTGTAGTCATGTTTTACACATGTGAAATGCAAAATGGTACATAAAATACAGCTTATGAATAATTAAATGTAACATTGCTATGTGTATGTATTGATTGATATGATATATATAAATGAATGAAATGTTGATATGCACATAAGTAATCTGAACAATAAAGCACTAATTTACCAAGCTGTAAGACTATCACATTTATAAATATCACAGTCAAACCTTTTGTTTAATACACAGAATATAAAACAATATTAAAAATACATAAACTCAATTGTTATCAATACTGATAGCTTAATGGATTTAAACAATTTTCTTTTGTTATTTAAAATAAGTTTTCTGTAATTACATACAACCAATTCTTTGAAAAAAATACAGAATATATAAATAAAAACAATGTATCACTTAACAATGTATTATACTGTTCTTGATCATTCTACAATCGTGCCAATTCACCATTTCAAAAACATCCTTTGCAAACATTGCATATTTGCAAACAAAAGTATTCCACCCATGACAACCTGATGGTTCTTACAGGTAAAATGTATGAGGGGTTGGACAACACTTTTTTTTATACCCTACCACCCCTAATTCTTATTTTCATTTGTATCAGAATTGTATTTACTTCCAACCCTATATTACACAGACTAAACTGTAATAGGAAAGGCCCATTTATTTGAAAATGGTGAAAATCCTAAAGGTTGTGAAACACTTAAAATAAAATAACAATTCCATCTAAAAGTCAACAAAATTGATGGTTTACTTTTTAAACATATACTTTTTATCAGCTGATAAAAATCAACTTTTTTCCCCATTAATTAACACCTACTGTTACACTTGTAAATAAAAATGATAATAAAATCATTAGAAGTATTATCAAAGACGAATTCTGATTATAGGGATATCGTCATTTTCTACCGACATACAAAGTCAAAATGAATTCAATAAATTATTCAATAACAGTATAACTTTTACAATCTCCCAGTCTCAGATTATGTCTTTGTATGCATTATATGCATTATCTATGATGTGAAGGCCTTTCGAGTGCTACTTGTAGAACTTTTACTGCCTTCCAGACTGGGTGGAGGTCTATGCATAATACATGTACATTTTTTACAATGTACTAGATGATTAAGAATCTGCTCATGGCGTATTCTTCCTTTTGGTTCTGTCAAAAATCAATTCTTAATTAAACAAACTCAACATATGCAAAACAAATTTTGTCATTGAAATCATCAAACTACAAACAGATTTTGTAAATTTTCTTTTCCATTGTTAACAAAGTTGGCTCCTATACTGTAAACGTGAGATGATTAAACATATTTCTCTTACAGAAGTAGTCATCTTTTCAAGGATTTTTATTCAAGTATTTTCAATATGTTCTTTCAATGAGCTAGCACTAATTTTTTCCAATATGAAATTTAGATTCAACTCAATTTCATTTCAATAAAGGCCCCCTCACATATTTCATCAATGTGAGAACCTATAAAGTGTTGTCCACAAGCATTAAATTCATCAATGATTATTAGAAAAAGTACAAATCATTAACTGTTTTAGTTTCAAGAGGTCTGACTGAAACCAGTCTTATTGAAAATCATCAAATTCAAAATAAATCAAAGTTTTGATTTTGTAATCAATATCCCATATTTTTTCGAAAAACTGGGCTTGTTCAATTCAAAATGATATCACTGTTCAATGTACTTTAAAATTTAATATCTTCATAAAAATACACAATGAAGTCATTTTGCCAAATGTTCAAACCACAGTGACACAAATGTTATCTTATTTAAATCTGACTGAATTCTAAAAGTGGAAAAAAGATGTCATGCAGTCAGGTGAAATGAATTAATGGCTGATATAAAATCCAAATATTTAGCAAAATATGTCATGCATTGCATACCATAAGTAAAAAATGTCCTGGTATAAGAAGTACAATTATTACTGAGCCGTAAGCACATCGATATGTACGATTAAGCAAACATACATACTGCTTTTAATGCATGCCATCTTCTTTTTTTTATACATGCGTCAGAAAAGCTAGAGTATGTCCCGATGTAAGAAGATTAATAATTGAAGAATACATCAAGTCATTTTATCTGCGTAATTTAATGTAATAAATGTTAAAATGTTGATTTAAGGAGAAGAGGTCCATTTCCATATGTTAACGATAGGCAGCATCAAATAACATATCTTAAGCACCTTTATAATGTCAAATATTTTTGATAAATCAATCTGGTAAATATATTTAAATTATAAATACGAGTTAAATTGATATAACCTTTATATATTTATAATATCCCATAACGATTTTCTGCTTGGCATCAATACAAAAATAGATGTCTTAGTACAAAAATATTATTTGTAAATATATCTTTTATGTTAACCAGTGATAATATTTCATAACGAGTGCACAAAGTTTGAAAGTATCGCAAATTATTTTTAAGTTGAAACATCCAAGGTTACTGGTTATGTGGTATTTTTGACAAAATAAAAATGTCTGGTTCAGTATCTATCTTTCTGAAAAACTTTTAATCCAGTGAGAATAAAATCAAAATTTTTTTAAAGAGTGTGTTTTTATTGTTACATGCAAGAAACGAAGTGAATACTTCAGTCAAAACGTGAAAAATAAAAAATTACATTTCAGTTTTTCTTACCTCTTTGTAGTTTTTCTCTTTCTTAAATGTAAAACAGATCTTAATCAACAACAGTCAATAATTAAACATCTTTTCCAAATAAAAAAACAACAAATATAACAAGAAAACAAAATTAATTTTCTTTGGAACAATTAATGCATGTATATATTATACCTACTTACAGGCTTAAAAACAACCTATCAACCAATGGTGAAATATAATAACATGACATTGTTTTAAATTATCCACATTGTTGTAAGTTTAATCCTGGTGTCCATTATTCTTTAAGAGGCATATGAAACATTGCACAATTTTTTTCAAAGAGCTGTGAGGGATTCATTTATATTTGTGAAGCTCCTTAAGTCTTGTGTAACTTAAACATCCAAAAGAAATATCTATTTTAGTCTAGAAAAGTGAGGAATTAAACCACATAATGTTATCTGTGTCCACTTTGTACCTACATTACCATTTATGACGGACTTCTCATCACAACTATGGCTGGACTTTTTAAAGAATAAAATAAAAAACAAACAGCATAGGCATGTTATAAAGAGTGTTTCATTGATAAATAGGTAGCTTAACTTAAATAGTTTCAATTTAAAACACAAGTTTGTCCTATAGAGAAAAAAAAAATTTCTTAAAAACTAAGACATTCCAAACAAAACTTTGTTGATTACTAACGCTTGGGAAAGCAATTTGCAAAATATTTCTTATCAATAAGTAAATCACAATAAACCAATATATGGACTTTAAAAATTAAACACCAAAAAATTACCAGTAAACAGATAAATCTTAATTCAATATATGATAATAATACAAATTACCATAAATATTTATTTTACTTTGGACATTATAATAATAAAATAAAAACCCTTTTGATCTGTTTCAAAATGAAGATATTAACATGCTTAATATGTTTTTTTTACTGATGTAAAATGATGGCACTGAACACATCTTAATCTATATTATTCCTTATTCCATTATTGAAAAGTAGACCAGGCTAGGGATAAGTAAACAAATTAGTATTCAACTTATATAAAACGGAAAGGCCAAGTAAAGTTTAATACCACACAAGCTTTTGTTGTCAAATATTAATTTGATAGATAAGAAAATATTGAACAATTATCTTCCATACAAACACATAACAAAAGGTTGAAAGTGAAGATGAAATTCACACCATAAAATAACACCAAAACATGGACATTAGATTATGTTAAACAAGATATTAATTCTGTATAAATTACCATTAACAAAAGGCTGAAAAGATTGCAATAGAATCCATGCAAAAGGTCAAGTGTCAATGAATGAAAACATAAATATTGCGGAACTTTCAAAAAAAGTTAATTAAATATGTGTACATAGATATATAAGCTATTCAAGAAAGTAATTAAAATGGCAGAAATTGAAAGAAAATGTCCTATAATATTAGAAGAATTATTATTTCAAGATTGAAAGCAAATGTTGTATATTCTTGTGAATATTTAGCAATCTTGCTATTGATCCAGTTAGGTTAACCAGTGACACACTATATTGATGGTAAACATCTTCATTTTACGTAAATCAGACGTTATAAGGAACTGTTGCTTTGAACTTTCTTTTAAACACGAGTCAAAAACTGCTTTTTAAATAATTTCCTGAATAGCTTACTGGCCTTAAAATCAAAATCTTCAATTGCAGTAGTATTTCAATATACAACACAAACATGGCACATTTATACACGTAAACAAAGCTTCATTCTCACTCGCATGAATATATTGTAAACCAACTTATTTTGGGGGATACTTTATTTCGCTTTTAGCCCTTTCAAGCTGACTTTGCAGCAATTTATTTTTCACAATTTTCTTGATGTTTTTATATTTGTATAGTGAGCATCCATTTTACATATTGGCGACTATTTATATGGATTTATTTTTTCCACTCACAAAGATCGCCAAAATAAGTTGCTTGCAAAAATGAGTTGGTTTACAGTAATTTCAATATCATACATTCATTTTACATGCTATACTTCATAACATAACCACTGAAACATATTGTTAGCACCACAAAATCTAAAAATAGAACCATGTGATCATACAAGGACTAGGTGAAATAAATATTGCTTCATATTAACGAATGAGTGAAACATTACAATCAACATTTCATCTAAATGGTGCTGGGTGCTTGATAACTTTTATATGTTCTGAAACATACTTGGTTTTATCGAGTTTTTGATCGGTGAACACTTTAGTTTGAGACTGATAAAGTCGAGATCCTACAGAGGTTCCAGATACGGTAGATTTTGTGCTAGCTGAATGGCGTCGCCATTTCATGGCAGCATTTATATAACTAGCCACAGGACTAACTCCCTGTGGTTTTACATAAGCTTTAGGGTGCGGCGTAGAAGAAGCATGGTGCACAGGAAGCTTTCTTGCCCCTTTTTTACCCCGTTTAGGAAGCAGTTTTGGTTCAGCCTCAGCATCATGGCCATTTGGGATATGATCTACTTCACCATTTGTCATTTCTGAATTAACAAGTTTTTCTTTTGATTTCTTAGATGGTAGTAGACCTCTAGCTTGGGCTCTTGCTAAAACATCTCTGGCTGCTTCTTTAGCATCTTCTGGCTGTAAATATACAATTGTTAATCATGTTTAAACTTGATATCTAAATTTGATAGAATTGTTTAAACCGGTCACAAAATTTGAGATTTATCAACAAGATAAATAATATCAAATTTTTCTAAATAAGATGTTTTCCATATTAGAGGTTCCTTATTGCATAAAACTATAATTCTACAGCACTGATACTTTAAGCATTAATTTTTAATGGACATGAAAACAAAAGAACAATGAATCCATGGTCCATTTGCAGAGCATCTAGTATAACTCTTGATGTAAATTTAACAAATTCAAAGGTTATTTTAACATGGGAAATATCTTGTTGGCAGTTGCAATTCATATTACAAGTACAGTAATATGTGTAATATGCAGGGAAAGATCAAGATTATTCATTTGTTAAACGTCATAAATATCATGACGTCAAGAGATGACATATAAATGTTTTCTTTCATCTTAAATGTCAGTTTTGATAATAACAGAGAACAGTTCTGACCATTTTTGTATTACTTATATTATAAAAGACTGATTCACCATGTTAATGACCTTTGTAAAATCAGTGTCAAAATTTAATTTTCATGTTGGCAAAAATTGAATGTTTACATATGTAACCAAGAGTTCAACCTAAGCAAACTGAAATATTTCACCTGATAATTTTTATATTAGCCTACTCTTTTTAAGAATAACAAATAGAAATATGAATGTTAATCATATAGATATTAAACAAACAAATGCCAGTTTTATTAAAATGTATTTAATAAAAATTATTATCAGATCATCATTGTATGTTTTATATGTATTTTCGGGGGCATTAATTAAAATACCAAATGAACCCTTCAAACAAATATTGATATATTTAGCCTTTTGGACATCTTTTGTCATTTTTTCTTTGACCTAATTTTTCTTGTCCCCTTAAATTTTGATCAATTTACATGGTATCAACTGTAAAATGTTATAAATGTAGAACTTTACACACCCATTTTATATGCATTACATATTGGGGTTGGATTTCACTAGATGTGAAACATCTTACAATCAATATCCAATTTACCATGGAATATATAACATAGTTAATGAAGGTTTTCTTTGAATACTTAAACCATTTCTGTCTAAGAGGCAGACAGAAAGTCGAACTTCATGGCAGAAAATTTAATAAATTCAGAAAACAAATGTATCACAACAAATATAAAAGCAAAATAAATCACTTTAAGCAGTAGAATGTGTCCTGAAAACTCACATGACATTGTGTAATGGATAGTAAAACTAACAAAATCTAAATATTTTACAAATTTGATTGCAAGATGGTTCAGTAACCTACTACAGGATTACATGATCTAATGTTGTGTCCAAAAAAAATTGTTTTAGCAGCAGATATGCAATACAGTTTGTTTAAATTTTAAAAAGAATACCAAAATTTTGCAGACATTTGTGATTTATAATAAAATGTGCTATATATGCATTGATAAAACTATTAATCTTAGATGAATGTGACTTTCATCATATCAATTAAACCCTAAACCTAACTGTTCAATATACATTTAAACAAACATTGATTTTAAAATGGTTAAGTGTGAGAAAGCAAGTATTTTTTTCTTTGTAATTTACATTCTTACAAAAGATTTTTGTTTTAAAACAGTTTAATTTTATGAGGAAGATTGATTTTTTAATTTATCAGTACTTGAAATATAAAGTAGCCATTTGTTTAAATACATTTTAACTGCCATTAATTTATTTCATGGTTTTTTTAAATGACATCACCTTGCATCTCAAGTGTACTAAAAATTTTAAATTAAAAGCAATGTAATACTTATTGATTTATAAATGGGAAACTTCCCTAACATGCATTCATACTCTTCTATGTGAATAAAACATTCTAAAAGCATGAATATTAAAGAAAAGTTTTCTCTTGTTTTTATTCAACAAAGTGTTGCTATTTTCATAGTCTTGGTAGAAATTCACGGATCAAGGCGTCAAGACAGAAAGACTGATTTACAACAATGAACAAGATTTCTGAAAGAAATAAAAATAAATAAAAATGTTTGTGAGCTGAAAATCAGCTGATTTTTAAACATTGTGAATAAATCATTCATACAAATCTATTTCCTCATCACCATGGAATCTGTCAACAAAACATTTCCATTTCATTAAAAAAAAATGCTCTTGAAAAAAGACTTAAGAAAACCTGCCAGACATCAACTGAATTTTCTACAATACACTGAATGTTTCTTACTTAAGTTTCATCATAACAAATGGACAAAAATGGCTGTGTTTACATCTAAAAGTTTACTATGAGTACAGACAACCCTGTGCAGTTGGAAAAGTTTGAAGGACTAGCATCCACAAGATATATAAAAATTAAATGCATTTTTTGTGTTTCAGAGAGATCAAATCTCTTTTGGATTTTGATGGGCATTTTTTTCTGTTCCTGCATAAGGTGTTAAAATAAACTAAGTTGGGTAAAATGTTTAGTAATTTTTTGGGGCCCTTTATAGCTTGCTGTTCGGTGTGAGCCAATGCTCCGTGTTGAAGGCCGTACCTTGACCTATAATGGTTTACTTTTATAAATTGTAACTTGGATGGAGAGTTGTCTCATTGGCACTCATACCACATCTTCCTATATGTATTGAGATGCCCCTCTAAGGTAACAATTGTATTGCATTGATTGATATGGACAATTTAAGGACAATAGATATCTACACAACAATAAGTGATTTAAGGGGGTAACTGAGTGAACAGTATCAAATGTTATTCAGTTGTTTGTTTATTCTACCATCATATGCAGCGAGGAAAAAAAAGCCCATCAAAATCCAAAAACTGTTTAAACTGAATTAAGCATACCTCTCTAGTAACGACAGCAACAAAACAACCACTGGATTTCTCTGTTGGATGGAACTTAATGTATTTGCCAATGATCCCTATTTTCTTTTCTATCTCTTCTCCAGAGAATGGTAACACAGGGGGAACAACTCTCCAAGGGAATTTCCTCTGTTGTACCATATTTGTATATTCCACTGATTTGACAACAACATTTTCATTTTCTGCCTCATGAATAGATCTGGTCATGTATACAACTGCTTGCACCTTGGAAACTAAAGAAAGAAAGGAATCATAGATTTTATTAAAAAAAAATTAGTTGTTAAAAAACTCTTTAGAAAAAAATTTGTTGATTTACTGAATCTCTTGGTATATCCATCAATTTTAAAAGTAAAGATCAGGATAATCCACTCATTTTTAAAAAGTGGGTGAATACCCCAAAGTAGAAGGTTAGATCTAAGGTATTTTGGCTCTTTTATACTTGACAACAAAGTAACTGGGAAATTAAAGCAAACAAACACGTTTTTTGTCAGGTGTCTGGCTGTTATGAATATGCCCTGAAAGAAGGTGGTGATATTTCATCTTTTGTTCACTGTAAAGTATATAATATTCCTTAGCTGAAAGAATATATTAAAAGTAGAGAGTATGATATAGTTTATTCAAACACTTATTGATTGCTGATTGAATAATGTCCAGTGCAAATATTTCATGCAGGACAAGACCAAATTGAACAAAAAACCAATGAGGTAGATAATTATGTTGATCAACCAGGATGGAGTATGCAAAAAGGAGGAGGGTCATCTAAGGACTCAGCAATAAGTCATTGCAAAGATTCTTTTCATTTTAGAGATTGTGTCAACTGCCAATATGAGGCATT
Source organism: Mytilus californianus (assembly GCF_021869535.1). Classification (NCBI taxonomy): domain Eukaryota; kingdom Metazoa; phylum Mollusca; class Bivalvia; order Mytilida; family Mytilidae; genus Mytilus; species Mytilus californianus. The sequence continues at coordinate 8,738,688 of NW_026262745.1, forward strand.
ATAAATACTGTCCATAATTTTCCAGTATGTAGCTTCATTCCTGTACATCCTACACACCTACAAATGGAAAGTGACTGTACCAAGATAGAAGTCATTTTCCATTTGTTCCATTAGCTTATATGCTATGTCACTATAATCCCCTCTCCCCTCAAGAAAAAGGGTAAATTCTAACTGATTTTAAGGTTTCATTTCTTATTTTAGCCTCTGCAATATATTATGACCTTAAACCAGACTAGACTACATGTGAACTCAGCTATCAAACCCTATATGGAAAACAACTTCCTAACCTCTACGTACTTACATTTCATAGCATGTTTCATTACATTCATGTGTGCAGTACTAAGTTCTGTTATTCTAGCCATATTAACATCCCCTGTTGCCATGTCTTTTAATATTTTCATGTCTGCAACAAATTTTATGAATTATTGTTAATTACTGATTTCGAATTTGCATGTATGAACAAAAGCAAAGTGCATACAGTTTGACTTCAGATAAATGTAGAATGCATGTTGTTTACAGTTAATGCATTAACACTCAACGACATGAAACATTTATCAACAGCTGATTCAAAGATCTATTGATTTTATTATTTATAAAGTTCAAAAACACGGAAACCCTATTTCAAGGTTTGGTAATGTACTAACTCATATACAAATGTTTTCCATTAGTTTCAAAACATTTTATTTTATCAATCATTGAAAAATGTTTGTTTGAGGTATCTTTTAATACAACAAATGTTGTCAAGTTTGTAAATACAATTGGTACATGTCATATTCAAACCTGTCTATATATAATGCACTATATCAATCAATATGAAATGCCATAACAAAGATTATTTTTAAATTTTATGCATGGTAATTAGCACTAGCTGTTACATAAAGATCCCATGTCTATCTTCCCTGCAGTGCCCATACTTTTCCACTCTGACTGTATTTTAAGTACAAATGGCAAATACTTTTGAGGCCAACAGATTCTCTTGTTTCCAATTCATTATTTCATTATAATACTTATAAAAAAACACAGCTTTTTCAATATCTCCTTCTTTTACAAAAAAAAAAAAAAAAACAACCCTAAAACTTGATTAGTAATGCCACCAGCCCTGCTGCTATAACACCAGTTGTTCTGAAATTTGTGTACTTTGTATCAAAATCAATAATTACCTTCTCCTTCATTGACAATAAAATCTACAGGATTAGTGACACCAGACCTGCTACAGTCTGCTGTGACCAGTATCACTCTCACATTCTTGTACTTGGAGTCATCATGATCTATATCTAGAAAGGAATCTGTTGGCACCTTGATTCCTTTAATAATAATAAAAATAACAGATCAGTAAACAGTTTTTAAATTGTTGCTATTATTGACAAATAAAATCAAAGGGTAGGTTTATAATCTCCTCACTCTAAAATAGAATCTGTCCTCATTATTTGAAGATTCAAGCTAAAGCATTGAGAAACTCAAATACTTTTTTTCAGTGCACTTATTATCACATGGAAAGAGAAGAATTGAATTCTTAAATTATCTTGTTCTTAAAGCTTGTTCAAATTCATTAATCAAAGAGTTTGAGGAAAAAAGGAATCCTAAAATACATTTTGTTCATTAACGTTAGAAAAAAAAATTTGGTTTCTGCTGGTATGATCTAAATAATATATTTTTTTTCTTTCTGATATCATACTGATTGAGGTAACTTATAAAAAGGTTCTCAAATAAAACTTGACTTCAATGTTATCTGATGGAGAAAAATATTGACAGTGACAAAGCCATTTCAGATTTTTACTTGTAAAGTTTATTGTTTAATTTTCTTTATTTCCTTTCAAAGCTATAAATACTTGTCAGTAATTGTTCAATATTTACAAAGTAATTGACAACACTTCTGAAATTTACAAGTATGCCACAAAACTGGACATTAGCCTAATAAATATGGTTTTAGAACCAAAGTGAAGTATTTTCATGTACCATGATAACATTTAACCTTAAAATATGTAAAAATGTTTATTTAATAAATATTAAGCACTTGAATATTATTTATACTTCTACTAAAAATGTTATCGTGTATGTAACTTGCAGTATTTTATTCTGAAAACTTACATAATCATTCTGTTACAAGGAACTTAATTTAAATTTATTATCTATTATATGTTATCATTCATAAAATTTATACCATTATTCAGCACTTAAAAAGCTTGAATAGACTTTAAAACCTTGATTAGATGAACAAGTTATATAAGTTTGACCTTGAAATTTGTCCAAGAACAAATATCAGTTTGTAAAAAAATTTGCATAAAGCTCTTGAACTTTGGTTTGGATTTGCTTTAATATGAAATTTGAATCTAATCTTGATGTAATACCTTCATCCAAAATACATCATACATGGACATAAACTGGATCACTGTCTAACATAATTATAATAATAAAGTATATAAGTAAAGTCTATTAGTTTGATAAACTGTGGCCCTTTTATAATTGTGAATGGTAGTAAAATTCGTTTTGTGTTATAGATTTGAATAAAATGGACCATGGATCTTTTCAAGCATGTTTTTACCTTTTATTCCACATTTCTCAAATTGTGCTTGTATTGCTTTTGATTCTGTAGTAGATTTTGCACCAAATGCCCATCCATGATTATTGCTATTATTGAGGAGACTGGCTATATGTGCTGTGGTGAGACCAGATCCTATGTTTACATGTATGAGATCACTGTCATCTCCAAGTAAATGTTTGATAGAATGTGGTGCTATACAACTTGATTTATCCTACAAAATAAAAAAAATGTACACAAAGTTATTCAAAATGTTATTTCATTACTGAAATCAACATAGATTCAAATTTACACATCAAATATTTGAGAGGAAAAATCCAGATTAAAATCAAACAATTGAAATAAATCACAAAAAAATATGCAGATATGGACTCAGCTAAGTGTTAAATAATTCAATATGTTGAAAGGTTTACATTGTTATATTGGTTCTATAAATGTTAGGTTGAATATGAATGATAGAAGATGTGGAGTAAAGATAATGGAGACAAAATTAAAAATAAATGATCTTACAGCCTTCAGAAGTAAACAATTCACCTACTTTGAATAGAAAGCAATTAATTACTAATAAGTCTAGATCAGTTGCAATTGAATTAAAAAAAAATACTTAACAACTGATGTTAATTTGTTCTCCTCCTAAACTTGAATGAAATATTTGCCGCTGGACAGAAAGTAAACAACAATCAAGCTAAAACAACTGACACCAACACCCAATCATCAATAGAGAGACATCAACAACCATTGACCAGATGCATGACTTAAGGACAGGCTCAAAAGCATGTGGTGGTTTTAAACTATCATAATTATCTAGTCTACCAGTAAAGTAGATATTCTGCAATGTTACCTTGCTTTTTAAGTTTTAACAATTATCTGATTCTGATATTGTCCATCTTTTCCAGGAAAAAATGTATGGAATGTATGGAACAGAGGACAAAACTTTTTTAATACCCCACCACCTACAGTTTTCCTTTGTAACAAAGTTATATTGGCTTTCACCCCTATTACCCATAGAAAAAAAATATCATGTGATGTAACCATTCCATACATATTTTTCTGGAATAGCCCTGAATTTATACAATCCTCATACAAGAAAGAAATAATACCTGTATAACAATTTTGCCTCCTAGATAAAGATCATGATCTACCAGATCTTCTCTATATTCTCCAGGAAACATTAATACGTCACTACACAATGGGTCCATTGCAAACTGTTTGTCTACTAACTTCTCTTCACTGTTAACCAATGTAAAACCTTCCTCTTTAAACTGGTCTACTACTTCTGATATACTGCAATGAAAACATTTTGTTTATATAATAAAGCTGATCTATGGCCCACAGTTATTATTAACTTGTACTGTACCACTTTTTTGAAGCCGGATTTGGACTTTCAAACATCAAAGTCCTTATTTAAGAATACAGTACTTATTTCGTTTTTTATTTTCCATAAGTTTGTGAACATTATTCATTGATGCTCATTTTACTATTTGAAGTTAGGCTTTTTAAAAACTATTAAATGGTATATCTAAAATACAATGCCATTTAGAGTCAATATAATTGTTTATAGTGGCTACCTTATACAAATGGTAGTAGTACTGCTGCTATAAACTTGTTACATCATATAAAAATTGTTTCCTGGAAAATAATGTTAACAAAGAAAATCTGCTAATATGTTGACTTTTTTTTCAGGAAACAAACACAAGTAAATACTTTGTACTATTTAATCTTCTGTACTGAGTCTTTTATAGAAATGATGGCATTTCAAACAATATGCAGTTCAGCATGAAGCTATTTTGTATCAATTTATTGCCTACAAAATCAATTTCCCATCTTATCTTTTCAATTTTGACCTTATCTTCGCTATAGCATCCAAGAGTCAAATGAGCCTTTGAATGGCAATGTTCGTCACTGGAGATTCCTATACTGATCGATAAAGCAGATAACCGCATAGTTCATGGCACTTTTGTTTCGGAACATGTAAAATACAAGATGGTCTCTTGATATTCAACCCTTAATTAAATCTTAAAGATGTAAACTATCTAGAAACTGATCGATAAGGTCGTGACTTATAGCAGTTTTATGATTGAGTGTGAATTAACTATGTTTGAAGACAGTCGGATAACAGGAAAAGGTTGGCAATAAACTCAGAGAAATTCAACATTAGCTAAGCAATTAAATTACACAAATGGTATTAATTATCGGCTATTTCAAAGACAATTGTTAAATATCAATATCAATTATACCATAGGAATCAATTGTGTGTGACGTCGTAATGGAACAAAGGTGATCTTAAGATTAACAAACTAAATATAAACTGTAGCTTAGGCAATGTTTGAACTTCTGACAAACATTATTAATGATTCTGCATTAATTCATATTGCAAACATTGCAAACTGTCAAGTTTTTCTACAATAAAGTAAATTACAGTCTAGATTCAAAGAAAATGCAGGATGTAATGATATCAGAACCATGTTTAATTCTATTGTTGTGATGACTGATGCAGATGGCTTCCTGCCTTTCCTATATATACATCTTAGTACAATTGGAAATTTGTTTAAATGGTAGCAAAAAAGGTTTTGTTATAAATGTGACGGATTGATTGATGGTTGCTTAACATTGCATCAGTGATAAAAGGTTATATTTTGAAGATATAGCCCTTGAAGGAAAATAAGTTTTTACAATGTTGCATGTGGTAGTGACTGCAGAGTACTATTCCAGAAGAAACCTATTTTCACTATAAATCTCGGTGTGTGCCAGATATAACCTCTTTCAGAGAAAATATTTGATGACTGGAGAGGTTGACAGGTCACAAAAACCTTCAAAATTTATCATTTACAGAAAATAAGTCTCTAAAAATTAAGAACTATACATTTAGATGTTATACATCTTTCTCATTGTCAAAGTATCTACCTTGAGCAGTACTTACCTTGTTTTTATTTGGTTGACCCATGTATACACTGGTTGCTTAGAGCCTATTGCTTCTTTACTTCTTACAGTTTCTGGTAACAGGTATTCTATTGATGGGGCTGAGGCTTTTATTCTGTGTCGTGCAAGGGCAGCATTTAATTTGGTTTTACAATCAGAAATGGCATCTTCAACATCTGTTGCTACAGAATTCAGAACTTCATTTGTGAATGGAGTTCTACGTTGAAATTTTCTAGTTTGGTAATCACATAATATAACCATTACTAAACCAAGATCTTCCATATGCTGTAAAATATAATATCATTTTTTTTTTTTTTTTTTTTTTTTTTAAAACAACCTACAATCTTTAAGTTATGATAAAATTGGGCCTAAACTACAAACTACTGTTAATTGTCTTGGAAATTAATGGAACACATTATTTGATTTTAATTAGAAAATCAATGGGTCATGTGGTCATGTTGAACAGATGCATGTATGTATTTTTACAATACTGTCATATTAGATTTTCTTATAAAAAATGCCACAAGAAAGCAAATAGAAAATTTCAAATAGCAATCTGCCTTCAATTAACAATTAGTCTTATTTTTAAGTAGCAGATCAGGAGAAACTCTGTTGTCAGTCTTGATATGAATTGTGTTGCTACACAGTGAATTTTATAGAATTGCAAGAAAATATCTTTGTGAAAAAATACTGAAGTATGATCCACTTGGTATGTTAGTTGGACAAAGGTTGAAAGTACCAACAAATGATTCATGATTCAGTCATCTTTAAAGGTATTTACTATGATAAAGGATCAGATTTTCTATCAGATACAAGTACGTACCTGGACGACACTTACACCCTACTTTAAGTGACAACTCGAGCAATATAAAAACTATTTAACGTGATGCTTATGGTATTAAAGATACATTTTTACATTGTTGATGCATTATTAATCGGGTTTAGATGAGATTATTGAAATCATTACAATCATAAAATGTCAATCTGGGAGGGCTTTAAAGCGAATAAACTGTTATAATAATTTCCCTTTAATTGAAAATCAATAAAATACATTTATTCTCATTTATTATTGATGAATATGCAGTCACTCAATGGCTTCCTTCAATTGTGGCACCGAAATAATACAATTTTATGCAAATGTCATTATGACGTGAATTTAAAGTCATTTTTAAAAGGATTTGATTTTCTCTTTTCTAAATTTAAGTCTTGACAAATGCTCATTTTTTTCTTTATTTTGCTTGGTTCCCACCAGGTGTCCTCTAGTTGTTATCATAAATAACATCAATACATCCGCACGGTTAGTTTCATTATACAATCATATCAAAATAGCATTTCTGTTTAAGAAACCAAAAATAGTTCTATTTTAAAGTCTTTTTTCATCAGTATGTTCTTCTAAGGAGAACCATAAGTAAAGAATTTCCACCAAAAACACATTAAAGCTATCTTAAAGTAGATATTTTTAATAAAAATGTCATTCCAGTGTATCTCAGGTGTAATGTTAAGTACATAGTCAATATCATTACACTCATTTTAAGCAAATAATGTCAAAGAATTTAAAGCTACCAAAAATATGTAGTCTCACAAAATTAAATTTTTTCACCAAATTATACAAAGAAAAGAAGCATGGACTTTGTTTTCTGAACAACTAATTTCTAACTTGTTGTCAAGGAGGGAAAATTTAAGTGAAAAACTGTTCCAAATTGACACATATGTAAACTTTTAATTAAATATATACAAAGTTGCCACTTTCCACTTTCTATATAAATTTCCAAAGAAACATGACATATGGGTTACAATAATTGGTAATTTTTCACTTTTTATTGACTCACGAGTGAGAAAAGAAAACATATTAGTGCTTCACAGAATTAACTTTTGGCTTGTTTGTTTGTCAAATTTACCTGTTGAAGACATAAGTAAATTTTGCACTTTGATGTGAAATTTTTCTGTTGATCTGAGGTTTAAAGGATTAGAGAATGTATATCAGATTTGGATTTGTTCTTTGCTTTCCTTTTCTGAGGCTTTAAATCTTATAAATTCAAATATTCATTGATTATCTCTTTGAAAAATTCTTGTTTTATGTTTTCCTTGGCAAAACAAGTATCAAAGTCGTTTGTTTTTAGCTTTATTTAAATTTCACAAGAAGTCTGTTTACACTTGATTTCATATTTCATAAAAAGGTCAAAGTTTCATGTTATGTGAACTTCATAGCATAAAAATACAGGGGATTTTCTATGCTTTGCAACATCATAGTGAGATCTGCAAGTCAGTGACAAGAGCATATATATTACTTCTTTGTATATAAAAAAATCAAACCACAATTTTGAAAAGATTGAAGAATTCACTATTTCAGGATCAAAGTTATGGCTATTTTCATGTTTTTTTTTCAAGTGAAATACACATTTGATAGTCACACAACTTTCATATGAAAAATATTCATCTGAAATTCATAATGGAGAAATTTTTATGGAAACTCTGAATTCATTCATTCAACAGTCCTTTTTGTCCAGAGAAAGAGTAACGTTTAGATACACTCATGTGACTGTGAGGAAAATTGTGTGATGAGGACAATACTGAATCCCACATACTATTTATTTCAACTTGTACTATGTATAAGTAATTACCTCTGGATATGTCACAAAGAAGGCACAGTCATCCAATACGTCTTCAAACAAGCCTTGAACTGAAAATCAGAAAATATCATTATATAAATGTAGTTATTGTAAAAGTAAAGAGGTAGCACATTAACTTAAATCATTATGAAGGTTCATATAAAGCTGGTATCAAATCTTATTTTCCCTCTCAATTCAATTAAATTTTCATCTGCTCTATAAGTATAAATGTAATATCAAGCCTTTTCCCACTTGATTACAGACCATTTGTTTTACATTTTACTGTGGTTCCTTTCATAGTTCAATCTTGACCTCAACACTGAAAAAAAAAGTTGTCAATCTTACTTCTTGTCAACCTATTCTTCTGACAATACAAACAAATACTGAAAATTCAGAAATTATTGCGAGGTTTTTATTAATGCGAATAATGCGACTGTGTGAGTATCGCAATAATAAGATCTGGCATTCTGATATCTGATGCATATATCTGTATGCAGCTTTTCCTGAAATCACAATAATCAATCTCGCATTTATGTCCATTCTTCAAAAATCGCAATAATAAATGCACACAATAATTTCTGAATTTACAGTAGTGGGTTTTGTTTTTGAATTTTTTTATTATAATCAACACTTTAGAATTATCAATACATCTACAGGAATGAAGCTAGAAAGGTTATCAATATTTTATGCTTATTTATGGCAGATGAAGGCTAACATTCTTCTTTTCAATTTTATTGGTGATAAATACTTATTGTATGACAAGCATAATCGGTAAGCATACAGTAGTCTATTCTTCACTCTTCTGTCGCATGTTTACACATGAAATCAATAACAAACAAACAATCGAGTACCCCCGTGAATAGCATCCTGTCAAATAGTAAAGGTCAGTACAATCATAGTTTGAAACTGTAATCAAATTTGTATGACATCTTTCTCAATAGTGTTGGCATTTCTCATGAAATTGAGTATTTAAACAATGTATTACTAAAGTTGGATAAAAATCAAAATAAATATTGACCATCTATAACAAACCTGTTTCAAAATTAATATCTAAATACTTTAATAATAATAATAATTTTTAAAAGTCCAATTAAATTTAAATGAATATAATACAGACCCAATATTAGATTAAGTAAGTTAATGTGAACAGGTACAATATTTTACTAACAGCTATCTATAAACCTAAATGATTTTACATTAATATTTCATAAGTGCTAATAAAACATCAGGTCTCTTCAGATTTTAATGTTAACTTTTCTATGCCAGTGTACTTTTAAAAGTCATATCTTAACAGTGCAAAATGCTTAAAAATGATTAAATACACCATAGCTAAAGAAAAGTTGTCATTCATTTTGTTCAACAAATGCATTAAAAATATTCAAAGCTAACATTAAAAAAACATTTCGTCAAAGTTTAATTTATGAAGACAATAGAATGAATAGTGATGAGTGTTTTAAATGAATTTGTCAGATTTCAGTAATTGATACGATGGTGCCTTCATAATGGGCCTTAGTAACAAGAAGTAGATTTAGATTCATAGCAAATCAAAATCAATAACACATTCAAACGCACCATATTACCAGCCATCACTACACCAAATACAATAAGATGTCGGCTTCATATTGCAATTAAAACAATCGTTTTGCTATCATGTACAGCAAAATTTTGTCTTCAATACAATGGATTTTGCAATAATGTAAAGCAGATTTTGATCAGTCTGTTACCTATTGCACCTGCTGAAGTACTGGTAGGCTCTGGTTAAAAAGAAGTGAATAAATTCAAGCAATAGGATTGCTATAAAAATTTAAAGATTTAAATTTCACAAATATGAGTACATGAAATTGGAGGAAAGGCAAATAACAAATGTCTAAGCATCTTTTTTTAACATGAAAATGGTAAATTTATAAGTAAGAAAAAATTATATGATATTTATATTTTCATCTACAATCTAAGGTCTGTAATCATTATGGCATAATTTTAATGAAAGATCACATTGTTATAACATCAGACATTGTCAGAGGGATGATAAACTTATGACGCATGCACATGTATCTGATCTTAATTTCAAATATTTTGTGAACTGACAAACGACAACTTTTCATTCAGAATTGGAGAGAATGTTTATCATGCCTCTGATCACTTGCATTAACTTTATTAAAATCATACCATGTTGATTACAGAATTTAAATTTTAGATGAAAACAAATGAAAGAGATTAAAAAGGGATTTTAATTTGTGGATTAAATTTATCATAGATGCCTGAGTAATGAAAAGTGATAGAAATACAATTGCCTTTGTGTGTTGTCCCAATCAACGGTGCATTTATTTGACTTAAACAAATCAGAATATGTAAACAACACGATACAAAATCTTCTACAGATCAAATGGATTCTATTGTTTACTTGATAAAAGGGAATTTCAATTCTACTGTCTTCTGGGACATCTATCGTTCAGCCTTCCTTCACAAGTACACTTTTGCGGTGAATACAATAGCATAACATTTTTATACTCTCATGAAAACAAACAATTCTTCATTTCACTCAGTACAATTAATTAAATGGGACTATGGAAATCAGGTAACTTTCACAGTAAATCAGAAATTTTGTTTCAAGCAGAAAACTGATTTTCCATTTCAAACATTACAATTTCAGTAATGGGGTAGTTGAAATCACTTAATTAATGCGATGAAATAAAGATCCTTTCAGAGTTATCATTGTAGAAAAACAATTCTGATAATCAGTTCTGTATAATTCTGTTGGCTGAAAACAGCTTTTAGTTTTGGTTGTCATTCAAACTAACCCTTTCAAATCTAAGTTTTGGTGATAATTGTGGAAGCTGCCTGGTCTCCATTACAGTAAAGCCTGTTTAAACCAAAAACCCTTCAGGAATTCATTTTCTGTTTAGATTAGACCAGGTGCTTGGTTTATACAGGTCAAATTATGAGAGAATATTCACTGTTACATGTAGGAACACTTAGAGTCCAGCTAGCTCACACAAGTTTCAAGTTCTCACAAGGTTAACTTTAGACTGATTTCCTCACACAAGGTTCCAGTTCTCACAAGGTTAACTTTAGACTGATTTCCTCACACAAGGTTCCAGTTCTCACAAGGTTAACTTTAAACTGATTTCCTCACACAAGGTTTCAGTTCTCACAAGGTTAACTTTAGACTGATTTCCTCACACAAGTTTCAAGTTCTCACAAGGTTAACTTTAGACTGATTTCCTCACACAAGTTTCAAGTTCTCACAAGGTTAACTTTAGACCGATTTCCTCACACAAGTTTCAAGTTCTCACAAGGTTAACTTTAGACTGATTTCCTCACACAAGGTTCCAGTTCTCACAAGGTTAACTTTAGACTGATTTCCTCACACAAGGTTCCAGTTCTCACAAGGTTAACTTTAGACTGATTTCCTCACACAAGTTTCCAGTTCTCACAAGGTTAACTTTAGACTGATTTCCTCACACAAGGTTCCAGTTCTCACAAGGTTAACTTTAGACTGATTTCCTCACACAAGGTTCCAGTTCTCTCAAGGTTAACTTTAGACTGATTTCCTCACACAAGGTTCCAGTTCTCACAAGGTTAACTTTAGACTGATTTCCTCACACAAGGTTCCAGTTCTCACAAGGTTAACTTTAGACTGATTTCCTCACACAAGGTTCCAGTTCTCACAAGGTTAACTTTAGACTGATTTTCTCACACAAGGTTCCAGTTCTCACAAGGTTAACTTTAGACTGATTTCCTCACAAAAGGTTCCAGTTCTCACAAGGTTAACTTTAGACTGATTTTCTTATCTTGTTGTTGAATAACTACCACATATTTGCTAGGGACAGAGACATTCTGTCTCATCCAGTTTTTTGAAGTCACTTGAATGAGACAGCATACTTGCAGCTTTTCCATTGAATGATATTTAAACAATGTTTTTATCCATTTGAATAAAGGAAGAGGAATTTAGCAATGACAACTATGCACGACTTGGAAATATCAGACACCTTGGGCTTACACTCATTTCATCTCTGTCAAGGACAACATTAGTCAAAGTCAGAGATAGGAATTCTTAACTTAAGGTGTCAGAGATTTCTTTGGTGTTGTTGGGTTGCTGGGTTGATGTATAGCCCACACTTACTTTTATTCATACGTTATAGTCTTGAAAGCCTTCTGATCTTTGCAGCTTCCAAGAGATTAGCAACTTATTGAATGTAAATTTATTCACTTTTGTATAACAAAACATTTATACAGTTGATTTCATCATGGTTGACTTTTATCCATTTCGTAGGACAGTGCTATCACATAGCCATACACAATCTACTATTATAACAGTCATATAATTCTAAGGTCATAATAAACATATTACAACATTGGAAACAATATTCTAAACATCATTAAACCTCTGATGACTTTCAAACACTGCCAAATTCAACTATTGTTACAACCTTGACTTGAAACGAAAGAAGATTAAGCCTATTCTAATGATAATACTATACTGGCAACTTTTTAACATGATTCAAGGGATCAACAGAGATGTATAGTGTTTGGGTACTGAAAGAGAAATTCATAGTTGATTTCTGATCAGAAGTAATGAATTCTTTAGACATTAATGAAAAATATTGGAAAACTGAATGCTAACTTTTGTTTCAAACAGATGTTATTGAATAACAGACTTATACCACTGAGCTATACACTTGACGACCAGAGAAAACACTGCATATATATATATGTTAACTATCTTTTTTCTCAATAGTTACAAACAATAGGCCCATTCTTGTAAAACTTCCAATTCTTTAACAGTAACACTCTCTTGAGTAAAAGTCATTTATATTTATTGTATGATTCAGTGGGAATGAAAAAAGTTTTAATTATAACATGAATGTTAACATGTACAATATGTATAGAGCCGCTCCTTGAAGGCAAAAATCTCGTTAAAAATTCATACTTGAAAATGAATGCAAACAAAAAAAGTTAGAAAGAGAATAGTACATGTATGTCTTCTGCTTTATGATAATATCTCCTGATGCTGGACCCTTCCACTTCACCCACACTCCATCCCCAAATTATTACTTCTCTAGGATCCCTTGGCACCTCTTAGAAAAAATTGGAAATAAGATATGAGATATTCATATAATATAAAAGACGATTGAACTATACAAAGATATACATATTTCGTAGAGGATATTCCAAAGAATATGTTTAGGTATTTATGCCAAAATTTACTTATAAATAGAGATTTTACAAGCAAATCCTAATTTAGAAAAACACTGTATTGGAACAGTGGAGTTGTTTATAAGGCATTTAACACAAACAACTAGTGGTGCATTTAGTATTTTACCCCCCAAATAAATGTTATATTACGGTTGGTTGGGGTTTAATTAATGCTTTACAACCCTGTCAAAATGATTTGATTTGATTTATCAAATAATGGGGAAAAATCAAATGATACAACTAATGATTCTTATCACAAAATATGCCTCTTGCATCCAAAGGTTATGTCATATTTGACCTTTGGGTCAGTAATATTCAATAAAACTCAATAATTTAAATACACTCTATATACTTTTTCATTCCTAAGATACCATATTTAAATGGTATAATCATACCTGATCAGATATCAAAATGATTGAATGTTTTTTAAGATCACTTAAAGTACTTGCAAAGCATTTATTTCTGTAGTTTAACTATTACTAAACATTTCTTTCACTTATTTGAACCTAACAAGTAAAAACTAAAAGGCTATGAGACTTATGTATCCTGTTTCGTGACTTTGTATATAATCTGATGTCACCAAAGCCATAATTTTCACATAAAATATTTTATAATAGCAATTTCATATTTAGTAAACAAAAATCCTATGTTCTGTGTTTCTTTACACTTATATTTAAATTACCACAAAAAAGACAAACAGCCACTGATCATAAAGTTGGTTTTTAAACACGTTAAAGAGATGATGGAAAATGGAGAAAAAACATGAATCTATGATTGAAAGAACAAATTCATATTAAATTTACAGTGAAAAGCTGAGCATAGTCATCATATATATATATATATCATACTCTAACAGTTACATAAAGTTCCATTATTATATAATTAAGCAGTTTGAAAATGTATTTTACTTAGTTTCTTTCTTTATAAATACACTAAAAAAACATAAAATTGAAAATGCACATACAACTTCACATAAATAGAAAATAATGATTTGCCGTCATTCAAATTCATCTAAATTCAAAGCAACTCAAAAATATACCACAAAATAGTTCTTGACATAATCTGAATGAAACTACACAAATGTTGGATGACCAAAAATAGTCCATGAAATGGTTTTTCAATAAATAGCTTTTAGCAAGCATTAAAACATATTTAGTTTCATGATGTACATTTAAGCCTTGTAATTACATATGAGAAAGAAGACGATTAGAGCTATTTAATTTGCTTACTTAAATCGTTTCACATTATTCATTTATATTGGTTCTAAAATGGATTTATTTCATTCAATAATTGAAGGATTTATATTCATATGTGGGTCAGATATTTGAGCATTTTTTACAAAAGTGAAATGAAAACTTAGAACTTTCAGTTCAGCATTATATATATGTAAAATTGTCCTTGGTGTTGATATTTCAACAGGCTTGCGATGAGATTAAGAGTTTATAACATATGAGTAAGAATTCCTGCAACTTAAAAAAAAATCAAATACTGAAAACAAAAAAGATCTATTTCATAGTGAAACAGTTAATGAATATTCTCACATTACCAACAGAAAAAGTCAATGCCTAATAACTTTGATGCTTTGTTTTCCCTATTGCTTGGTTCAATATCAATTACTGGACTGATAAAGTAGAGTCAACATCACTGGTCAATAAAATTCTAAATCTCAACAGTTTAACAACTATCTGGCTGCCATAACTTAATGGTCCTTTATCAATTTTAAAACAATTTATCAGTTAAAGAGAAGAAACTTGATAAATGTTAAACAGATTTTCAAGTGCATAACCACGTACTCAAAATTCATTCAATTCAAAAATCAATGAAGACCATTGTTTAAACTTAAATATCGTGAAGAAGAAAATATCCAATAGGAAAAATCATTTTCAATTTACAATTTGGAAAGTCGTATTTTATGCTCTATTTTTATTTGACAGAAAGCCAGATAATTGTTTACTGGATTCCATTTATCTAGTAATGCATTAATTAGTATGGTATCAAAATACATAAAAAAATATTGGCCTGAATTATCTGTCATTCATAAAAGTACATACATTAAAATGAATTAAGAAAACATATCAAGTTCACCTCCTTTTCTCTACAATCACTTATGATATTAATGTTGCCAGGTTTTACTGTTTATACTGTTTTTGGTGTCCTTGGCTGGCTGTCATAAAAGATCTTTAAAACTCCCCACATTTAAAAAAAAACTCCAGGATAAATTTTAAAAAAAAACAATAACAAAATCAACTGTCTATTTTGGAGAAAAAATCTATTTGCGAATTTAACAATCCTCATTGGAAGAACAGACTGTCATAGACTCATGGTCCTGACCTTAAGTTTGTGTTACTCAGTCTTAAGTTTGAAATTGTATATTTGTAGACTGATGATTGTCTTTTTGTCATTTTTCTTTTTTTGCCATGGACATGATGGATGGCGTCTTTTTGTCTCTGACTTATGAATTTCAATATCTCTTTAGTATCTTTTACTATCTAACATTATCTTCCCAAAATATTCAACAATTAACTAAAAGATGATTTAGATTTATTCTACGAAGATTTACTGACAATTATATAACAGTGAAATCCAACTTTTTATTACGACTTTACCCAGGCAAAAATAGTGATTATGTGATTATCATATGATCATGTGATTACAATGACATAGAAAGTAACTATGTGATTACAATGGCAACATTTGTGACTATGATTACAATGGCAACATTTGTGACTATGATTACAATGGCAACATCTGTGACTATGATTACAATGACAACATTTGTGACTATGATTACAATGACAACATTTGTGACTATGATTACAATGACAAAGTATGTAACTAAGATTACAATGACAACATCTGTGACTATGATTACAATGACAAAGTATGTAACTATGTGATTACAATAGCAACATTTGTGACTATGTGATTACAATGACAACATTTGTGACTGTGATTACAATGACAACATTTGTGACTATGATTACAATGACAAAGTTTGTAACTATGATTACAATGACAAAATGTGTGACTGTGATAATAATGGCCAAATGTGTGACTGATAATCATGGCAAAATGTGTGACTGTATAATTACAAGATATTCACAATAAGAGCCAATGAGAGTTCTAACAAACTTCAGTGTCATTCATAATCAGATGATTTTACTTCAAATTAAGTCCAATGGTCAGTAAAAAAAATCGGTTGACTTCCTTATTTTTACTCTCTATTCAAGGCCAGATGCTGTTTTATTAGTCCACTTGCATGATTACAATTCAGTATATAGAAGTCAAAGAAGAACCATGTAACTGTTGTAATTGGTGTGATCAATCTAAGATTTATAATATTACCATTGAAGGATATGAATTTGCAATAACTGATCAGCTTCTATTCAAATACAAAACAATTATCCCTTAATCTCTCCAAACATGAAATGGACATAATTCATTCATTACTTCTTCATGACAATATTCATAGACTTTATTGAAATAACTTGACAAATCTGTTAATCTATACTACCAAATGAAGGCATCATGTGTATTTCAAATAAAAAGTATAAATATTTATGCCCTTATATTTGTTCAACCCCATGAATTTGGTCAAACATACAAAAGTCTTTTTATGTGCAGAAAACAAAGCTCTTATTCAATTCTCAACAACGATATTAAACTATTTACTATTTGGCCTGCAGTATTACAAACTTCATTAAAAAACATTATAAGATATTTATAACCCACAAGATAAACAATGTTGTAGCAAAATCAAACACAAGTGAAAGTTATTGTCACCCTAATATATATTTATGAACAGTTTGGCATGTGTATAAATTTTTTATAATGTTTTGGGTTGCTAGGTTGATAAATATCAAATGTTATGATGAGAAAGCTACTGGCAATAGTCACCCGCATGATTAAACCTTCATAACTTTTACTTTTCATATATATTTATATATATAGCAAATTTATTCATCAAGATAATATATTTACATGTGTATGAAGGTATAAAGCAGATTTTTTTATGCATTTATAGATTAATAGATTAAAAAAATGTAAATTTATTGATGTTTAATATGTTTTATTTCTATTAATACCAAAATATTTCCATTTAAATATTTTCCAAATAAGTAATTTCCTTTTCAGAAAATGATCAAAGCCAGGTATGTTACTGAGAAAAATATAAGAATTGATTGTATATCAATTATGTCTGATATGAGCCACTTAAGCAAATTCAATTAACTACTTATGTATTAATATTGTATTACGTACTGTATATTATAAACTTGGACACATGATTTGCGGTATGTTCTGAAACTATACTTTTTAACTGAGAAACATGTACCATTAAATCAATCTATTGATGTCAGAAAAATGTACAAAAACCTAAAAGTAATGGCCACTTCCAAAGAAATCAAAGGTTTCATTAAAACATTTTCTGAGAACTTGTACTCCCTCCCTCTTTTGTAAAAGTTATTTTCCAAAAAAGTTGATAATAAGGAAAACATCAGCCAATATAAAATAATACCAAAGTGATTAAAGATGATTTAAACTTCATTCTTGGGGTTGAACCCCTTCCCTCTTCCCTGTGGTCAACATTTGGCAAATAGCAAACATCAACTTAATAAATGTCTTGTCAGAACCTAGTCTACTCTATTGGTGGCTAACCAAAGTTATTAAATGTATGCCTCATACTTTTCAGCATTATCAAACCATGTGATTAGGGACTTCTACTAAAGGCATTTATACCTATTTGATAATACTTACATTTAAGAGCAGTAAATGCAAGTTCAAAGGTCAATCTTTTTTCTTGATCATCTTCGAAATTTAGCTGAGGTATATCCTTAACTCTTTGTGACAATGTTTGTTGAATCTTTTTCTGTAATATTGGATTACTTCTTTCCTCTTTTGAGTCATGTCTAAGAGTTTCAAACACTTTGGCACCATTGACATAAACTTTGTGACTATACAAACATGGTTCTTTATAGAAAAAATCAAACTGTCTCTCACTATGAACTTTCACTAATAAATCCTGTGACTGCATTTTCATCTTCATCTTAGCACGTTCTCTTAATGCATTCCTGGTGGCCACATAGGCTGGACAGACAGTCTGTGGTCTCTTTGGTAAGTGTGGGGAGTGAGATATCGGAACTGTTATCGTATCTGCTGTTGGTGGCATTCTAATTTCTTACGGTACTTCACTTTTAATATATCACCATAAAAATGACAAGGGATGCTTTAATTATGATTGGTCTCTGTTTCTCTCCTCAACTGTCAATCAAATGTGAGTAGGCGTAATCTTCAAGTCCTTTATACACAACACAGGTGGTTACAGCTACTGTAATCTACAATCCAAATAAGAAACTGTGGTTAACAACAAACTTATATGGATCAACAATTATTGAACTTTACAGAAAATCAACAAAAGTTTTTCACAACAGTTAAATTTGGACACACCTCTATGAAGACATTCTAAATCATATTTCAATAACTCAACTGAGAAGTAGAAATTTAATTTAAATACACTTGACAAATTCATCTGTTATAGGTTAAGGAACTTCTAATGATAATATGAAAGAAGTTAGATTTAAAACACCGATAACACTGAGTAATAAGCATTAAGTGAATTTAATCTCTGTGTTTTGTAAACAGTTAAAAGTTAATCAACTCGTCGTAGGTCAACACCCACAGTGACAAGACAATAAACAAACATTAATGGGTATTGCCACAATAGGACAATAGTCACGTAAAAAAATAAGGACCTTGACAGTATAGTTTTTCTTTTTCCTAGTGAAAAGTTACTGGCATGGTTTGAAAATGAAAACAATTATCCATACAATGACCTGCATTTAAGTACAAAGATTAAAACTTTTCAAGACTAAAACACATTTGCAGAAGCATCATGTTATATGTACCTTTCTAGGTGAATAGAAATTAAAATACAATTCACTTATCAATTGAGGTATTAAAATCCAGAGATGCTATTGATATTGTTTGAGGGACAATTAAAATTTAAAACTCTTTTTCACTTTTGCAGTAACCTTATAGTATAAATTTGTATATAGAAGACTGTGATACATATACAGTATATATCTTGCTGATATAAAATCATAATGCATTGTATATGTATAATAAAGTGCACCTAAAATGGGTTTCACACTGTCAGACTTAATACACTTTCAATAAATGATATCTAAACATCTGATCAACTTTTAAATATTCATACTATTCATTCATAGTTTTTTTTCAAAAATAATTTCTTTCGTTATTTTTGTTTTCATTTGTTTTATTCAGCATTTCAGTACTTACCAGTAGATACAACTTTGGCCTGTTTTATTGTTTACAAGTCTCTTAAAATGAATTTTTATTTAATAACAATAAAAGAACAGAAACAGATTTCTATATTATCAAACAGCCCTTTTCTCAGGTTTCTAGAAACTTTAAAACAATGAAATAACTCTAAAAAAAGTTTCAAAGAGTTTTCCCCCTTTCCTTCGATTTAACAATTCCCACCTCTCCGTTCATGCAAAAAGTAAGAAATTTAATCAAACAGACTGTTAATATTTCATTATCAAAAAACAAATCAGAGTTATTTCAGATTTGATCCCCTAAAGTAAATTAACTAAAAGACCCTACCTGATCTTTTGTATACAACATTAAACTATATCTGTTTTACCTGTGCGATCAACGTAATGAATTATTTCTAATTGGTGGTGTCAATGTTAGAACATAAGGCGGCAAACTATTGATCATACTGGTTTCTACCGTGTCTAACCTTAATGATTAACTTCTCCTAGACATGCAAACCAAAAACACCAGGATTGTTTAATAGGAGGAATCAATATCAGTCGCTAGTATACTGTCAATGGACTTCAAGTGGATAATTGGTCATTTTTCTGATTAGATACGAAGTAATAGAAATGTTTAGGCAATAAACAGACCTATTAAGTCAATTAATATTTGAGATACTCAACAAAATAAACGGATTTTGATAAATAAATCGAAGAAAAAAAAATCTTGGTAACTATGCATCAGCCATAAGCTTTTCCTCATTTCACAATATTGAAGTACTTAACTGTCTTCAGTATTTCATGGGGGAAATACAAGAGTTCTGATTCATTGATGAATATTTAAATCTGGATATCTTTCTTGCCAGAAAGCTAAAAGTGTATATAGGTTGGGAAATACGATTGTGAAAACAATCACTTTCAATACACTCTTGTGTTTGTTGCTATTTTTATATTTGTATGTGAGGTCATAGTTCATTTTTTGTTCTTGCTAAAGTAAACTTAGGTATTGAAAGAAAGTCATTATTTCAGGAAAAGTGTGATGAATGTGTACAGAACCTGTTAAGTGGTTTAATTCATAAACAGCATTGCATTTAATAATTCAAATTTCAAAACTTTTGGTTGATTTTGTTCAACAAATTTTTTTTAGTATGTATGTATGTATGTAACCAAAACTGGTCTGTTTGGTACAATAAATACAGATTCATAAAAGGACTGGAGATTTGGAGCTATTTCCAATACTGTGGATTCATTATTATTTGTTAAATACCAATTTTTCATGGATTTTGCATGTTCAGGGGAACCATTAATTTTAAATGTTAAACAAATTATAAAATTTCTATAGGAAATTAAATATATATATGCAAATATTGTTAAAACCATGAAATCAAATAGCCACGAAAATGCAAGTTCTCATCAATCCACGAAAATTAGTACCCAGGAAGATAAATGAATCCACAGTATGACCCACAATAGCAAGTTTACAGAAACTGATATCTAGAGATCACATTTCAATTTTCTCATTAATTATCAATAAAATTAATCATAATTAAAGCAGCAATGTTGAGAACCATGCGTCAATCACATGACTGACCATCTTCGCTTTATATCTACTATCAACTAAACACTTAACCATGACGACATAATTGCAGAAGATGTCGCAAGCAATGCAATTTCCAAGTATTTTACTCAAATTTAATTCAATTAAAAACATTTTTAAGCCAAGATGTTTAAAAAAAGGATCACTTTTCATACTATCTTATTAAAAATCACATTATCAACCGGTCATAAAAACATGTTTTTCTTCAAATAAAAAATATTGACGCAATGGATATTTGACTAGACCGAAAATATCCTAGAGTCAGATAACTACCAGTTATGGACGGTCATTAAAGTTCAATAATAAGTCAACAAGTTCATTTAATTATTCATACATTGTAATTTGGCTGTGTATGTGTTAAAGATCAAATGGTTAAATAAGCAGGTAAAAAGGCATTGCACTTGATTGCATCAATTTTTTGAATAGTAAGACTGGACTTATTTGGACTTATGTTTTTATAACTGGTCAATTTAAAAGGAGTGACATGAAAGTGTTTATTTCATTATTCTGGTTTACATTTGCATATCACGTTTTTACACTTATTAAGATGGTGGTTGAACCTTCATGTTGAAGATAAATAACTTTTACTGAATGAGAGGCAGAAGATACCTAAGACATATTCAAACTAAAATAAAAAGTTGAAGGCAAACTGACAACGCCTTGGCAAAAAATTAAAAACAGTAAAAGACAAACAACAGTCTACAAAATACAACACAGAAAACGACCAAGCGACACAAACCCGCCAAAAACCGGTTGTGATCTCTGACATAAAAACAATTTCATCCATATACGTTATTCAATAACATGTGTAAAATTACTCAAGCAGAGGAGATTTCTTTGCCAATTTTTTCTGAAGTTAATATTCTTAACCTTTATCCTTATCAGTTGGACTGTCATAATCTTTGGTGCTACTAGAAATAGATACAAACATAGACTCTAGGCCTTAAACTATTATCCTTATCAGTTGGACTGTCATAATCTTTGGTGCCACTAGAAATAGATACAAACATAGACTCTAGGCTTTAAACTATTAGCATTGTCAGACTTCTATGAATTCCCTTAGAATTTGTAGTTACATGTATATATATATTATTCATAAGAGAAAAAAAGTATGAGAACTGGACATTACTGACCTAATATCAGGAGACAGAAAGATTTTTTTATTTAGAATACACTTTAATAACAACAATGTTGTTGTTTCTATGCTGTTTAGAGATGGTACAACATTTTGCCACTTAATTCCATTTTTGATGATCAGATATTACAACAAATACGGTGCAGTTATATTTTCTGTCCTTTCGGAAGACTAAAACAATTACAAGAACAATTTTGTTTGTGTAACATTGCTGATATGACGAAATCCGGTAATGCACTATATCACCGGTGGCGCAGACACAAGGGACTCCACTGTTACTTAATACACAAAATGTGCAAGACTGGAACTTTCCTCCAATTGACCTAACAGTTTTCCAAAATTCAAACTGATTATGTTTGGGAACAATCATTTTCATATTATAATAGAATTGAGAATTGAAACAGGGAATGTGTCAAAGAGACAACAACCTGACCAAAGAGCAGAAAACATCTCAAGGCCACCAATGGGTCATCAGTGCACAGAGAAACTCCCGCACCCAGAGGCAGGATTCAGCTGGCCCCTAAACAATAATGTATACTTGTTCAAAGAAATGGATGCCACATTAAACTCCAAAACATTTAAATGAACCAAAATTAAAAAAAAATACTCAAGACTAATAAAGGTTAGAGGTTGCTGACTTTGGACAGGTGCAGAAATGAAAAGTGTCCGGGGGGGGGGGGGGGCTCCCCCTATACCTCCAGCCAATGTGGAATAAACAAACACACAGCACTACGCACAGTAAAAATCAGTTTAAATAGTTAGAGTCCAATGTTAGAATAAGTAACAAAAGAAAAAAGAAACTAAGCAAAATGAAAATGATAAACATAAATTAACAAAGTACTACTAGCAGTTACTGACATGCCAGCTCCAGACCTCAATTTAACTGATCGAAAGATTATGTCTTCATCATATGATAATCAAGCACAATCCCTCTCGTTAGGCATGTTAGGGGTTTAGTATCGAGCCATCATTAATTATACTAGAAGAACATAACCCGTTTTTTATGATGTCTTTGAGGAAACTAAATGAAAACATTTAACTCTTTTTCTTTCTAATTCAAGTGTTAAAAATTTGTTTCTGAACAGAACTTCAGGCACATTATTTCAATGTTGGTCATCATTATACAATGACCACAGTTACCACAATGTCATCATTATACAATGACCACAGTTACCACAATGTCATCATTATACAATGACCACAGTTACCACAATGTCATCATTATACAATTACCACAGTTACCACAATGTCATCAAAGACATCGTTCATTAATATTTTTACACAAATTTGGACATGACCATTTTAATTTTAATTTCATTATTTCTTGGTTATTGACTTCTATCTCTATGTAATGTTTTCAGTAAAATATTCTAGACAAAAATTGAATATTAAGAAGTAATAAAACCATAATAAAGTGTATTTTCTTTTAAAAACTCTATCTATCAAACAGTTTTGATGACTTCAGAAACAAAACATAAACTTACTTTTCACTTCAATGTTGATTTATTTGCATGAACTTTGTGTTATCGGTCAGTCCTTTTAAAATGTGAAGAAAACACCTGCTAGAAACAAGACCCATTACCACAAAAATTATGCAAAGTTAAGAGGGATGGGAATTTTTTTTCATTCTTTCTAAAAGATTTAGAACTATTCATTGGGTTAACTTTGATATCATTACATACTTACTGTGCGAATATTTAAAGGTACTATGTCCACCTAAATTGATTTATGCCTTTATATACATTTTGTACTATTAATATATTTATATATAGGCTTTAAAGTCTTACTCAAATATTTAACAGGAATTAGTCAATATAATACTATAATAGCTATTATTTCAAAGATGAGATGAAATAAACAATACACCTTCAATCACCAATAAAGTATTGTGGGGTTTTTATAAAAATTTCTAAACCTTATTCGTCATATCAAGGCTTATAAAGTTTGTAGAAACAGGGATTAAGATAAACAAACAATTAAAGGTGAAAGAGTACTAGACCTTTTACACCTCTCAGACAATCAGTTAAAAAAGTAGACTTGATGTGTCTATAAGCATGATAAGACTTTGATGCCTTTTAGAAACTAAAAGAAAAAATAATTGTCAAAGAGAAAAAAGTTCCATAACATTGCTGTACTTTACAACAGGCCAGCAGTGGTGAAATATCAAGTAATCCTTAAAAAGGGGTGTAGGGTTGCTGCCTATGGTCCCAAAGTACAGGTAACTTGGCAATTATGAGGGGTCAGCTGAAAAAAACTTTACATAAATAAACATATTAAAAGGAACATAAACAATTTTTCCTGGACTACATCATATTATTTATTCCCCCTCAGCTGTTCTCCACTGAGATTCAGTCTGATTCCTTCATGTCAGTTACAAATCCCCAGTCTACCATTATAAATCTTATGACGAGAACATGGGAGCTTTCAATTACTGTAGACAAAAAATACTTGAGGACAGAAAATTATTTTTGAGTTCCAAAAATGTCATCCAAAACTATTTCTTTAACAACAAAAATATCTCTTACAGATTAAAAGTTGACAATTATGGATATGTTTACATCGGTGTTTATGATCCCCTTCATTTTTAGCTAACAACAGTCTATTCAATAATCATTCTTTTTACTTTTACTGATTGAAAATCAATGAATTTCATAAATGTACTTTTATAATCGTTAGGTTTGTATTTACTTTTCACTTTCATCTATTACACGTATTGTCCGAAATCATTAGATTTATCTATTAATGGCAATTTAAACCTTTGTATCAAACTTGATAAAATTCTACGAAGCAAAATAAACTTTTTTTTAGAAAATTTAAATCTGCCAACATTATTGAATTCATATTTGTCATTCTATTATACCACAGTGGCTTTTAATTAAAAGATTTCAATATTAATAAAATGTCAAGGGTAGGTATAATCAATTTCAGAAATTGAATGTCAATCTCATGTCAAGTTTCAAAACAGAAATATAAAGAACTGATGACTGCAACATAATACAGGTTAAATGAACCGACCACTATCATAGACAAGTTTCACTCTGTTTTTTTATATCAACATTGAACAGAACACATTAATCATAAATTGATTAAATGCTAGTAATGAACAAATAGCATTGTCTTTTTACTTTTGTTGGTATATATTTTGAAAATTTATATGTGTATTTTTTAAATGCCTGAAGATGACTTTTAATTTTTACTCTAATGGATTACAATACTAGGTTAATGGGTTTACTTAGGTTTTTTTATAACTTACATTTTTTAAAGTTCATTTTATAAAGGTGTTACAATCTCTACCTATGGTTGTCCATGTCCATCATGTGGAAGCATACCATTATCAACTGATTTTTTATTTGATTGCATGTTGTGCTGTAACACCACTGTCCCAGGTTAGGGGAAACATTGAGTGCTCACAATCATCCCTGTTACATTCTTTTTCTGCCTGGCCAAAGTCAAAAGTCTTAATTCAGTGGTTCTTGTTGGTTGCTGTCTGTCTTATTTTTTTTGTAATTGTTATGTCATAAATCAGGCCATTGGTTTTCTGGTTTGAGCTGTTTCACACTTTGTTATGATGTGGCCTTTTATAGCTGACTGATCTATAGAATATTGGTTTGGCTCATTGTTGAAGACTTACAGTCACTTATTTATAGTTACTGACATCCATGTCATTTGAACTATGGTGGATAGATGTATCATTGGCAATCATGTAACCCATCTGCTAATTATTACATTATCAGTAATGTTATTTATCTGAACTGATAAAAAAACTAAAGGCTCCTATATCTCCAACAACAGCAATTTTTAGGTAAAATCATTACGAAAGGACAATAACTCTATAAAGAGTTAACTGACAGTCATGTTGACATATTTGTAGATCTCGTCTTGCTGGACATTTTTGCTATATAAAGTTTCAATCTATCTATTATAGTTCTCAAAGTAAAAGACAAAAATGCAAAAAATTCGGAAAAAATGTCATTGAAGGCCAATCACTTCAATAAGGAGTCAACTGATGATTTCGGTTATTTGACTTATTTGTAGATCTTGTCTTGCTAATAATTTTTTTCTAATAAAAATTTCTCTGTATCTATTATAGTTTTCAAAAAATAGACAAAATTGAAAAAAAATAGATAAAATTTGACATTTAATGTCTATAACTCATTTTGGAGGTCGTCTGACAGTTTTGACCTAAATAACAGCAGGTAGATCTCAACATTCTCAACATTTTTGGCCCATCAGATTTTCTCCATTCATAGCAGTTTTCAAGATAATAGACAAAACTTGCATTTTACCCATATGTTCTAACTTTAGTTATGTCGCCCATCTTCGTTGACAGGCGGGGTCATGAGACACATATTTTAAACAAGATACCTAAATTATAATTGTGGCGGCAATTTGATTAAATTTGGCCCAGTAGTTTCAGAGGAGAAGATTTTTGTAAAAGTTAACGGACGAAGAATTCCAAGTGATGAGAAAAGCTCACTTGGCCTTTTGGCCAGGTGAGCTAAAAATTAAATCACAGCAATTCTACATAAAATCTATTTGTATTTTAGATTTAAGGTCAAGGAACAATAAATTACCTGTATGTAGATTTTTTTTTCTAATTTTGCACTGGACTAGGATTTGAGAACATTCATCTGAAAATGCAAAACAAGTATATGTTAATATTTTTAGTTTTTAAGATAAAGTAGAAAAGAAAGGATATGATGTATCCATCCATGACACAAAATCAGTACATGCACAGGAAAAAACACAAAAAGCAAAGGAACAGCGCTGTTATTGCTGTTCTTCATCTCATAGCCATGTTTAAAATATAGTTGAAAGGAATAACAATATATGGAATATTAAAGAACAGACTGACAGACGGACAGACAGGTCAAAACATTATACCCTACGAAAATTTGTTATGTGTGGTATAATAATTGGAAAACAATAATTTTTTTCTACTAAAATATTTTAACATAAATTTTATACTGGTACAAAAGAGTCATATTTTCAGGGATCCGCTATGTAACTATTGTTACACTTGACCTTAAACATTATGGTTGTTACTTGCAAAAAACACATTAAAATAATTAAATTATTCCCAGTGATTCAATCAAATTCATCCTAACAACTAACACAAAGAAAATTTCTCATAGGCCAAAACATGCAAAAGCATGCTTCTGAAAAATCATAAAAATGAATTTTAAAACAAATTATTCAGAATATTAAATTAGATTTGTCAACTATCTTCGACCTACCATAAACAGACTTACAATGGTCGATGCTATGAATCTTCTTTATCCCACTGCATGGAAGTCTGTGAGATCATCACATAGAGTGAAAAATAAACCTTTAAATAGAAATTGATAGTTAATTTTAATTCAAAGTTTATTATCAACACAGAGGCTCACAGAGGGAGTTTCAATCTGTAAATAAAAATGAAAATGGTATGATATTTAAATATCAAAGTTATGTGTACATTTGTACTGAACAAATTCTTTTGCTTGAAAATTTATATGGCACTGTTTGTTTCTTTGTGCATCACATTTTCTTTTGTTCTACAATTTTTAGGACCAAAAAATTGTACTAGTAGAGTAATGGTACTGTTTGTTATTTATCAAATTATAATAGCAATCCATCATAATCAACAAGTGATCAATCATGTTTGATTTTCTATGCTACTCAACATGACACAGACCAGTTCAAACTTGTTAACCCATCTTATGTACATCTAACAAATGTTATGACCCTTTTCTACTGTGCTTTAACTAAGTTTTTTTAAATATCAAATTCCCTTATAAAACAGATTTTACCAGTAATATAAGGCACATGATTACTAGCTTAGTTTTGTTAAAAGATATTGCAATCAATGCAAAATGTGTTAGAAACCTGACATGTCAGCTAGTGCTGTTGCACATTTTTGTGTGAGGCACAAATGTACATAGATATAGACTGATTGATTGTTGTTTGTTGCGTGTCCAGGACAAATATTAAATGCATGTTCAGAACAAGAACAAATTGACAATAAATACAATATGAAGGGGCTCTACAGGGATGAAGAGTGGGAAATTTGGACTGCCACTGTAATATGAGGGTAAATTGGATATGGACAGATATACTTAGTGCAACAGTCCATTTATGGACCCCTCAAAGAGTTGCTGAAAGGGTTCTTAAGGCACAATTGCACAATCAGAGAAAGGCAAAGAAACTTGAAGTCATAATCTAAGTTCAGGAAATAAAGAGAACAGAAAACACATGGTTCATATTTCTAAAAAAGACAACAGTAGGGAGAAAGTATAAGTCAACACACAGTTAAAGAAAAGGTTCATTATAAGTATTATTCATTGCATATTTTTCTATTGATAAATTGCTCTTTTTTAAATCCCTTCTCCCAAAGAGAACCTCTCTTCAGTTAAATAAAATAATGATAAAAATATTTCATTCATACCAATAAATCTATTTCATTGCAAATCGTCAAATCAGTTTCCGTCATTCACATACCTACGCTATAAAGAATTGTTTTCATCGCAACTGGACTTGATGGAATTTGGTCATACCTTTCATTTTCAGAATAAAAGGTCACATAATTTATCTTTTAAACTTATCTTCAGGTTGACATAAGTTTGATTGTAGCCATGAATGATTTACATTTTATTTTACAGACCGACTTACTAAAGTAATGACTAATTTGTGGTCATTTAAACTTACAAATATGTTAGTTCAGGTCACTCTACAAATTTGTATCAGATAAAATAGAGGATGGAAACAGGGAATGTGTCAAAGAGACAACAACCCTACCAATGAGCAGAAAACAAACAGCCCAAGGCCACCAATGGGTCTTCAGGACAGTAAGAAAATCCAACACCAGAGGTGGGCTTCAGCTAGCCCCTAAACAATAATGTATACTAGTTCAGCGAAAAATGGACATCACACGAAACTCCAAAACATATAAATGAACCAAAATTAAAAAACATACAAGAGTAACAAAGGCCAGAGGTTCCACCTTGGGACAGGCGCAAAAATGCGGCAGGTTAAACATGTTTTGTGAGATCTCAACCCTCCCCCTATACCTCTAGCCAATGTGGAGTAATTAACAAACACACTGCAATACGCACAGTAAAAATCAGTTTAAAAGAAGTCTGAGTCCTATGTTAGAATAGGTAACAGAAGAAACTAAGCAAAATGACAATGATCAACATAAATTTACAAAGGACTACTAACAGTTACTGACATGCCCACTCCAGACCTCAACTAAACTGATTGAAAGATTATCCTTCATCATATGAAAATCAAGCACATATCCTCCTGTCTGGGGTCACAGCCTCTAGATGTTATTTATTCTTTGTGTTAGTTTGTTGTCTCATTGATGCAAGGGGCCTCGGTGGCCAAGTGGTCTAAGTAGTTCTACTACTGTAATCACTAGCCAGTCAACACTGAGGTTGTGAGTTCGAACCCCGCTCTTGCAGGTGCACTTGACTCCAATCTTAATTGACTAGGATTGTCAGTTTTCCTATCGAAGGTCGGTGGTTTTCTCCTAGCACTTCAGCTTCCTCCACCAATAAAAACTGGCCGCCACAAAATAGCCCAAATGTGGCACTTAAAAGTGGCGTTAAAACACCAACAATCTATCAATCAATCATTGATGCAATACCCAATTTGGCTTTAAATAAGAATACACAGGTTGTAACAAAAAAAAGCATACACCATTTTGTATTTCAGAGTATTGAAAAACAGGAAGTATATGTTTGAAAGATCTAAAAAGCTCTCACACATTACAACTCATCAATGCCAAGCTGTTGACTAAATATGAAGTCATTTCGTCTTGTTATACTGGAGAAATGTGTGACAAAATTTTTTAATTTCATTCAACATATTGATAACTTCAAAGTACATGAAGTAACGGCAAAAAGAAAGTTGTCCTCTGACAGATTAAAAAACTGCTCATACAATACAACTCATCCAACTCTGCCAAAGATAACTGTGTTATTCATTCTGTGGTCATTTGTACCATAGAAAAGTGTAACGGAAATATTTGTTGGACAAATGGATGAATAGGATAGGAGAATGTAAAACAGCCCAACTCTACCCCTACTCAGAGAGCTTGGGCCAGGGGAATAATATTTCATTCATCTTTTTTGAGACAGAGTAATGATTTAGACTTGGAAAAGAAGAAATCACTTCAAAATATTTAATCTAAGCTTGTTTTAAAATTAGTGCCTAATTTCTTAGAAAATAAAAATTTCACAAAAATTTCTCTCTATTTCTCCCCAATGTTATGCTTCAAAAATATAGAGTTTAAGTGCGTAAAACAAAACAATAAGGAAATCATTTGTCAACATTACAATGCCTCTCAATCAGTTGTCATTACATGTAGATTTAAGGTTGCCAGTATAAGTGTCTGTCAGATAAAACACCATATTGCAGCTTTTTTCTGTACTATTTATCAATGTTTAGGACTAAATGGGATGTAATTTACCAGAAAAATAAAAATTATCTTCTGTTTAAAATATCCATTTATCTATGATGAATAAAAAAGGACTAACTTTGGATTTTCATTCCTTCAAAATAAATTTAGGAGTAAAAATAAGCCTTTGATGAATCTTGTGACTTATCCTTGTTTATTTTTTCTTGCTCCTTTAAGTGAAAATTTCAATATATAACTTTAATTTAAAATGTTCCCAGTAAACGTGTAGAAAAAATTAACATACCTGCCTATAATTTCAAAATTTAGTATCAGAAATGAAACAAAACTTTTTATACAGCATTAACATAATTATACTAATCAACTCACCACTCCTCAACGATACTAACAAATTACAATGTTTGGTCAATAAATTTCAAAAGGTTTGTGTTCATGATTAAAATTCAATTACTGACAAATTTGTTTTGAATTTGTTTTTCGGCTGAGTAATATGACCTCCCACAAACTGATATCAAGAACAGGTTCCAATATTTACAGAAATGAATGATCATTCAACAACTTATCACATGCAGGATTGATAAAAATACAAACTGACCAAACTTTATCAAAAGATTTTGTAAATAGTATTGTGTAATTCAAGATGGATTGTTTTTCGGGAGCATTAAGGTCATTTTGATGTCATACATACATGTAGAAAATTTTCCATTTTCTCTATGGGTTACAAGAAAATAATAGTTAAGACTCTCACTCTAAAATAAAAAGGCCATCCACTAATTGAGAAATCATTAACTTTTCCAAATATGCAGTGAAGTGCACTTTTAACTTTTTAAGTCAACAAGGTCACTGTTAAATCTTTGAAATGGCAAACAAAATAAATCTTCAAAAAACAACTTTAGAATAAATAATTGGATTAGATAGATGGAGTTAAAATAAAGTGCCTCCCAAAGGAAGTCAACTTCCAAATCCCCCAAACAGCAGCTGTCTGTCTGGAAAAATCTATTTCGTGATTTATAATTTGTTTCTTCTATATTATTTGACAATTCTCCTCGAAACTTTGAAATTATTGATAAAAAGTATATATATGAAACACAGACACTTTAAAATCTAATTGAAACTGATCAATTTTTCAAATCTATATAAAAGGCAAGTTAAATATGTATGGACTCTTTAAAATAATAATAGTAGAATTTGTAATATAAGTAATTTACGCAATATAGGTTGTCCATCCATACAGTTATGTAGACATAATTTTCTTATAACAATATCAAGAATATTTAATATTCAAGGTATGACGTCAACATATTGACTTGCAATTTTCAGACTATATAATAAAGTAGCAACGGAAAGTGAAAATCAATGTATTCATAATATCCTGTCTTACATTATTTCAATTATTAGGTAATTCTGGGCCTGATATTAGACCAATTTACTTCTTGACTTAAGAAACAAGGAATTCTAATTTAATATCTTTGATATTATGACATCAATTTTTTGTAATACTCATTCCATTAAAGATTTGAACCATTTTTTTACAGAGTAATTAAATCCATGAACTGAAGAACCTCAAAATAAGTTAAAATATTGAAATCAAAAGATTAGAATAGAAAATATACTGTAATGCTGCTACTTGAAAATTCTGCCACTTACCAAATGAAAGGAGACTGAGGGTATGATTTCAGCCTTGAATTGGAAAATAAAAATGTTTTATAAATATCTATCAAATAATGTACATCCTCTCCATTCTAATGTCAACAAAACATTTGTCTGTCCAATACAATACATTGTATCATTGTCAATGTTTTTGAATTTTTGTAATACGCATTTGTCCATCATACTTCTTTGATTTAATGAAAAAATGGCAAAATAGCTTTGTTTTGAGATTTATTAATATTTTGGTTTGAACATGTCTTAAAAATAGATTTCACTCAAGATGTCAGATATAAATATGTTGTCCATATCAAAATTTACAAAAAACTATGTGTTTAATAACCATTTTAGGTCAATACATATGTATATGTGTCAATTTTCACATGTCTATAATGACTATAACACCACAAATGCCCTTCCTTAAGTGACCAGTCTATATCATCCTTTTCATTCATCAGTAAAAAAAAACATACAATTTTGAAGAATTAGAAAAATTTCACTACTTTTTGCAATCACATGTTTTGGGGCCAATTATAATAGCTCTTATTCAAAAAAAGAAAAAGTATAACAATGTATTATACAAGGTTCTTATGCACTTTATATGAGGATACATGGTGGATATGGTTCAAAATAGTTTTCTAAATATGTATACACCTTATTTTTGTTATCTAAAATTTTATAAGTGGAAGGTTTAATATCTGACCAAACATATTTCTTTATTGATACTAAGCAATTGCGCATAGAAATAAAACCCAATGATTATTTATGTATTACATAGATCAGAGGACATTGATACGGACATGATTTTTTTAACAGTATAAACAATTTTCCTTCCTTGAGGATCATTATTCTTGAGCTTTTCAATTGTTTCAACTATAAATGGTGGACTGTTAAATCTTTAATAGTCTTGCCCAAGCTACATTCCTTTAAAAGCTAGTTTGTCTATATTTGACTTTGTGATTTGTCTACTTCATATAAATCTTAGTTATTAATTTATATGTATGCCTAGGTCCTGCCATTTCTTTAAAAGATTTGGACCAATCTTTCCAAATGGGATATAGTAACCATTTAGGCATATAAAATCTACCAACTTGGGTATAATTTCCTGTGTAAAAAATAATAATTTTGAGGGAAATATTGCAAAGAACAATCAAGGATTTATAAGTAACATACATCCTTGAAATAATAAAACAGTTTCAGAGGAAAAAAACCTAGAAAATTATTAAGTTTCTAGAAAAATTGATTCAGTAGTGATCTAAACAACGGCATTTTTACAGCGGATGACCTTGAGAGGTCATTCCGGTGATATGCTGGTGCAGAAATTCTGCAGATGGCCCTTGGGTTTTTAAGCACCCATCACTTCGTGTAAATCATATAAATATGCAGACATTATCGAGTGCAAAATAACATTCCTTATCGCTTGTTACAGTGTATATATTAATTTCATCAATAAATATTCATGAAAATATTTTTTAAGAACATAAATAAATGATATGAAAATGTTTTGTCGTGAGAAATATATATCAGTAACAAATCACGAACACCGAAAATGTGTGTTAACGCATGCAGAAGAATAGATGATCTGCTATATATATAACTGTTATACATTTGTACAAATATTAATATAATATATAACAACAAACCAGATTATACTGATAACAAATGATTATATCATTACAATATAATAATTATTACGGTGAGGTTGAATTCCCTGTTATTTATTCATCATCCACACAGGAACTTGTCTCTGAAAAAAAAATATATCAGTAATCTATGTACCTTAACCTAACTTTCAAGTATAGAGATATGATTTTTTTTCTGAGACAAGTGCCTGTGACCAATCCACCAGAACTTGCGGTCATCCGATGTTCAGTACTTTGATTTAAAAATTCGCTGTCATCCACAATTATTTTTTTTGTAATTGCAAATTCATCTTCCAAATGGGGGAATGGTTCCAACCTGTTAAAACTTTTCCAGTTGCACAGTCTCAGTCAGAATAAATATTGTGTTGTAAACCTGGTTCATAGCAGTATAATAGTCCCAGTGTAAACACTAAAGTAAAATAACCACTAGTGGCACTACCTGCCAGATGTCATTACTGATTTTCTCTGTCTTTTGGTGATAAGATAAATAGGGATTAAATATGGCACATATGTATAATTGGGACCCCTAATGACGAGTAATGTAAAAGAAGGCCAAAATTTGCACTGACTGAAATAAACTATAGCAATAACAGCTTATGGCAGATTCCAAATAAGAAAGTTGAAAAATTCACAAAATTATTTTTAACAAAATAAACACCAATAAGGTTCTGTTTTGGAATACATGTTATAGACAGGTTTTTCCAATTATCTGCCTTAGTTTGTGACGCGACTCCTAGGCGTAGTACGATCGCCATTACAACCGTGAAAAAAGTGTAAATAAGATATACATCTATTTCCCAGACCGCATATAATTAACGTAAACACAAGAATGTGAAGCGTACTTGACCTCTGCAAAATTACAAAATAAATAATAAAGTAATTATAGATAAGGAATGGACATTAAAATTATAAGTGTATTGCAGGCCAGGTGTCGTGTCCTTAAAATATAACTCATTTTATTTGATACGTTAGAACCGAGACTTAATATTAGCGAATACGAATCCCAGGTTACATATCGATTATAATCATTTGGTAATCATAATATTAATTATTATAACACATACGTAAATAAAAATAAATTGTCTTGCGGGTCGAATGTGATATATCAGAAAAACCAGGTGCAATTTTATCAAACTCATAGAAATTTCTGTAGTCATGCAAACCTATAAAGAGGCAGTCCTAAAATTCAACAATCTTCTAACCCGACGGTCCTATATTCGACAGCCTGTTTTCTCCGGCGCGCGGTTACTTACATCTTCTGAAAAAAATATATCTATAGACATGTACCGTTTGATGATAAACTTTTTCACAGAAACGAATTTTTTTGCTTGTGGTTCGACTCACGTATACTGCTCAAAATTGAGTGACGTTTTCGTATCACTTTTGTCTCCGCATGAATTGCGCTATATGCTATCAGTGCGCCGGGCCATATGTAGACTTAACTTTGCAATTTAATTGGGCCGAAGAAGTTTTGAAATTTCACGGCCCATGTTATCATATAGTTATTCGGTGTTCGATTCCAATTTCTTTTGTAGAAAAATTACTTGACATGAAACAACTAGTATGCATAGTATAACATCATGCTGAAAATAAATGAATGTCATTAAACCACAAAAGACACAAACGTGTTAATTAAAAGCAATGATTAGAATTATGTTTGAAAAGCGTCATTTAGTGTTTTGCCACTTTCCCCATCCCCACCACCCCAAAACAGAGGTCTCGTATATTTTCATCCTGAATCTGTATTAGACTCCTTTATAAGTCCCCGATATATATAATACAGTGAAATAAAGAATTACAGTATTACATTAGGGATGTATATTGGACCATCCGACTAAAGTGAATATATACTTTAAGCACACATTCCTTCATATATGGACCATTAAGACGAGGTTTATAGAGAAGTGCCCTTAATAGTAAGTTTTGCTGTGATTTGTCTATAAATGCAGCTGTTTGTAAAACCTTTAAGTTTTTCAGCAAGAACTGGCACCCAGGAATAAAATAGTTTACTAGCCTTACTTTTCGAAATATGAAAGCGCCGTCCCAAATAACCAAACATCAAACTAGGTGTTAACCTTTAAATCAGTACGATCGAGCAACAGCTGATCTGCAATATCGTAGTTGAAAAGTAAATTGTGTATTTATTCCACTAAAGTACAGAAAACTTAGTTACATAAGACAAGTATACAATAAGGCGTAACTGTCATTCATAATATGTCTATTTATACGCTGACGTGCTGACGTGGTTTCCTGATTTTATTCAATTTTGAACTCCTTACTCCTCTGTGAACAATATATTTGTCTGTGTTAATGTTGTCGGAACATCTGTCCATTTTGCAGCCTAAAGATAGTCGTCATGTATAAAAAAAATCGTCTCTTCATACTTGTTTGATTTGCATCCAATTATAACTACATGTTCATGCATTTAGCCTCGGGGTAGGTTTCATTATTATTATCTAAAGAAATGTGCAGGAACGGATTTAGGGGGTGCCCAGGCCCCCTTATGAAGCTTCATTCATGGTTAATTCAGACTTTTTACCGCTTCCACTACAAATTGTGTCTTGTTTGGGGACCCCCCCCCCCCCCTTTTCAAAATCCTGGATCCATCTTAATGTGTAGATCTTCTATACAAACAGAGGCAGATGCACTGTAGTCATCGGATTAATTTTCATAGATAATTTCGTTTGACGACGTGTCAACATTCGTCTGCCAGTGTAATTTTACTTTCATAAAAAGTTTTATGAAAAAAAAAAGAATTGTGTGCAGTCAGCACAGCACTACTTGTATAGTTCACATATTTTATTTATTGATTTTTTTTTGCACATCTGAAATTTTCTACAATTATTTGAACAAATATTAACTGCACAAGAAATGCCTCCACCTTTTTTTTTATAACTTTCGGCAGTATTCATAGTGAAATAAATAAGAAAATGAAGGAAATACAAATGTAAACAGAAAATCGATAATGTTTTGATCAATACTCGTGTGTTATTTTTCACGGTTGTAATGGCGGATCGGTCACGTGAGAGGTTAATGGATGCGCCCATGTTTTCTAGGGCAATTATAGATAAACCCGTCTATACTTATATAAGTATACACTTTTTGACAAAAAATAGATCTATTCACATTATATTTTTTAAATAAAGGACACCTTAAAAAAATGTTGCTATCATAACAAAATTGACGGAAAATTCTTATGTTAGCAACACAAACAATCCTGATATCTTCAGTATTTTCAAGGTTTGGATGTATATCTTGCTTAAATATGAAAGGCAAATTGGAATAAAATATTTCTTAACATCTGCACCAATGAAAAAGGAATTGTAATAACTTTTAAAAAAGGATTATCTTGGAGTTGCTAACATAAGATTTGACAGACATGAACAATGCTGCTAACATAAGATTTGACAGAAATGAAGTTGTTGCTAACATAAGATTTGACGGACTTTTTTGTTGCTAACATAATATTTGACAGACTTTTTTGTTGCTAACATAATATTTGACGGACTTTTTTGTTGCTAACATAAGATTTGACGGACTTTTTTGTTGCTAACATAAGATTTGACGGACATTATTGTTGCTAACATAAGATTTGACAGACTAAATAGTGTTGCTAACATAAGATATTGATGGACTTGTTGCTAACATAAGATTGTGCTAACATAAATAAATTTGACAGACAATATATATTTGAGATTTTCAACTAACATTGGAGATCTTATCCTAGTTGAAAGTCATATTTAGAACTCCTGCAAAATAACGCAGCCTGACATTTAACAAGATTTCAACCCAGGACAGATAACTCTTAATTTGTAGCACATCCAAATGTTGCTAACATAACATGACAAGTTTGACAGAACTTATGTTAGCAACAGATTTGATAAAACTATTGATTGAATAAAGTAAATTGAAAGATCCAAAATGTGTTTGTGTAATGTACATTATGAAATACAATTTTAACAGGCTTATATAAGTACCTACAATGATGTGGCAAGATTTTATGAACATGTTGCTATCATAACATTTATTGACAGACGAGCATCTAATAAGCAAGGTATTTGAAATTGAAAAAAATATATATAACAGATGTTTTTAACAAAAGAAAAGCAAAAGATTTGGAAACAGGGATGTTTGAATAATCAGACTATACTAATTAAAACCATCATACCAGTGTCAATTTAAAGCATTGTAACGCATAAACCTTGTGTCAAAAAATGGGAAGTAATTTCCGTCAAACATTTCAAATTTTTCAACTTGTTTTGATAATTTCTACTTTTAATGGAAACAATCATGTCCAATAATTGGTTTTCTTACTTTATTTAACATTACTATTCAATAAAATATTCACATATTATCATTCAAATAACAGTTAGTATTATTTTTATTAATTAAAAAATTTGTTCTTTTTGACGGAAATTTTCTTTTCTTTAGATGCAATTATGGAATCTGCCCTAAACAGTCTCCAACTTGTTAAAAGAAGTATGCCAATATGAAAGCGGGCTGTCATTCAATATTTTGTCAAAGGAAGTGCTTAAACGTTTTCCAAATTTACATTTAATTACAAATGAGGGTTTTATAAGATGCAAGTAGTTTTGTTGACAAACGTCGTCTGTATTTTCCGCCATAGATCTTCATCTGTGACGTAGAGTGCTATAAATTCCGAACTTTTGACGGAAAAGATACGATATGTGTTCGAAAACAATTTGTAAAATTCATCCTACAAAAACAAATATTGTCACATGTTGAAAGGTCACAAACCCTGATTGGACTCTATATGATACTCCGGTTACAGTATCAAAAGAAGCAACTCATTTAGGTATAACTAGAAGCTGGAAAAAGGAAGGAGAAATAAATGTGGCAAATAGAATAAAGCTTGCAAGACGAACTTTGTATGCACTATATAAATGGGCTCTGGGGTGCATAGGACAAATGGTTTGGATCCAGTAACGTCTTTTAAAATCTACAACACATATGTTCTGCCAAGACTCCTTTATGGTTTGGAAGCTATTCCTTTAAATAAGACCAATATAACACAGCTGGAATCTTTTCATAGAAAAAATTTAAGACATCTCCAATCTCTTCCTCAACGTACGACAATAGCTGCAATATACCTCTTGATTGGCGGTCTCCCAATCGAAGCTGAACTTCACAAAAAGCAATTGTCTTTTCTTCACAATTTACTTTCTTCGAACGTTCAAAGAGTTAAAGATATCATCATTAGACAAATGTCGGTTAACTTACTACGATAACCGAACAGCTTTTTCTCCGTACAATTCGAGAAATCTTATCGAAGTATGGACTGCCTCCGATTCATCTTCTTCAAGAATCTCTCCCTTCAAAAATGAAATGGAAATCTTTGGTAACGAAGCAATTGAACACCTACTGGCTAAATACTTTAAAGGACGATTCTGAATCTAAATCAACTCTAAGATATATGGAAACTAAACATCTACTATAATATTAATAATCATAATAAAGCTATATGTTTGAAGACAATTGCTAAAGCGACACTTTTAGATTTTTATTGGTTCTGTTATTATCAGTGATGTGACGCAGAGAATTTTATATATACAGTCAAATTGTGAATTACCAGAGACAGACATATAAACGTCTCTGGAATTACCAAACGTTGTACCAAAAGAGAAGATAAGAAGTCGGAAATTCGGAGAATTTTGATGCATCATATTTTTAAGAAAAAAAAAACAAAAAAAAAAAAAACAATCAGGGGTGATCATTTCCAAAACACTGCCTTTTCACTGGGACTATTATGTTAGTATAATAGTCCCAGCTTTTCATTTGTAATTTTTCCACTTCCCACTTTTTCCTTCTTTTCCCCAGATCCCACCTTTTTTGCCCCTATATCCCACATCCGCACTTTTTTCCCTGATGCCCTCTGAAAAACTTAAAATATAATAATATAACATATGCATATACATAAATACAACTTCTATGCAAAACAAACGTGAAAAACATACAAATTATATGTGTTACGTTTCATGAACATATTTTCTTAATGATGTACAAGGCAAATATATGGATTTTTAGCTGACTATAGATAAATTTCTGTGATAAACATTATTTCGTTGGTAATACCAGAGACATATAATACATGTATTCTATGTCTCTGGTTTTACATGTTGTATATTATTAAATTTGATAATTAGCTTTTTTGTTCTAAAAACAAAAAAAATATGATACCTTTGTTTGAACTGTTGTATCGATCCTCTATCTTTTTTTATTTCTACAGGAATACTGTTTCAAAGAACAGTACCGGAATATTAAAATGTCTTTTTCGTAAAATTTGTTAGCGTGGTATGACAAGACAATTAGTGTCTGATGAACGCAAAGAATATCATTGACATTTTGGTTATTGTTAAATTGACACAGATAATCAGGAATAATATAATTTTAGGGTCAGTGACTGTATATCACAAATGAATATACGGTCAATGCAATTTGACTGTGCAGTATATAATGTATTATGATGGAATTGACATGCTATATAGTTATTTAATAAAAACAGGAGACAGTGTGTGAAAGTAAACCAAAACTTTAGTGATATGCTTGATGTATTTTGAGGGGAACCCATTCTGTTTAATATTTCTATCAATGACTAAAAGAATGTTCCTTTCATAATTATGCTGTATGTAATTTTTGCTCTTGATGAAGTAAGCATTTATTCAATACAGTGGGTTTCTGCAAATAAAACCCAGACAAATTCCAGTTATCTCTGTTGTCAAAAACACACAATAAGGGACGACCATTTGATATTCTGGGGTGGGATATGGTTGTTGCAAATTTTTTTATATAATTTCAGGTATGTCAACACTTAATATTTAGACCAAGAACCTCAACTTATGGTAAAAGATTTGAGGTATCACAAGTATCGGATTCCCTCCCAAAAAATGAGACCAATGCTATGACCTCTAATTTTCTCCATGACAACATTTATGTACGTTTCGGCAATAAGGTTTATCATAGGTATACATATGGGCACCAAGTGTGCACCTTTAATAACAGACCACTTTCTGTTTTAATACTGTACAGTGGTTTTCTGCAAATAAAACCCAGAAAAATTCCAGGATATCTTTGTTGTGGACAGAAGGATTTTCCCCCGGATAGATGATTTATTTCATCTGTTGCTACTCATGCTATTTTTCCTCTCCACTATCCTGGAGTCGGTTTCACAAAAAAAACTTACTACTAAGATTAATCGTAAGTATACTGAATTGT
Source organism: Mytilus californianus (assembly GCF_021869535.1). Taxonomy (NCBI): domain Eukaryota; kingdom Metazoa; phylum Mollusca; class Bivalvia; order Mytilida; family Mytilidae; genus Mytilus; species Mytilus californianus. Next base: position 8,779,885 of record NW_026262745.1, read on the forward strand.
TCATGACTTACGACCAATCTTAATCGTAAATTTTTTTTGTGAAACCGACTCCTGCATTTTATGTTGCAGAATATTCATTTTCATCCTGTTTTGTGCAAAGTAATTTATTTTCAGTTCTTACCAGGCCAAAACCCTCCTGCCCTACTCCGAAAAATCAAATGGTATTTCTATATATTGTGAAAATGAGATTTTACTAGGAGTTACAATTTGAATCAAAAGTTCGTCGTAAATATCAAATATTTGTAAAACTAGATATGGACAATGCCCCCCCCCCTTTTCTGCTCTGCCATATGCATGAGTATAGTTCCACATATTTTAGATTTGACAAACAGTGATTTTGGCATACAACTTGAAATTGTTACGCTGTCTGTAAGACACAAATGATTCCCCCGCCTGACCATAGGAAATTATAAATGTAACACTATGTATGATGATGTAACTGTAGGAGGAGATAGCCGAACAAACCATGATCTCTTTATGCAGCTAGTACCCGAAAAAAATGACTAAGTCCAACTACCTGTCATTTTCAGAATATTTAAAAGAAATCAAAATCCTGTGGCAATGCACACCTCCATTATGTGTATGAACATCCTACAAAATATTAAATCTGTATCTCCAAAACTGTAGGAGGAGATAGCCGGACAAATCATGATTTCTTTATGCAGCTAGTACCAAAAAAATGACTAAGTCCAACTACCTGTCATTTTCAGAATATTTGAAAAAAAATCAAAATCCTGTGGCCATGCACACCTTCATCATGTGTGTGAACATCCTACAAAATATTAAAGTTGTACCTCCAAAACTGTAGGAGGAGATAGCCGGACAAACATTGTATCCTAATCCGGACAGACGGACGGACGGACGAACGGACGAACGGACGGACAGGGGTAAATCAATATGCTCCCCGACATTTTGTCGCGGGGGCATAAAAAAAAGCTGCAAGGGCAGTTATATATTTTGAAAAGAATTGGGAACACATAACCAGACTGGGTAAATTTACAGTTCATTATTTATTTTACATGTCTAATTTCAGTTTGGCATGTTTGTAGGGAACGAAATACAAGAAAAATAGAAACACACACTCCTGCAAATGTCAAACATAGTTTCTTCACTAAAAACTCGTAGAATGCGAACATGCGCCTTGAAGACCTTTAAAATTAAATAGTCAATAAAAAATGTCCTTTATTAATTCAAGATATGTTTTTTGCAAATTTCTTTTATATAATTTCAGGTAGATGAGCACTAAATATCTAGATTATGAACCTCAATTTATGGTAAACGATCATTTAGGTTTGAGGCATCACAAGAATAGGATTCCCTCCCCAATGAGGCCAGAACTATGACCTCTCATTTTCTACATGACAACATCTATGTACGTTTCGGTAATAACGTTTAAAGACAAGTTCTGGGTATGTTTTCCTCTGACTGTCAATGGTATCTTTACACTAAATCCATTGGATGCTTGATGTGTACTGATTGATGTTTTAGTCTTAGATGCATGATTTTATTTATTAGTTGTTATTGACTTTGATCTGTACTTAGTGTCTTTTTTGTGGGGATGTATAAATACCCTGCCACTTCCGGTCTGTGTTTTTGTTAGATGTTTTTTCTGCTTTGTACCGATCTGCTTAGTTAATCCCTTTTCAACTGACTTTTATAGTTTGTTCTTATGTGATAGTGTTACACCACTGTCCCAGGTTAGAGAGAAGGGTTGGCGCCAACAAACTAGTTAACCCCCCCCCCACACACACACACACACATACATTCTATATGTGCCTGTCCCAAGACAGGAGCCTGCAATTGAGTGGTTGTCGTTAAGTGCTGTTTCTCATATTTTATTTGATTATAGGTTTTTTGTATTTTTTTGTTAGTTTTGTAAAGTTTGTTCTTGTGTTGTGCAGTACACCCACTGTCCAAGGTTAGGAGGAGGTTTGGCGCCTTCAAACATGTTTAACCCCGTCACATTCTGTATGTGCCTGTCCCAAGCCAGGAGCCTGTAATTCAGTGGTTGTCGTTTGTTGCTGTATACCATATTTGTTTTTCGCTCATTGTTTTGTACATAAATCAGTTTGAATTGTTTTACATTTGTAATTTCGGGGCATTTTATAGCTGACTACGCGGTATGGGTTTTGCTCATTGTTGAAGGCCGTACGGTGACCTATAGTTGTAAACTTCTATGTCATTTGGTCCCAAGTGTGCACCTTTAATAGCAGACCTGTTTCTATATTGCTATGAATCACACTTTATGGCCAAATTAGGAAAGATCCGTTTAATTTCCATTTAATAGAAAAAAATATTAATACATTGTATTTACCGTTACCTTGATGATATTTTTTTGCTTTAGAAAATCAGTAACTCTCTTACAGAACTTCACAAATTTACCAAAAGGAACTGACTATAACTAAATCTGAGACAAGCAGCAATAATTGTCCTTTTCTTGGTTTGTATATTTTTTGTTTATCACGGGAAACACTTTTAAAAAATTACGACACAAGGGACGATTTTTCCTTGACTATTGTAAATTTACTTCTTGGGACGGTGTTGTTCCTTTTGTCCATTCTCATGGTGTGCATATTTCCCAGCTCGTTCTATACACCCGGATCTGTTTGATGTGTCGTTTGATGTGGTTGAGCTTTTGATTTTGCCATTTGATAAGGGACTTTCCGTTTGGAATTTTCCTTGGAGTTCGGTATTTTTGTTATTTTACTTTTTGTTTTTGTGACATTTTAGATTTTAATGAACATAACCTATGATTTAGTTACCTTAACACCTTTCATAGATATACAGATTTTGTTTGAAAGTTTGCCTATACATATAGAAATTTGTTACGGGATATTCCATACTAATTTTCACGCTGGTGATGTTTATAGAGCTCGTAAATTGGAAAATTTGAAACTAAAATATACAAAAAAAAGATGATTTCAACTGTGTCATGATACGTTCCTTTTTAAGATGGCGATGTTCCTCTTGCTGCATTCATGACATTTACATTCAGTGGTGGATCCAGAAATTTTCATAAGGGGGGGGGCACTGACTGCCTAAGAGGGGGCCCGCTCCAGTCATGCTTCAGTGATTCCTTATCTAATCAACCTAATTTTTCCCACAAAAGGGGGGCCCGGACCCCCTGAAAACCCCTCTAAATCCGCCTCTGACATTCCACAACTTGTAACAGTTTGCCAAACTATGTTTCAGTGAACCATATCTTAATTAGCGTAATTTTGTATCAACACACAAGTTACTAATACAGTGTTACAGACACCACAGTCTTTCGAATAATGTCAACAGTTTTTGCATTCGTCATCACCATCTTATTCATAAATATGATATTTCTCTTTATAAAATATCGTTAGACAGCATTTCTCCTATCTTCTACTGAATGTCATAAATTAAAATAAATTAACGAAAACTATATTTATATATATTTATATATATATATAATTTCAGTATTAATTTCTTTAATTTATTCAAACTCGTGATTTCCTCCAACACCAAGGACCACATGATTGATATACTAACTAATTCAGTTGAAATATCTGTTTTTATTTCTTCCAATGGTATAACGATTTTCGATACTTCTGCTTTCTTTTATTTCCCTGTTCAAGTTGGGATTCGTCCTGTTGATAGATGGAATGTGTAGTGTTTTTTTTTTTTCAACATATGGTCTTTAGATATGCAAAAAAGGGGCGGTGTACACACGTAAAACTAGTTTCTTCGTTCCACATTTTGTGTCTTTACCAAGTTACGCTATCTGGAACATTTGTTACTCGTCATTTCTGGTGCATTTAACTTACAGAAAGATATTATTTACGTCAGTTAGATAACTTTTTTCCACTGTCTTTTTCCAGTCTCTAAAGGTTTGTTCTTGCCATACATTATCATCACAGAATGTTTAAATCAATATAATATCTTCTATTAACAGAAAACATGCTGTAAATAAACTCCTCATATGGATACCAGGATTAAAATTTTGTTCGCCAGAAACTCGTTTTCTCTTCAAAAGACGCATCAGTGACACTCTGATAAAGATAGTTAAAAAGGCCAAATAAAGTATGTTAATTAAGCAGTAACCAAATGACATTTCTCTTCTTCATCATTTTGCCTTGTTTGGTATATGACCGGTTTCATTGTTTTGGTAATGATGAACCAGAATTATAATCAGATGCCGTGAAACGGAAATATACATTTTTAAAACAATACAATACTAAAACTCATTTCACTGAATTTATTTAAAGCTGTTTAAAATAATAAGAAATAGTATAAGTATTCAAAACATTGTTTAAGAAGCACATTTTAATGCTGGAACACCTCCAACCCACACTCTATCTTTCTGTTGATGGGAAGTTAGAATATCTTCTTCAATGTCGTGCTTATATTGTACCCACTTCCGGTAGCAATCTACCTGATCTCTAATATAGGAATGACATGGATAATTTTGTACCTGAAATATACAAAATGCACCAGCTTTGATAATTCAAATACAAGAGTTAAGATATTCAAGAGACAATCGATAATTTTAAAATCTAATAAAAAAGTATACTCAAATCCCAATCCCATCAAAACACACCCACACTCACAAAAGGATAACAAGAAAATAAAAATAAGACGAAGTAGGCAAAACCCATCAAAGTTAGCCGCTAAAATTCTCATGCCCAATGTATTGCTGTCAAATCAGTTTTTGATCAATTGGAGAAATCAAAATAAGTTGAATAATGACATCTCTCTGTGCATGCGAAAATAAGGTGACCAACTGAGTACATAGACAGAGTTGAATTTGTTTTTTTTTCTGATGACTTGTTAAATTTTATCCCTAATTTGTCAGAAAGTAGTATCTTTATCTGTCGGGTTTTTTTGGTCGAAAAATATTCACTGTCCGTTACACAAATGACACGTGATGTATTTATATAGTGAAGTGTCTCGTACTTTTACAGGTTTGCAAATACTCTTCTAAAATGACACTCGTTTGCCTTGGCGTAACGAAAAATATACATGCAGGTGGTGACTGATTAAGAATGGAAAAAATCGCCAATTGATCAAACGAGGATCGCTTGAAATTTGTTAAACTGGAAACAAGTCGGTATATGTTCACTTTTTAGATCATAATTAGGAGTTCAATTCATTTGTTGTTCCCTATTTTTATTGTATCAACAATAGTTTTCTTTGTAAAATCCGACCGTATTTGTATCTTGTTTCCAATTATTGATATTTCATTTGTCTCGTAATCCTAATTACTGCTTTCGTAGAATTTAACATTCAACGGTATTTTTTCGTTTAATTCTTTTTATTAAATTTTTTTTTTGGTTAGTTTTCCAGAATATTAAATTTCAACTCGCCCTGTTGTGTTACATTGTTGTGGGCCAAATAGTAAAATAAGCAATGAAATAAACATTTCAAAAATTTCGTGCGTCTTAAAAAGTAAAATAACAAAAATTCCGAACTCAAAGGGAAATTCAAAACGGAAAGTCTTTTATAAAATTGCAAAATCAAAATCTCAAACACATCAAACGAACGGAAAACAACTGTCATATTCCTGACTTGGTACAGGCATTTCCTTATGTAGAAAATGGTGGTGGATTAAACCTGGTTTTATAGCTAGCTAAACCTCTCACTTGTATGGCAGTCGCATAAAATTCCATTATATTGACAACAATGTGTGAGCAAAACAAACAGATTTAATAGGTAAAAATGTCAAAAATTGAGGTACAGCAGTCAACATAGTAATATAATTTTAATCACTATAAAAACAAATAACTATTTCAACAAAGAAAAACCAAAATGACATATAGACACTCTCTAGAGTGAATAGAGAATACAAAATTTACCATAGCAAAATAACACAATGGCGGAATGTATAAGTACCGATCCACGCCAAAAGTATATAACCAAAAATGGACTTAAGTGCTGTTGTGGATTTATCTTCATCAGGAATGCTCAAACCTAAACATTTAAGAGCCTTCGTAAATAATGTGCAAAGTTAGGAGCTATATTCCTCAAAAGGACTGAGGTCAATTTTAACAATAGGATTTAGAACTAAATGTACAACTCTTCAGTTTACTTTCATGTTTGTATAATATTAACTATTTCCATTCATATATTTGTCATCTTAGTAATATAAAAAAGAAAGCCTAGATTAGAAAATCACTAACCCAAGCGTTGCTTGAATTAAAAGTTAAATAGGGTAACGACCTTTTCTTAATGAAAATTCAATGTTTTTTTAATTACTAGTTGTTTCAAAACAACAGGAAATGTATCAGTCAATTTGTCATTTGTATTGTTACTAATTGCTTTAAAACACCATTCTATTTTCTATAAGCCTCATTTGACATTTGATTTTATCATCAAGGCAAGGTGTTGTTACAACTATATTTAGATTAAGCAAAACAAAAAAACAACTATACCTTAATTTATTGGGTATTAAAACAGCATTGTGGAAAAAATTGTATGTTTCCAACTTACTAATCACTTATAGATTACACTTTCAGTAGAAACCACAACATTTGTTATATTTAAACAGTTTGTTTTAGTATTAACCTGTTTCATATTGGTTTGTTTGTACTTTTGTAAAGTACAGACGTTATCAGCAAGGGTGAAGCGTTTACAAAAGCTATTTTGATTTTTAATGCACACACAAGTTTTACATACGTGGCTTCTTCATTGTTTGGTATCGAGCATACATTATGAATGTTATTCCAGAAACAATCGTTTTTCACTTTCTAGAGCTGAAGGGTTGAGCAGACAAAGTTAAATCATAAACAACACGCTAAACACGTGAGGCAACAGTTGTTAACTGTTGTTCAAATCATATAAATCAATTAAGAAGATACACAAATCAAGCAAAACAAATACTGAGGGATTCGCATGTACTACACAAGGAGCGAGACCGGGTCTGTCAACAGGGTAAGAGTCTCCTGCTATGTGTGCATCACCTGCAATGCAAATCCACACCCAGTCAAATTTCACAATAGGAATGACGATATCGGTTTATTTACAGATCATACGACTATTGTAGTATTTGAAAATCTAAGACAGCAAAAACATGTCGTTGAAACAGAAACACATCGTATCCGTCAACCAATTTGTGATGGTGACCATGAAATTTATTATAATTTTTTACAACTGAAAAAATGACTACGTTATCAATTCGAAATGATACATTGTATCTATAACACTAAATGAACACAATGACCATTTTCAGGGAAACACGTGGTTCAAACTTAAAAAGATGAAGTTTAGAAATATATTTGTTTTGTAGAATACAAAAAGTAAAAAGGATTTTTCAATTTACAATGACTACAACCTAATTTTTTCATTTCCTTTGTGTTTCCATTGTAGCGCCCAAAAAAGTTGAAGAAAATAAGAGAGTAGACAGACGACTTTGGCTACCCAACTTGGTTTCCAAATCACCAGGTCTCAAATGAACCGTTATCATACCTTTACATTCTGGATAAGTGCCAATGATGATTTTAGTTCCGTTTGGTATTGCCCGTCTTTTAATTGGTACCATTTCTGGCATAATTTTGATAATACATTCTCATTGGTATTTTGTAGTTAATAAATTGTGCTATTACAGTAAGTTCCTTAGGCAAATCGAAGTATTTTTTTCAGACGTTTCAGCATTCAGCACTTTTTGTTGATACTAAATATCATTAACATGGTTTTTCTGTAAATTTTCAGTTTGTAAAGTTTTGAAATGTTCGAAAAAAACCTATGATTCTCTATCCCCAGGCAAAGAAGCCTTATTCGGCACAAATTTCGGAATTTTGGCTTATAATGCTCTTCAACATCGTGTTTGATTTATGCTATTTAACTATTTTGATTCCAACGCCGTTAATGAGACCTATGCAGATAAACCGAGCGATTGGCATAACAAATTATAAACCTGATATCTTTGATGAGGTTCGCTATCATATTAAGCAAAGACAATTATGCATGTTTTGCTTCGAACTGTGCATTCATTTTTATATTCATCCTTTGAAATGTTGTATGCATTTGGCTTGCCGAAGATCTTGGTATCCAGATTTCCGGATGACGCTAGTTTCAGAAATACTAGTTATGCTCACTGGAATCGGTACCATTTTTATTTTTTGAGAATTTTCTTTCTCAATCGTCTAATATGCATTATGCGTTCTTTTCTAATCTATCTAATTTCAAACTTATTTCCAGGAAGCATGATGAAAAAAAGATTCTTAATAGGTTTTGCTCATTGTTGAAGGCCATACGGTAACCTATAGTTGTTAACTTCTATGTTATTTAGTCTCTGGTGGAGAGCTGTCTCATTGGCATTCATACCACATCTTCTTATTTTTATCTTAAGTTATTATTTTATCTAATATACAATACTGAGAAGGTTAAGGGAACTCCCAAGGACAAAAACAAAACATTGATAAAACATAGACAGACAAACAATAAAACATAAAACATTTAACAAAACTGAATTCAGTTCTTATAATAAGAACCCTGTTAATATAAAATCCGAAAATGACTCAGGTTCCTGCATGAGTTATAACTTAATAGATGCAAAGTTTCTAACTATTCGTTTTTGTAAATTTGAACGTTAACCTGACCTGTGATGTTTTTGTTTATGCGTGGTTGCATTAATTGATAAGGATGTTTCCCTTATCTTAACACATTTGAAGTATTCAAGAGAGAATTAAACAGTTAACCTAAACTTTACTTACTAAATCATTAACTATTCTTAACACTTTTATGCTGGCTTCACTTAAGAAAAGTCTTTTGGATATCAAAATACACTCTGCTCCTTCACTTACTAAACTTAATGTTGTTGATGGTTTAGAAACCAATGATTCTAAGCCCTGCAATAATGAATAGCAGCTTTAGTTTTAAGTCTTATAATTAGTACGTAATAATCGTAAAATTAATCTCTGTGATACAAGAAACATAACTCTAAAATATAATGATTATGGAAACTTTTATTCCGTATATGGTAAACTGATAACAAAATCTTTATGTTTAATCTTTACATTCCAGCTTTCACTCTGGAATGTATGGAATGTAAATATCTAATGACAATACCTTAGTTTTCTATTTTGTGTCATCTGTACTATTATTTGTCTTTTTGTTTTTGGCCATGGCGTTGTCAGTTTGTTTTCGATCTATGAGTTTGACTGTCCCTCTGGTATCTTTCGTCCCTCTTTTCGCATAGATGTTCTGTTTTGTAAGATCCCCGTCTTCTTTCACAATTCATACAATATTATAATCTACATTTACATGTATTAAAACAATGTCAATCGATATCCTACATTTTGTTAAGTAAAACAAACTTACAAAAACATCTCCTTTTTTCAACTGTGATATCTGGGCAAGAGTTGTACGGTTATCATCAGTGGATTTCGTTTTAATTTCTTTGGTATTTAGTCTTTGTTCCTGTCAAACAAAATGTACCATTATGTTCATATTCATATTTACAAGGAACAAAACGCAAAGTGTTACATTGAGTTGATAAGTGCATATTAAGATTCATGAAGACCAAAGAAAAAATGTATTATTTAAATACGTTCATAGTCAATTTAATGAGGTAAAAAGAACAATTTTTAAAATTAGATGAAGTGCATATTCAGGTTTGTGAGGAACTTCGATGCATAAGTAGGAGATTGATAGCTAAATTGATTATCTTTCCATATAAAACCTGTTACATTCATTTGGATATTCAAAATTTGTTAACAAACAAAATTTCTAATTACTAGGTCTCATTTCTACTACCGGTAATAAAGTAATAAAATACAAAACATTACCATGATTACGGTTATTCCTATTCAAACGCAATCGCTAAACTGTGCCCATAAAACTAACTTCAATGAAAAATCGGCGTTACAAGCTAACAGCCTAAGAATTTGCTTTTCTTGATTTCAACATATGAAACTTTTGATTTCTTATATTAAGTTTCAAGCACATAAAAATAAAAAAAAGTTTTTGAAACACATCATTTGGTGCATCAACTTAACTTTGGTATCTTGTATTTTGTATATACAAACGCCAACATACATAGAAACGAACTATTTGATAACAACTGCCATATTCCTGACTTGGTACAGGACATTTTAAGAAAAAATGGAGGGTTGAACCTGGTTTAATGGCTAGCCAAACCTCCCGCTTTATGACAATGTTAAAAAATGTCGCTAAAATGACAACACTACGTGACAGAAATACAGCACAAACACACGCAAGAACATTCATCACAGAGAAACGCACAAACAAATAATATAATAGTCGACACAACATGCAAACTGCAGAACAACAACGAACATATTCTATCAACGACAGACACCAAAGGATATCAGAAACAGTGACGCGCTTACGTAACTAAACAAGGTGACGTCGTATATAAAAAGAACATGTGGTATGGTTGCCAATGAGACAATTCTCCACAAGAGACCAAATGACACAAAAATTAACTCTATAGGTCACCGTACGGCCTTCAACAATGAGCAAAGTCCATACCGCATAGTCAGCTATATGTATACTTCCGTCGTCAAATGTAAACAATGGGCGTTTTCAGGCTTATCGTACGCCTCAGAATGTAATAAAATTAGATAAAAGGAACATTTGTAGGTAACAAATGCGAGTTTTTTAAAATTTATTATTAACGAAATAACATGTCAATATATTCCAGAATTCAAAATGTCGGCTTTTCTTAACTACAGACAGGTAGATAGAGGATTTTACTCTTGTTGTCATCCAATCAGAACCATTGATACAAAATGATTGCATTATAGTATTATCTATAATGATTATACAACCTTTTTTGTACCAGCTAGTTGTTGTCTCCCTTGTGTTGTTTTTGGTCGTGGCTTCTCTGTTGAAAGAAATAAAAACCATCTAAAATGAGTTATAATTCACAGCGTCTATAAATATTTACACATTATACACAAAAAGTATCTTAATATATTAAACACATATTTGTATTCTTTTTAAGTGAAAAATAATTTCCCAATTTTCTCAGATTTAACTGATCTTATCAAATCAAAAATCTAAATTTAAAACATAGCAAATAGATTATGTTTCCATAGGTAAAAATGCAAGTAAGATAAAATTAAAATTGAAGGCGACATAAGCTGTCTGGGCAAAAAAAAGTATTTACAAAAATAACGAACTCCAAGGTAAATTATAAAAAGAGGGAAGTCCATAAATCAACAAGTGTTTAGCCAAGGTGATATTCACTGTTTAATACAACCCGAGAACTGTCTGGAACTTACTATTGAAGTAACATATTATGACAACTTTATTTTATAGTTTAATGGCTTCAAAATTCTTTTTTATCTAAAGTTTGAGATGTACCTTCAATCTTTGTTAATTCTGACTCTTGTTCAAGTAGAAGATGTTCCTTAATGGTTTCTCTTAGTAATTGACTTGTTATCTGTCAGAAAAAAATTAAATACAAAGACTGAAAGAAATTATCTATGTATGTACGCAAAGACAATTTCATTGAAAAACATATCCGTAGTCTACACATTTCTCGCAAGCAAATCAGAGACACATAATCTGTATTGTTATCAGATTGAACAAAAAAGAAGAAATGAAACACCAAAGAAAAAAGAAAAGAGCCCTTTTCATCAGTATCAGAATAAAATCTTGCCCTAAACTATTCACAAGGTATTATGAGGCAATGTAAGAAATGTTAGAGCTTGGAAATGTGTTCATACATTTCTCTCGTGTTTAAGTTAATGTAACAGTAGTATTCCGATGTTCAAGTATAGTAAACCAAGAAGAGAAAAATCAAGGTAGCAAACAAAAACTGAATAAATCGATGAAATTACAAAGACAGCGAGACCAGGTTTCATGCTATGCATGTATCAACCGTTATGTTAATCCACACCCGGTCAAAATGTCACAATCGGGAATAGGACACATTTGTAAAATAACAGATCAGACGACTATAATGTCATCAAAAAATATAAGAACGCGAAAACATGTTGCTACTGATTTGAGACATAGACACATTTCATCGGATGCTAATGATTTGGGACACAGACACATCGCATCGGTCAACGAATTCGTGGTGGTGATCGTAAAACTAGTGAAGTTGGACAGTTTAGTTTTTGTTTTAGGAGCACACCTCTGCTTATAAAGTCTATTAGTGTGAGCATGCACGACCATGGCGTATTAATTGAAATATGTAAACGCCATATGATGAGACAGAGGGTATGTTACTGCAGAGAAATGGGATGTTGACAATTGAGCTTGAAATCATCACGTTTGTCAAAGATTCGAGTCATCCATCTGTGTCAATATCGAGAAAAAGATCAAGATAAGAAGCAGACCTTCTAGTTTCGATAGTATCTTTAATCTCTGGTTCCCTGATATCTGTAGTGTAAGCACTGATTGAAATGTGGTCATTGAGTGACATGATATCATCAATATAACTGAAAGTGAAATTAAAGAACTTTGCCAGATTCTTTTTCTTTATGTCATTGAGAAGGTTCCGTATGGATTCGGCTTCAAATGAGTGCAAAAACAAGTCGACCAGTAGGGGTGCACAATTAGTGCCAATTGGCATACCGACTGTCTGTTGAAATATCAATCCACCAAACTCAACACATATGTTGTTGACTAAAAAATTCAGAATTTGGATGATATTTAAAACAAGATATTAACCTCCAGATACATGTCTTGTGTGGTTGAGTTGATACTTCCGTGAAATTATCCCAAATCTACTTTTATTGATTAATAAGTACAATATATTGTGCTAGTCATTGTCAGTATTTCGATTATCAGTTACTTTTTTTATTATTAATATTTTCTATCCATGGTATTCACTCTTTCTACCTCCAATTTATGGCTTTTGGTTACATCATAACATCTTCAAACTTTCCTGCAAGTCTCTGGCAAAAAATATACAGTTATTGTTATATCCCGTTTTTTGTTTGCAATAAATAAAACTGTAGAAAAAAAGTTCTTTTGGAATGATTTCAGAGTTTATGTTGTAGGAAAAGCTAGAAGAGAATAAATAAGGAATAACGTAATTAAATCTCTACATTTTTTACCATGCTGTTCTTTCGTTCAATCTGTGGTTTATTGAATAGATTGCTTATAGATCCTCGTTTGGCTAAAGATACGGTACTTGGTCTTCTTGCCTGAAAACAAAAATCCCAAACATATTGACATGATATTGTAAATTCCGTTGAACATAGCATCGTTTAATAAGGAAACTCTAGGAAAGTTAAACCTAGCACAGAGACACCCCCTTCATCTAAAAAGAATCAAAACAGAAATAGAGTTTCAATTTTCATTCTGTATTTCGATCTTTGAAAAGTTTCCTTTTCCGTCATTTCTGCTATTAGATATATCCAAAGAATTCATAGGGTTTAAGTATTGCAATCTGGATAGGAATGGCTATTTTTATGTCTGAAATTTTCTCAATCGAAACCCCACCAGAAAATAGTGAGAACAGCCGATCAATTTTCAGAAACGCGTTATATATATATGTATGTAAATGTTTTTACATATGGAAGTTAAAAAAAATCCGCTTTAATGAAAAAGAATATGAATGAATAAAATAAAATAATGATTTAGACAAAACGACTTTTAATGATAGTTGTGATGTTCGGTGTCAGTGATATTAAGGATGATGGTGGTTGTGGTGGTTGTTGTGCTGTAATAATAGTAGTACTTGTAGCATGTGATTTGCAGAACAGATATTTACCAGTTTCATATTTGATTTCTCTGCTTTTGCTGCAAGTACAGTATTGTCAACTGTACCGGTTATAAGCCCAATCTGTATGTGTGCAATTGATTCTGTTGATCCTGATTCTTTTCAAATAAAAATAATCAATCAATTGGAGTTTTGTTTGCGTCAAATAATGTATTTAAAAAGAGACAAGTTCAAATCAATTCCTAAAGTACAAATGTATATTCACTTTCCTTCTTTTTTTCGCAATATAAAATAAAGTATAGCTCCTCATCCAATTAAACTACACAAGGAAAAGCATTTAGTTTATCAATATGACAGCACACCAAAACAAAAGCTACAAGAAGGGCGACACTTTTGAACACTGTATCATAGAATGTGCAGTTATCAAAAGCAAAGTAAATGTGTTTTATATCATTCCTTCGGTATAATAAATATCGGTTTATTTACGGTATAATAGATTTGATATCCACAATTCGCGTAAGCTAAAAAAAACACGATTTACTGTAACATTTACATGTCCATATTATATTAGTGCTTTTCAAAAAAATGTAACAATATTACTTTATAATAATAAATGCTGTTCTTTATACCAATACTCTTTTCCTGGACCGGAACCTAGTTGTAACACTTTTTTAATATGCGAATTTGCTCATCATTTTCATTCTCACATCAGACATGTTAAATGATTTAAAAATTCATGTTCATTCTGTTGAAACTCTGTTTATACTGTACATTGGGAACGCATCACTTTGTAATAAATGTTAGCATGTAAGCTATTGATAATTTAGAAAAAAAAGAAAAAAATACGTACTAGGAACAGGTGCTCTGGATTTTACCCTCAACATAGTAGTATATAACGGAAATGCTTCTTCTAAATCAGGATCAAATACAACACGTCTTTTATCTGATGGCAGTTCAGTGAAATCACTTACAAGCTTACATTTACCCTGAAATATTCAAAACGAGTATTGTTAGTTATGATTCTCACTGACATTCATATTAAAAAATACGCAATTACTTTAAGTGATCTCTCAATAAGAATATCTTAGTTAATCAAGTGTCATTAATCCATTAATTCACCTATTCGGTTTTGGTTTAAACTTATGTTTTTCTTAGAAATAAGAGGCAACAGTAGTTTATCGATGTTCAATACTCGCAAGTCCATTTGTATACGCAATCCAATAGGAACAAGAATATGTGTTCATAGTCCCGCTGGCACTTTCATATTAACATGTTCTGTGAACTGTGAAACTGGGATCAAAAACATAATTCAGCATATGATAAAAAGTAAAAAAAAAACGAACTCAAAGGAAAATTTTAAAAGGGGGAAGTCCATAAAAACTGAAAAAATAAAACGTTAGACTTTATCAACCTATTGAACGAATGGAAAACAACTGTCACTTTCCTGATTTTAAAAGATATTATTCTCATAATTTGGGCATAAACACCTGAGCAAATCAGATGAACTCCAAACAAAGATCTACAGGTGCGTCTATAGGGTTTAGTTTTAGTTTAAACATATTTTATTTGCTCAAAGCAAAAAGGATCAGACACAAGTAAAACATACTTATTAAGTCTTCTCCACAATAAAAAATATATATTAATACAAATTGAATGTGAGCATGCATTATATAATATAAACAACATAAATATTACTAAACTATACTAAAAAAAAGGAAAGGGGATGAAGAAAGAACGACAGAGTTTAGGATAATGATAATAATGATGATGATGATGATGTTTTACCTATGTTGATACTATACTACGAGGAATCGTTTTGATCTCTTTATAAAATTGAATACTTGTTTAACAATTTGCACATTTTGGTCATAGGAAAGAGTTTCTTTTCCAAAAACCAATAGTTTTAAGTCCAAATTGCAGCCTTCGGGTAGGGTAAGTGTCTCCTGCTATGCATATACATGTATCAATCACTATAGGATTCCAGATTCAGAACAAATATAACAATTTAAACCATTCCGTAAATAAGATAAATGAGATCATTTTTAAAAATTATTCGAAATAATTTTTCCTTGTTATCAAATTTTACTTAATTGCATTCAAGGAGAAACCACAAAAACGGGTAAAACTGCTTCTTTAAAATTAGTTTCGAACGAAAGTTTTCCACAAGATCTCCTTTTAATAAGAAGTGATTCGACATCTGTTTTGGGTTCCCTTCTGGATCCAACGCAAGAAAAATCGCATAATTCATCTTAATGACTTTCTTCTTTCGTTGTTTAAGGCGTGTGTCAATAAAGTTCTGTCACAACTTGTTTAGATAATAAGATAAATACTCGTATAAAAAAAGGATGCTTGTATAACAGATATATTTTTATTTTCCTTTTGACTTTGTATTTCAATCATTTATAAAGACTTTAGATGATTTTCTTACCGATTTAACAATGACAATATATTTGCTTAATACACTGTTTCTTATTATTATATCGTCTTCTCTGCAATATAAAAAAAATACACTTAATCAGTGACCTTTGGCGATTTAAGCTGGTGGTGGTAGCTATAGTCGTGACCTATAATTTATATTTTTGTACGTTTTGAAAAATGTCTGTTCATATAAATCTTTTAAAGGAGCTAGTAATTTAAACTCCCTGAAATATTTTATTAGAAATCTGTGGCTATTATCATATCCTGGTGATTCTTTTGGTCAACCATTATTTTTGAATTTGTTACTTTTACTTTCATTAGTTTAGCACAAAAAGACGAAAATGCGTCGAAAGTAACAAATTTGGTATGGTGACTTCGAAAAGCAACATATACGTGGCGATCGAATTCTTTTTTTAAGGTCTTTTTGTTGCGTTAGTCAATGAAAGGTCATTGGTATAAAAAAAATCATTTTCTGTTTATGGACAGAGCATTCTTCCTTCAAATTGGAAAATTATCCAATGACAATCCGCAAACAATGTTATCATCAAATACACTTTTATCCACAAATTATATTAGTTTGTAAAATTCAGTTTCATTCAACCGTCAAATTTTGTTTTATATGTTTTGCTGGTGTTTTTTTAGTTGCCATATTGTTTGTCTGGAATAATGAAAAAAGTAATCCGATCATGAGATGTTTGCTGATGTTAGATTTTGTTTTCCGTCTTACACTTTGGTGTCTGATGTTCATATTTTCCTCTCTCCTTTAAACATGGTTCTCTCTGCCTTTCTTGTTATTATTCTAATTACCCCCTCGGCGTCGTATAACTTAAACGATGAACTTACTTAAAATACTGAAAGAAAAACTCTTTGGGAGATTGCCGAAAAATATCACATGGAAAGTCTTTCAAAAATGGTAATGATCTGTAAGAGATTGAAACAATTTGCATATTATCTGTTTTATATAAAAGACGAACGGTCTGAGGTTCGAGTTCATTTGTTGTTCTTTATTGATTGTCTCTGTGACCGAGATTTGGATGAGTGGTTGAGGGCTTTTAATTATAGATGAAGTTTGGCTTTCAAATATTTGATTTCGAGCGTTCCTGATGAACGTAAATCCAAAATAGCGCTTCGGACGCATGACATTTATAAAGTGTTGTTTCCATTTTTTTGCTGTGGTGACCCGGCAATATTTTTGGTAATTCTTTATGTCTATAATTCTTTTTTTCGTGTTCTTATATGTACTAAACATATATGCATTTAATCTTTAATCGTCCTTAATGAGCATGAAGTATTTGTCATTGGTCTTTAAGCGAACAACTCAAATTTTTATGACCAATCTCCCATTTAAAGTGTCAATCATCATTTATTTTCACACTCGATTAAGAATTTAATAATATGAACTTTTTTACTAAATATTTATCAAAACACGTTTAGAATTGCGAAGAGTGAAAGCACTTACACGGAAAATGTTCACAGTAATAGTATCTAATTAAAATACTGATCACGTGTCCATGAATCATCCTTGTAAGTAAAGCGCGGACACAGGATCTGTATTTTCAATCAATTTGGTTTTTAAAAAAATCCAGTCGCATACGGGTGAGAATGCTAAAAATGTAAAATTTTATTGATTCGTTAATTTCCAAGGAGCACATCTCTCTTAATTTGCTTTCGGTTGTTACTCGTTTTCAATCTAGATATGACAGATATGATTTATATAAAGTTAATATGTTTTTCTCCTTAGAATCCATCTAAAGCTGTAAGGGTGTGATGAGAACGTTTTGAAGGCGGACGTACAAAAAGACAGATTATTTCGTTTCAATTTCAATTAGAGCAAAGTTATATATAAGAAAATGCCTGTACCAAGTCCGGAATATGACAGTTGTTTTCCATTCGTTTGATGTGTTTTAGCTTTTTGCTTTGCCATTTGATGAGGGACTTCCCGTTTTGAATTTTCCTAAGAGTTCGGTATTTTGTTAATTTACTTGTTTTATAATAATTAACACAATATATTTTTGAAAGAAATTCTATTTAAATGTCTATTAATGTGTATTTTTGGTTTATGTTGTTTTTGGTTTGTTTTGTGTTCTGGTGTCTTATTGACATCGAAACTACATTGTACTTTTATTCACACAGAGAGAACAAGTGTAAACATAAAATTAAAGCATAGAAAAGTACAGACTTTATAATTACTTGCAAAATTCTATATGATTTTCTTTTTCCCTAAGTAATGGTGCCTTGATTACATCATCAAAATCCTGTAAATTATTGAAAAAATATAATAGAATGGAGTAGCCAATTACAGAGTAAAGAAAAACATGTAATATCAGGCTTACAGGACTAATTCACCTTTGATTGTTTTACTCGCAAAATTAGTTCTAGACTGCAAACCCAAAAGCAATCAAAATAATGGTCTTACAAGATGACAAGATAATGTATGGTAAATTAACTCGCAAAAGTAGCAAATTTTACAATTATTTCCAAAAACAATTCTCTGGTTACTCTGGTCCAGAAAAGCGCTTCGGACGCAAGAAATTATTAAACGTGTTGTTTTCAATTTTTACATCACTGGGTCGATACCTCTGCTGGTGGACTATCAGACTCGAGGGTATCATCAGCTCAGTAGTCAGTACTTCGGTACTGACATGATTTAACAAACTTTACTAAAATTGTCCGTTTATAAATTATGAAATTATTAAGAAACTAAGGTTTCAAATCCCTCAGGCAAAGTTGGCTTTAGATGAATTTGGCTATTTATTTTAGGTATTTTTTTACATATAGCTCTTCAAAACGGTTTCGGTACTTATACATCTTCGGATTTCAAATGTTTGGCTTTGAGCGTTCCTGATGAAGGTAAATCCAGAAAAGCGCTTCGGACGCAAGAAATTATTAAACGTGTTGTTTTCAATTTTGACTTAAGTGCAGAAATGTCGTTTTCTTTATTTCTGTAATTGAAACATTAAATTCAGTTCAGAAGTATATTTTGTCCTCCGAACTTCGTTCCCTAGGTAAATACATTAAACGGTACCTTTTGTACTGCACCAGACGCACGTGCATTTCGATCATTTATGTCTCCTCGGTGATGCTCGTGGCAAAAATATTTGAAAACAAAAAGCCTTCTAGAAACGTTGTAGAGCTGATATGATCGAAAATGATAAAAAATTCTGCCAACCCTGGACAAGGAATCAGAGCTATGAGTGAATGATATATATTTCTTAAGTTCAAATATTCTATAATTCATAACATAATTTCTAAAAAGAAATATCCGTATTTATTTTTATTTTAGTACCAATCTACCGGCTGAGTGATACATCGGGAACTTGTACAATTTAATAAATTTATTATTTCAGCTTTAAAAAAACCTAAACAATACAAAAATTTCAGGTAAATAATTATTTTAGAATCTGACTCAAAATAATAGTAAAAGTGGTAACCACATACTTATTATAACAGCAATTTGTATTCGCCCAGACAAATTTTTCCAGAACAACTTTACCGCTAACATAATGTCATGAATATGTAGCAGTTAATACATGTAGCAATCCTTTTCTTAAATATATTAGACCCAAATATATTACTTGACATAGATGATGACATCTGGGAAAAGTTCTTTTGGTAATATCCTTTTGGCGTGGCTCGGTCTTCAACTTCGTACTTTATTTTGCCTTTTTAACTTTTTCTGATTCGAGCGTCACTGATGAGTTTTTTGTAGACGAAACGAGCGTATGGCGCAAATACAAAATTTCAATCCTGTTATCTATGATGAGTTTATTCGGTACTTATGCATCCCGCCAATGTGTTGTTGTGTTGTGGTCGGTTTTTGTGTTCTTGTCTTTAGTATTTGCTTATGTGCTTTGTCTATATGCCATTTTGTTTTTCTTTTTTGACATATTTGTTTCTTTTATATTGATCAAGATTATAACACAATGTTGACTGCAGTACCCCTATTTTTGACATTTTTACCTATCATGTCTGTTTGTTTTGTTCACACATTGTTGTCAATATAATGGAATTTTATGCGACTGACATACAAGTGAGAGGTTTAGCTAGCTATAAAACCAGGTTTAATCCACCATTTTCCACATAAGGAAATGCCTGTACCAAGTCAGGAATATGACAGTTGTTTTGCATTCGTTTGATGTGTTTGAGCTTTTGATTTTGCCATTTGATAAGAGACTTTCCGATTTGCATTTTCCTTGGAGTTCGGTATTTTTGTTATTTTACATTTTTGTGGACGGGTTCATCTCTTTTTTACCAAGTTGAAAGTTACATATCACATTCTAACACGGAAGAAAACAACATGAGAATTCGTACCGTAAAACACATGTGTTACAATGGCATGTACTACAAGTAAATAATAGTTATATACATACGTGTTTTTGTACCACCAGAAACTCACATGTTGTCTTGCACACAACAGATGCAGTTCTTGGACCACCTTCAATTAAAGCTATCTCCTAAAAATATTATCATCGAGGTAAAGAATTTCATGGAAATAAATATGGGTACAAATTAAGATTAAATTCCTTAATTAATGTTAAAAATAGCGTATTTCCTTAACCTAAGTATGAACATCATGACTGCTATCACATGACAACATCATTTTTTCATATGCTACTTTTCTGGGCTGCTTAATATTGTGCTTTCTTCTATGTACCATTTGTTATGGTATTCTGTTTAAACGTTGAATGTTAAAACATGTTTATTTGCCTGTCACAAGTCAGAAAAAGCTGTGTCTTTAGTTATATCGTAATGTTGATAGTCTTTGGATTTATCTACAACTTTACCAGACTCGAAAACTATTTAAAACTTGGAATATTGTATAGCCACTTGTCTAAAGTTGAAAACGTATGTTGACCTCTAGATATAGTCTTCTTTGCGTTTAGTTCCAACATCTTTTTTTATTTATTCACACAATTTAAGTGAAAAGATAAGGATGTGTAAATGATAATGGGGAAGTTATTTCTTTTCAATTATAAAAGGTAAATATATATCCTGAAAATGTTTAACTTTAAATTAACTTAAAAAAATAATAAAAGTGTATATCTTAAAGACAAATTGTTTGACATACATATATCATACAAACCCCAAATGTATCGCCTGCAACTAACTGGCCGACTGTTTTAACAAATGCATGTCCTGTTTTAGGATTAACATCACGTGCGTTTACAATAGCAACGCCAGAAAGCATGATGTAGAATGCTAATGGTGGGTGTCCTTGTTTCAAAATTACCCTTCTGGCTTCATAACTGATAAAAATGAAGAAAAATATTATTTCATTTAAGAATTGAATGCTTCTTTATGTAAATTCATTGGGGTGTAAAAGCGTTGACCGAAGTACATGGAAGCGCTTCATTAAATATGTACGCACGGTCAACGCTTTTACAACCCTATGAAATTACTAAAAGAAGCATTCAATACTTATAATTACATTTTTTCGCTATGATCATGAAAACACGATTACTATCATTTTTTTCTTTTATTTACCTGTGCACTTTATTGTGGAAACGTGTGTCATCATGTATGTTACAATTCATGAAATTCATTTTGAAATGAAGAATGACGCACGCGAGATTGCTGTTAGCCAATCAAAATAACGTATTATAATGAAACATACATCTAATGTAATTATTGAAAAATAAAATCTCATGTGTTGAAATAGACGTATTCATGTCACGTGGATGTATATTCTTCTGAAACATTTGATTACATTCAATGCTTTGGTTTTGTTTTGTCCATTTTTTGCTAACTCAATCTTATTTTTTGTGCCTCATCTTATATTGCTTTGTTATGGTTGCTTTTGTCTTGTATTTGAGAGCCTAAAGTCTTGTGTTTCCCTTTTTAGGAAGCCCTGGATTTTTGTGGTGCCCTTTTTTTTTGGGATTCCTTAATCTTTTTAAAGTACCCTTTTTGTGCCTTATGCTTGTAATTTCCTTTCCGGGATACCACAGTCTTGTATTGCACTGATGTGCACTAATAGTATTGTCGAATCTAATCCCAATCCACAAAAAGACATTTGCAAAATTATATTCAAATACAAATTGTGACAGTATAACAAGAATAATTCAATCTTGTTATTGCTCAAAATATTACTACGAAATATTTCACTGATTAAGTATGGTGCTGTTCTCATTGTACGCCTTCTAGAGAAAAACTTTCATTTCTTACTTTCAACGAGTTGTTATATATTTTGAATCTAAATACCTCTGGTATTGCATACATCTAGCTAACTTGATTTGGATATGAACAGGATAATCTTGGAACGATAGGTTGTCTCTCATTAAACCCATAATCTAATTTAAGAACGAAAATGTTTCTAAGGTTATTGTTAAGGACGTGTCATTATAGTATAAATAAATATCGATTTATGTGCGCAAGAAAAAAAAACCGACGTCTACAACGCTCGAAACAAATAATTTAGACGCGAACTATTTTACGAAAACCAAAAATGGTCTAATTAGATAAACCAACATTGACAAGATATATTTCCAATCATAGTTAAAGAATGGTTACATAATTTACAAGCTCAAGATTTATTCAAGTCATTTTGCATAAATTAATTCATGTGAATTACGAAGAACCGTCTACTGGTCATGGGGGATGGCACCAAGTGTGATACTGACGTCAGTGTAAAATGACACGTTGATTTAACAGTAAGCTGCAGTTAATTTCGAGACCAAGAGTTTCGAAATTATCATCATCATAAAAAAATAATAAATAAAATAAAACAAAAAAACAATTATACAATTAAAACTGTTAAAAACTACTAATAAGTAAAATAAGTACAACTAACCGTTTGGACATCTTGTCTTGTTCTATGTTGTTTGCTTACTGACAGTAATGTCTTCAATTTTTCTTTTAGCTACAAAAACAAACCCGAAAGTTGCATAAAAACTATTTTAACAAACAACACTTATTTTTAGAAACAAGTTTGTATTTTTAACTGTGGCGTAGGAAAATCTTTTGATTAAGACTAAACGTGATCTCGTTTACTGTTATGTTTGTTTCTGTTTCCGTCTGTTTTCTGTAGAAACAATTTGCATTTTATGAATAAGGTTTAAAAATAGATTAAGTATTAAATAAGGAGATGTGGTATGATTGCCAATAAGCCAACTATCCACCAAAGTTCTTATGAAGTGGATGTAAGCAATTATAGGCAACCATACGGCCTTCAACAATGAGAAAACCCCATACCGTATAGTCGGCTATAATAGGCACCGACATGAAAAATATGAAACAATTCAATTGAGAAAAACTAACGGCCTAATTTATAACAAAACAATTTACAAAAAACAAATATGACAGACATGAACCAACGACATCCACTGAATTACAGGCTCCTGACTTGGGAAATGCACAAAAGAACGTGGCGAGGTTAAACATGTTTGTGAGCGCTGAACCCTCCCCTAACCTGGGACAGCGGTGTTACAGCACAACATAAGAACCAACTATAAAAATCAGCTGAAAAAGGCTTAACTCATCAGATCGATACATAGAAGTAAACATTAAACAAAAACACAGACCGGAAGTGGCAGGGTATTTATCCATCCCTCATCCCTAATTACTAAAAAGACACTAAGTACAGATCTGAGAATACTCGCAGTTACTGACAGCTTGTACACAGCCAATAGCAACTAATAAAAAACATCATCAAATATCAATCAGTACACATCCAACATCCAATTGATTTAGTATAAAGACGTCATTAACAGTTAGAGAAAAAAATGACGTGTGCAATGCCAAAATAAAGGTATCGACAGATTGTAGTACCGTTAAAGTGCATATGTGTATAACAATACTATTTAGTAATTTACTGATAACAAAATCAATATCTATACCAATAAAAACAATATTCAAAGATCTAATTACAGTGTAGAATAAGTTTATTTAAAGGATTGATAAGTTTATCCGGATCGTATATAAATTTCCGGGCTCGGTAAACAACATCCCCGTAAAATTTAAGATGTGCTATTCCGTCTGAAAATTAGGTCAATTTGTTTTTATCGCTCATTTCAACTTTTTGCATTTGTTTCTCTGACAATACTTCCTATAGAGTTCTCCAGTGATTGTCTCTTTTATTCGGTATAGTTTTTAGTATCCTAAATAGTTTTTTTGGCAACAAATGAATAATAAATCCCTGATTACTTCCACATTTTTTCAAAGATATATGCACGATGTCAATTATAAAGATGATCACAAAATACTTTCAAGCTTCTGGCAAGACAAGGAACAGCAATTGAAGTTGTTCTTTTCATTTATTACTTATGTCCTAGAATTTCTTGAAATTGGTTTCTCATGTGCGTATTTATGTCCATTTATAACATTTCATACGACTATGTTTTTAGGATTTTTTTCCGCATCTTGTTTTTAAAAAAATAAAACCTACCGGTTCCACCTTACCATAACTGTTTTTGTTGAAGGTCAGCAAGTGATTGAATGTGTCCTGAACATGCAGGTACATTTCCATAAAAGACCAATTACTGGTGTCTGGTTTCTTCACATAGCTGAAAAGGTAAAGTAGATACTAGAATTTTTAATAAAACAATACTTTCTCGTCTTTCTAGATATCGTCTACGTCGATAAAATCAGTGATCTAGAGTATACGCAATATTTAACGTTAACCAAATCCAGAGCATCGTCAGCAATTGTTTTTACCATCGTTCCTTACTAACGAACCAAAAAAATTCAGGTAACTTAATGTTCGTACCAAAATATGAGCAACTCCACCAGGAAAAGGATGAATGTTTCGCAAATTCAAATAAAATAGTACAATGAAAACATGAACATAGGATATTGCTTGATTGAATTTGCGGTTATAAAGTTTTTGAAATCATTTTAAATTAAGAAAATATCTTCCTCATTTAAAGCTCTGATTCCTTGTCCGGAATTGACTATACTTTCGGTCCATTTTGGTTTTATCAACTCTGCATGTTTGTAATTAGTTTTAGCCTCGATCATCACCGAAGAGACATTAATTGTCGAAGTGGGCATCTGGTGTAGATACATTGGGACCGTTAGTTCTATTACAGTGCATAATTATATAATAGCTAATAGGATTTTTTGTTATTGATACTATTTTCATAAATGGAAACGCTAACACATTTTTAACGTAGTGTACCATTTCTAACAAATTGTTTAGATTTATTCCCAATAAAAATGTTCTGTGTTGAAATTTAAAATTCTAAGGTAAAAAATAAACATTACCTTTTGAGAGTGATAAGAATTCCACAAAGAAGTTTGATAGTTCTAGCAACTTTTCTAAATTTCTGCAGTGCCTGCATGAAATTGAAAAAAATTAATATTTGAATTATAATCTGTTCACACATATTCGGGTAATTCCGGTTATCAAAATGCTTTAATACAAATTCTGCTAGAATGTAAAATGTAACAACATAATTTTAAAATATAAAAAGTAACAACATAATTTTGAAATACATCATTGAATTATATTTGATTCTAGAGAATTTGGTTTTTAATATTACCCTTTCTTGGAGTACACATCTTTTTGAGTAGTCAGTATTTGTCTCAAATTAAGTACCGTGATTCATGCTATCAAAGTAAAAAAAATCGGCCCATATGTACGGTCAACAATAAACACGAACTTATGAAAGCTCTTACAATTGCAAAATATCACAATAAAACAAGGTTTCAACTAAAGGTAAAGGAACAGTAAATGGGCTATGTCACACATCTTGCTATTTTTTTGTTCGATGAACTATAACTGAAAATCGAAAAATTATTGCATTTATCTCTCAAAATAGATGACAATTTGTATAAAAAGCGCATAAAATCGGCGAAAAACCTTAAATTTGTCTTAAAATCATCAAATCTCTAATTTCTAATTTAAGGAAGGTTTTTCGCCGATTTCATGTGTTTTATGTGAATTCAATCAGTAATATATCAGATAATAAAAGAGACAAATGCATTAATTTTCGATTTTCAGTTAAAGATTAACGAGCCGAACATGAATATAAAAATGTTACCACATATAATTATCAAATAAGATAAGCACACATATAAGCATCAGATAAAATACAGTGTCCTTATTTCCTTATATGAATCAGTAGCAATCCCATATTTTTCGATATGTAATTGAAATAACAAAAATGATATAATTAATATATATCAGTTGAGATATTAGAATAACACTTACTTCTGCTGGGTTTCTGTGTCCTTCGTAAACAACTTCCGGTTTAGAATTCCATTGCCTTAATAATGCACTGTGATCTTTCCGCCTTCGAAGAAATCTGGCGGCTCTTTTACCATCTACAACTCCTTGTATACCATACCCATTACTTATATCAATTGAACTCCTTCTAGAACTTGAAGGAGTTGTCCTTCTTGATATGCTTCTGCTTGTTATTTGGAATATGAGGTCATTTATTTTTTCTTCCTCTTGAAATTCTTTTTGAATCAATATAGCTTGACTCTCAGTCCCAGATCTGACCAATGAAGTTCCAACTCGGACTTTGAAATCTAGACTGTCATACTGCTTCCTTTTATTATGATCTCCAGGATCGTTTAAATGGGGAATTTGTAAATCACCCATTTTGTTCTTTTTACAAAATTAACTGTTTCATGGCTTCTTATTTCAAATATAACCACGCTCAATAAAACTAAATGTTCACTGAAATAATTTGTAATATATATCCACAGTAAGTAAAAAGATGATTATTTGTTTAACTGAAAAAAGTATTTAATATATCTTTTAAAATATATATATATCCAATAAACTAGAAAAATTACATCAGTTACGTAGATACAAAAACGGTTAAATGTCTAAAACAATTAATAACTACAACATCTAAGGGATCAACGTACACAATTTAGGAAGAACTTTCAACTTTAAATGTATAATTCAGTCGTTGCTCAGAGACATTTGATAGAATTGTTTCCGTTATCAATATAAGTAAATACACAATCAAAACCTAAAATCAATTAACTTCACAATAAAGAAAACAATTTTTCAAAAGAAATTTGTTTATATAAAACCGTATCCGAATCAAAAATGTTCGGTAGGCACGAAACTATCCTATTAACAAGTTTTAATGATTGAAAGCAATTATTTTTAAAAGGGTCAACACCTATCAAAATTGGCTTTCAGGTAACAATGTAGATTTGTGTGTATAAATATCACATTTTATATATCGTAACAATAAAGAACAATACATTCCATTTCGATCATTTTATATATAGTTTTGTTCCCTAACATAAAGTTGTCAATTTTGAAATGATAATTACCTATAGATACTTCGATTGGTTAACAATTGTAAGATTTAATTAGTTATAGGGGGAGGTAGAAACATGACAATGCGAAATGGTCTTAACTTAAATATGACACAAAATAATAAATAAAATTGAGAATGGAAATGGGGAATGTGTCAAAGAGACAACAACCTGTCCAAAGAGCAGAAAACAGCCGAAGGCCACCAATGGGTCTTCAACACAGCGAGAAAATCCAGCACCCGGAGTCAGGCTTCAGCTGGCCCCTAAACAAAAATGTGTACTGGTTCAATATATACATTGAAAAATCGGACACGATTTTTGGTGAGATTCGTGTTGCTCAGTCTTTAGTTTAGTTCTATGTTGTGTTTTGTATACTGTTGTTTGTCTTTTGGTATTTTTCTGATTTTTTTTTCGCTATGGCGTTGTCAGTTTATCTTCGAGTTTGAATGTCCTTGTGGTATCTTTCACTTCTCTTTCATTTCGGTTCACTCGGAGTTGTTCACTGCCAATTGATGAAAAATCTATACTATTAAATGAGAAGACCTCATTTGGGTGTCGCTTCTCTTCCTTCCACAATGAATTAATCACCAGGCCTCTGTGTTCTATTGGTAACACACATAGTCGCATTTGTCACCCTCGCTTATGATTATTTCGTTTGGGTTATTTTGGGAGGAAAACGAAAATAAAGGCGTCCGGGTATTGTTTCCGTCATCGGACGGACTTTTAAGTCATAGACAAGACTTTCGTCTAGGACTGTTTAAAATTACACATTATTTCCATAGGTACTTGGAGACAGGACAATTATTTTTGCGTTTTTTTCTTTCTACTATGAACATACATATACTATAAATAAAGTATATTTGCTATTTACTATCAATTTCAAGTTTACTATCCACGGCGGTCACTGATATATTATATAGAGAGTCTCTATATAATATAACAGTGACCGCCGTAAACTTGGAATTGATAGTAAATAGAAAATACACGTTATTTATAGTATATGTTTGTTCATAGTATACAGAAAAACGCGAAAATAATTGAAATTAATAGAAAACAAATAACGGATTTTGGAAAAAAGATGGAGGGCTAAAAAAATTGTCCTGTCAAATAGCAAATACATAGAGAATATTATATGGGTTTTTCAATATCACATCCGTATCAACCCGAGACACCAATATAGTCCCAAGAGCTCTGCTCGAGGGATTATATTGGTTGAGGGTTGATACGGTGTGTGATATTGAAAAAGCCATGTCATATACACTTTATTATATATCTCAAGTAGATGTTTTTTTCATGTGACGTGACGTCAGGTGACTGATTTCGATGACGTGGCGTCATTCAGATTAAGGGTGTGATAAAGCCTGTGCAACCGTGACTGATATCGATATCATCACGGATGGCTGATACAGCACGATTGCCATTGATAGTATTACACATACTATTTACATGTATTTACTACTAAGTATATAATAAACTTTATTTATAGTATATGTATGTTCATAGTATACAGAAAACGCGAAAATAATTGAAATTAATAAAACACAAAAAATAACGGATTTTGGAAAAAAAGGGGGAGGGCAAAAAATAATTTCTCTGTCCCCAAGTACCTATGACTTTTGATACCTTTCCTGAAATTCTCCAGTAAAAAATCTTTTAGAAAAATTCATCCTACAACAGTTTACTGACTTTCAACCACGCTATAAATGCCCGCGATTTCGCGGGTGTGTTCTCGTGTCTTTTATTTGACGTATTCACTACATTACAGATTGAGACGTTACGCAAGCACAATATTTGAATAGCAATGCTATACTGGTAGCACCCTAAAATATAAAGATGGTCGCTATGAAGTGTACTATACTAACGTGACTGTTGTGGCTACTTTCCAAAAAAAAATAGTAAAAGATGTAAATCGTCGGGATATTCCTAAAGTGTTACACACTTATCCCACGTCATCTTTCATCTCGCTTGTTTTATGAGAGACGATTGAAGTTCTTCTGAATGTATAATGGATTTTGATTGGTTGATAGCCAGTGTATTTTTAATGTATTTTCTTATATCTAATAAATATTGTCCAAATTTCACCGCCGACGCAGTATATTCACAATGTTATGCATTTTTACCCTTCTGTTGTTTTATTTGCCAAAACGTATTTGTCTTTCTACCCTTAACACATCGACCCTTAATCATTTGTCATTTTATCAAATGCAACTGTTTTTGTCTACATCTTGATAGCAAAAGAACGATGGGATAAATTCTTTGGTTTTCGATATATTAAACAGATATGTAATGTTCAGAAAGGATATTTGCGAAAAATTATCGGTCTTGAAAGGGAATTTGCTCCGCCTAGCGGCTCAGAAAATTGTATCATCTCTCCGCTTATTCTTCTGAAGTCCAGCAATTCCTGCATACGGAGTAAACATTTCCCATTTCATTCAATATTCAAAATATATGGAATACTGATCTCTTTACATATATTTTCAATTTGTCGTAAGCACAATCCTTTCCTCCTGATTTCGTTTATGACATCATCTAATTCAACATATCACCAGAACCGGAGGCGATATATCACCAGAACCGAAAACGACATATTACCAGAACCGAAAGCGACATATCACCAGAACCGGAGGCGACATATCTTCGGATCCCCAACAAATTACAAAAACCGAATGCGACATATCACCAGAACCGAACACGACATTACAAGAATCGAATGCGTCATATTACCAAAACCGAACGCGACATATCACCAGAACCAAATACGACATATCACCAGAATCGAATGCGACATGTTACCAAAACCGACTGCGACATATCACTAGAACCGAATGCAAAATGTTATCAGAACCGAACACGACATATCAACAGTATCGAATGAAACATGTCAGCAGAACCGAATGCGATATATCAAATAATACAAATGCGAAGTATCAACAAATTTTTCTTGTCATAAGTAACACAATAAATACCACTGGTTTAAATAGAAACTGGCTTCACTTCAAACGAAGATGAACTCACACCTCTAGTTTATAAGGAATTCTTGTTGCCTTTGCTTCAGTTATCTTCTTTGCATTTGAAATATTTTACAATGTTTGTGTTCTTCCCTCTTGAACTAATCTTGCCTATCCCTTGTCATAAAAAAAATGTTTGTTTTTTTCAAAAGTTTCACATTTAGGTTCTGTTGAAGGAGTTAAGGGTTTAACCAAAATAAAAGTTACAATTTTAAGTCATTAGATGCGCTTCTTTTACTAATCCTCACCGGTAGCTCTCAGATACAGTTATAACATGAGGATACTATGGGCATACTTATAAGCATGACAAAATATGAAACTGAAACATGTTGTCATGCCGCACCCTTTTTTAGCTTACTTATACAGGATCAGTTTTGGTAATTGTTGAAGACGGATGGTAACTTATAGTTGTTTATATCTTCGTCCTTTGGTCTCTGGTAGCTCGTTGTCTCATTGGAAATCATACCACGTGTACTTTAGTCTCTGGTGGCTCGTTGTCTCATTGGAAATCATACCACGTGTCCTTTAGTCTCTGGTGGCTCGTTGTCTCATTGGAAATCATACCACGTGTCCTTTAGTCTCTGGTGGCTCGTTGTCTCATTGGAAATCATACCACGTGTACTTTAGTCTCTGGTAGCTCGTTGTCTCATTGGAAATCATACCACGTGTACTTTAGTCTCTGGTGGCTCGTTGTCTCATTGGAAATCATACCACGTGTACTTTAGTCTCTGGTGGCTCGTTGTCTCATTGGAAATCATACCACGTGTACTTTAGTCTCTGGTAGCTCGTTGTCTCATTGGAAATCATACCACGTGTACTTTAGTCTCTGGTGGCTCGTTGTCTCATTGGAAATCATACCACGTGTACTTTAGTCTCTGGTGGCTCGTTGTCTCATTGGAAATTATACCACGTGTACTTTAGTCTCTGGTAGCTCGTTGTCTCATTGGAAATCATACCACGTGTTCTTTAGTCTCTGGTGGCCCGTTGTCTCATTGTCAATCATACCACGTGTACTTTAGTCTCTGGTGGCTCGTTGTCTCATTGGAAATCATACCACGTGTACTTTAGTCTCTGGTGGCCCGTTGTCTCATTGTCAATCATACCACGTGTACTTTAGTCTCTGGTGGCTCGTTGTCTCATTGGAAATCATACCACATGTCTTTATTTCTATATTAAAGCTTGTTTTCTGAAATCTCTGTTATAATCTAGCGTAATTGTACGACGAGTAACATAATACAACATGTGTTGCCGTTTCGTACTTTCTTATTCAAGAATTGAATGCTTCTTTTTGTAAATTCATTGGGGTGTAAAAGCGTTGACCGAAGTACATTTTGTATGAAGCGCGGAAGCGCTTCATTCTAAAAATTGTCGCACGGTCAACGCTTTTACAACCCTATGAAATTACTAAAAGAAGCATTCAATACTTATAATTACATTTTTTCGCTATGATCATGCAAACACGTTTACTATATTTTTTTTCTTTTATTTACCTGTGCACTTTATTGTTGAAACGTGTGTCATCATGTATGTTACAATTCATGAAATTCATTTTTGAAATGAAGAATGACGCGAGATTGCTGTTAGCCAATCAAAATAACGTATAATAATGAAACATACATCTAATGTAATTATTAAGGTTAGGTTTGGACAATAGAAATACTCATCAGAATATTTTGCTACAGGATTTATTTTCCATAAACGATGATCTTCAAATACATATAAGTATATATTATTATATATCTTTTTCTAAATGGTTGCTTAAAAAATCTAATTTTATCAAAACTATGCATTTAAGAAATTCTTTCAGTCATATATCTATTTATGACATCTATATTTCATTATAATTGACATTTTTGCATGTAAGTGATCTATGCCAACAGCTGGCAGTGAATATTGGTTTGTTTTAAGTTGATATCAAAATAATTCTCTTCCGAAATTGTTTCCCCTTTCTCTTTTATATAAAACTGTACATAACAATTTTTGTTAAGAATTCATTTTTCTCAGTTTTTGTTTGTACTTCCTTCTAAGCTGATCCAAAAGAACAAGTTCATGTTTGGTAATAAATTCACATTCTCGATTTGATATTAAAAATTCAGAATTCCATCTAGTTTTATCAATTCGTATACCTGGCATTGTTTTCTCCTCATTTTTACAATATCTTCCAACTCGTGACAGTATTTGTTTATAAGTTTTAACTTCGTCATTAAAGTCGTTCCCTTCTTCACTTATCCTTCTCACAAAATTCGATTTGAAATATTCATACAAAATAAAATCAGGCCAGTTATATTTCTTCAAGTTGTCCAGATCTTTTCCTTCTATGACCACTCTTTCATCCCTATGTTTTGATAGGATGTTTAAGGGAACGTAGACAATATCTTTCATATCCCAACATAAGTATCGCTTGAGAAGAACCAAAGATTCATCAAACATTTCCATAACCATAATCAGTGAGAAGTCATTATTTAAAAACTCCAAATGAGACATAATTTTGTCTTTGGATGTCAGATCTTCGCGTGGTATTCCGAAATCTAAACACATTCGAGTTTTCACAAATTTTTGCTCTTCCGAGGTACAAATGTCAGGATTTTGAAGGAAAGTAGTCATGAGTTGTTGTCCGGTTATTTTTCCAAGTTTTTTACGAAGGTCAATAAATAGGTCGAAAAACTGTGCTGCAGAGATAATTTGTGTTACGGGATCTCGTACTATTGCTATAAAAACTGTATCACGTGGCATGTACTGACGAAAAACAGATCTGTTATAGATGACATGATGACACAATATATTGTATGTCTGGTGTTTTGGCGGTGGTAAAATGTTGTCTAAATTAATAGTTTTATCGAATCCTAAATAGTTATCTGGCACTGGTAACATAACATTAAGATTGTTTGATTCTGCAAATCTGAGAAAGATATTCATTACAGTCGTGCTTCCCGCTTTATGAACTTTTAGAAATGCCACATTTGTTGTTTTCTTCACGCACTGTCTATTAATAGTTACTTCTTCTGACGTCACTGTATCGCTATGTCTCAAATATCTGGTTTCTTCATTCATTGCCCCTAATGACCGATTACAAAATAGGAAACGCCAATTCCCGTCACAAAGCGCATTAATTTGTTGATCAGACAAGACGTGTTTATTCAAATGGTAAATAAACAATGATGTTGTTGACATTGTAAAAACAAGCGATAAAAACCTGAAGAAAAAAAACCCTATAAGACAAAGTATACGTGATTAGGTGGCACTTGCGGGTTTAAATCTCGTCAAATACATCTAAATATAGAAGAAATATATTTGTAGCATTTATACTCACAGAGTCCTTAATCATTTAAGAGTTTTAATTTTTCTGCGCTCTTGGTATCTTAATTATCCCTCTAATGAAAAAAAACCCCAGAAAAACCATGATTTTGCAGTGACATCACGACGCTAAGACTTTTTTTGGTCATTTTGACGCTTTTTTCACTTAACCGATTTCTGGTTAAAATACGAAACCGGTAACCCGTATCAATTTCGATATAAAATTCGATAAATCGCGCTTAAAGTGATTTGGGAGATGAAAATACATAAGAAATGAATACTATTTGCTACGTTACTGTGCTTATTACTAAAATGTTGAGATTCTGTTCGAATGCAATACGATAAAGATGTATGTCACTTTTTTAAAATTCAGACTAGCATTTTGAAATCAAATTTTTACGGAAAATTGTTACTCTAAAACTATTAAATAAACTTAATGTCTTGATCATACGTTCTTTTTACAAATTTTAACATGACATAAACTCACAAACATGTTTAACCCCGCCACATTCTTTATGTGCCTGTCCCAAGTCAGGAGCCTGTTACAGTGATTCAGTGGTTGTCGTTGGTTCATATGTGTCATATTCGTTTTTCGTAAATTGATTTGTTAAAAATTAGGCCGTTAGTTTTCTCAATTGAATTGTTTCATATTTTTCATGTCGGGGCCTTTTATAGCCGACTATACGGTATAGGTTTTTCGCATTGTTGAAGGTCGTACGGTTGTCTATAATTGCTTACATCCACTTCATTTGAACTTTGGTGGATAGTTGTCTCATTGGCAATCTTACCACATCTTCTTATTTTTATAACATCATAATTGTTACGGTGATTTTGTTCATAGAGACCGTAAATTTAGATACGATCCATGCAAACTCATTCATCCTTTGAATAAACTTATTTTTATTTAGAACCGTAAATAGTTCTATGAATATTATTTTGCCGCAACTTACATTGATTTTGTTTTTGATAAATTAAAACATTATGAAGTCTTTAGATTAAATCTGTATGATGTGTACTGATTGATACTTTAGTTTGAGAGAACATGATAGCATTTAGTAGTTTTAATTTGGCCTAGAACTAGCTTTCAATTTACTGCAAGTTCTCTTATATCAATACTTTATGTCTTTGTATTTATGTGAGTCGTTAAGTTTTGCTTGGTGCCAATCGGATGAGTCAAATCTTGACCAACAAATTTATGTTGTGCTGTTACAACCGGTGAATACATATCAGCTGATTTAGAATGAAGTCGTGGAACTCCTTATTACAGTTATAGGACGACATGATATTAGAACAGCAAGTAAATGTATTTTGGGTTTACTCTCAATAACTGAATATTTTTTGAAACATTATTTATTTACTGTTATGCTCATACTTGTGTTTTTGTCATCTTTATAGAGTAATTGTTTTTGTCTGTGATGAATTTGTTGTAAGTTTATGTACCGTTTGATATACCACATATCGATATTAAATTGAAGAAACTTTAGACCATAAAAAAATTGTTAAACTTCACCACATATTCGTGACTTGCACGAGGTCGGGAATACCATCAGTGGTATTCTATAATTATATCTTAATGTTTGTCATCTAGGTAAAATATTGTTGATTTTAGAAAAAAAAAAATTTGAAAATAATAAATACTTTACAACTCCATGCGTCCAGAGCGCTTATCTGGATTTACCTTCATCAGGAACGCTAAAAGCCGAATATTTGAAAGGATGTATAAGAACCGACACAGTTCAAGAGCTATATGACCAAAAAGGGCCTAAGAATAGATATTAGAAAGTCTCCGTTTAGGTTTCTGCGTAGTAATATGTACGTCTTTGTTGACTTTAGTCCTTTTCCTCTGTGACCATAGTCGTTTATGTCTGATTTGATTGTCAATATCTAATTTGTCTGAATAAAGTTGGATATCATATATTGATAGAAAAACAAAGGATATGGGGTATCCATCCATGACACAAAATCAGTACATGTACAGCAAAAAACACACAAAAAGCAAAGGAACAGCGCCTGTATTGCTGTTCTTTATCTAAAAGTCACAGTGAGGCCTTCAACTCGGAGCAAAAAACTCTCACTTCACTGCAAGTTTAAGACGACCCCTAGCACCGGTTTGAGCGGAATTCTTTGCAAAATAATTCGGATAGACTTTGTAAGATGTAACACCACCAAATCGGGCCCGGTCAAAAAGAACATGCTGGAAAGTAGTACATATTTGATACAAAATAGTTCCTATATGCATAAGTGTAAATATCAAATTACTAGTACGTAGAATATATTTTGGTAATTTAGGTATCAAATGAAAGGTGAAGTACTGGCGATCCCTGTAGAACACATGTTGACTGATAATTTTGAATAACATAAAAATGTATGAATGAATTCTAAAATTGAGGTCATATATTGTCTGTTTCTCAGATATGAAGTACCTGGTTTTGAGTATGTATATTTAAACAATGTTTAATCAGGCTTATCATGACATTTATGATGTTTTCTCCTATTTGTATGTTAATTTAACAGTTTTTGTATTACAAACTTACCATAGATAGTTTTGGAGTCGCATTCTGAAACAAAAATGGTAGATTAGTTATCGACTTGTGTTAAATATCATTCAAGACTATCATATGTTTTTTTTTATATCTATATGGTCACATCATGGAAGTAATATTTAAAATTTCAATATTACTTCCATGGTCACATGAAACATTTGAAACTGAAGGTTGATAAAAAAAAAATAATTAATCAACCATATACTTAGTCATGTATAATTTATCAACTATTTTAATTCATATTGACAATTCGTACAATTGTATAAAAGAAGTATTTACAACAAGTACTACTATGAATCATTAAAAAAGATATCTGACGCATTCAGATGTGAGAATAAAGTTTAAAACAAACCAGAAATCTTTATCAGTTTTTTTTTTTTTATCGCAGTTAATTATAAGTCATTGCACACAATTTGACGGCTAAAGTCTGACGTTTCTGAAAGATGAGTATATAGATATAAGAAGATGTGGTATGAGTGCCAATGAGGCAACTCTCCATCCAAGTCAAAATTTATAAAAGTAAACCATTATAGGTCACAGTACGGTCTTCATATGCGCTTTTCTCTAAAGAATTAAAATATATACCCAGTGGAAAAATTTTTCAATGTAAAGATGAACTGTACAAAAAATCTATGAAAGCATGTTTTAAATTACAACAATGTATGTCATCGTCAAACCCTAGTGTTTCAACTTTACTTCATTTATATGACCATGCTGTAAAACCAATTTTAACCTATGGATGTGAAGTCTGGGGTATGTTTTCTGTAAACTCAGCTGCATGTAAGAATCAAAGTACTGAAGTACTGAACATCGGATGACTGCAGGTTCCTGTGGATGGTCAAAAGCACATGTAACAGAAATAGATCACATCTCTATACCTGAAACTGAGGTTAATTTACAGAGATATATTTTTTCTGATACAAATTCGTGCATGGATGATGAATAAATGACAGGAAGTTCAACCGCACCGTAATAACTATTATATTGTAGTGATACAAATCAGTATACCTGGGACTATTATACTAATATGATAATAGTATCAGAGTATACACGTCTGGTTTGTTGTTATATATTATATTAATATTACGGTTGCAAGTATATATAATTTTCATCTATTTATATATCATTCAATTCTACTATTCTAATTATAGTGCAGTGCAAGTGCATGGTGGACACTCTTCTGTAAAAAAATCGATTTTTCTAAAAGATTGGATATGAGAAGCCATTCATATTTTCCCGCAAAACAATAACAGAGTTATCGGTCCTTGCCGGGAGTGTCGCAAAACGTTCTTGAGATATTTTTCCGTAAGCTTTAACACAATTTTTCGGTACGTGTGCATTTATATCATCAATGATTTTTTACTTTTATATATATATAACTAACGACAACACATTTTCATATTATTAATTTGTGTTTTAATAAAAATATTTATAGGAGTATCCATTGAAAAAATGAATTTGAAACAAGCGATTAGTAATGTTATTTCGCACTAGATAAGTGACCGCGGATCTATAATTTTTATAGATCGGTTGAAAACCCAAAACTAATTTGCATAATGGATATTTAGGCGATAGCAATACATCGATATGACCTCACGGTCATCGCGATGTAAAAATGATCAAAATATTTTAGAAAAGGTGTTTTCAAATGATACATCTGAAAAATCACATATCCAATTTATGAAATATGTTCTAGGTGTAAATAAGAAATCCAGTAATCTTGCTGTGACTTCTGAACTAGGGAGATGCCCAATGTATTTTTATAATATATTAGCAATGTTAAAATATTATCATCGACTAGATAATTCTAAGAACATGTTATTATTTGATGCATATTTATGTAGTAAAGAACTTCACAATAATAAATTGAATACATGGTTCTCATGTATAGACTGTATTTTACAAAAGCTTGGCATACAAACATGTAATTTAAAAACCAGTATCTACTCTTTCACAAAATTTATCAAAGATAAGCTATATAAAAACTATCTCCATCTCTGGAAGGAAAATAGAAATAAAGTTTTACAATCAGATCAAGGTAAACTTAATACCTATTTTTCCTTTAAAACTCTATTTTGTTTTGAAAAATATTTGGATCTAAAAGATTTTAGATTAAGGCAATCAATCTGTAAGATTAGAATAAGCGCTCATCCATTAAGGATTGAGATTTATAGATATGCCAAAATTTATGTAAATAGAACACTTAGAAAATGTTTATACTGTACATTAAATAAAGTTGAAGATGAGATACACTTTGTGACTGAATGTCCACTATATGTTGATAACAGAAATGAGTTTTTTTAATGAAATTTCTCTAACTTGTAATAATTTTCAATCTTTAAACAATTTTTCAAAGTTTTCCTGGCTATTTACACAAGAAAATTTAAATATGTATAAATGTTTGGGAAAGTATTTATCTAAAAATCTTGAGAGAAGGAGATGTTCAAAGATAATAAATGCAAATTAGCCACACATATACATATTTAGAGTGGTATATGATTTTGAATGGTATATTTCAAAGATGTGAATTGTATTATCTGGTTCTGTCCTGGCCTTTTATAGCATTTTTAATAGTATTAAACGATGTTGTCTTCTTATATGTCTCTAATTTATGTCTTATCTTATGTACTGGTATGTAATGTAATGAAAGCTCTTTATAGGGCCCTTTAATTGGAAATAAAATATTCTTATTCTTATTCTTATATACTGGTACTTTTAATTAAATGTATATATAGGTATTTTTTCAGAGATAAAAGAAGTACCTACCTGTGAAATAGACATAAACATAAGATATTATTAGGTTACAATATGTAATGAATAACAAACTTGAGACAGTTTAGAACCATGGCGAAATGTCAATTATAACTATATGTCAAGCACAATTTTAACAATTAAGGATACATCATATTTCGATGTGTATATCGGGGACGGACGGACGGACGCCAAAGGGAGGCGATACATATAATACAGCTTTTGACAAGTAATTACATTTGCGATATATGTATTTTGACATTCTTTATTTCAAGTATAATATTTTGTACTCTTTGAGATTATTATTACGCCTTGGAAGTTTTAGACTGTACTAGCAAGTACACACATTCGATAAGATATATTTATAGCACTCGAGCTATTAAAAGCCTAATTGACCAGCATTTGGCTTCAATGCTTCTAATGAACCTGTCAGTGATATTTACCTGCTCATGTTTTAAAGGCTAAGCCTAAAAAATCCAAGCAATTTGACAGTGGTGATAATGACACCTTCTTTATCTGAATTTGTTTTATTTTTCTGGATAATTTTATTTTTATTTTTGAAATTTCTGTCCGTAATGTTTTCCTTTTATTGTAGCATATACCTTTTTTTTTGTTGGTTTTTGTTTAATTGCGTAATTTCGTGTAATCAGAGTAAAGATTGGTGACATCATGCACGCCGTTACCATAGTTAAGCTTCCTTATTAACTAAGGTCACACAC
The DNA here is from genome assembly GCF_021869535.1 of Mytilus californianus. Taxonomy (NCBI): domain Eukaryota; kingdom Metazoa; phylum Mollusca; class Bivalvia; order Mytilida; family Mytilidae; genus Mytilus; species Mytilus californianus. The sequence goes on from NW_026262745.1 coordinate 8,819,447, forward strand.
CAAAATTATTGCTGACTGCGTCAGCCGCAAGTTTTATAAGTTTATAGAATGGTCTTTGTAAAGGATGACTACTCATTTCAACTTATTCTTATACATACAGATTCTAATTATGTAAGCTAGGGTTAAGATAGTTGAGAGAGGTTAAGCCAATTCCCGCATAATTTATTTCCCATTGGTATAAAAATAAGAGATGTGGTATGATTACCAATGAGACTGCTATCAACCAGAGTTCAAATGACGGAGATAAAAACAATCATAGGTCACCGTATACGGCCTTCAACAATGAGGAAAAAACCATACCGTATAGTCGTCTATAAAAGGCATAGGAATGAAAAATGTGAAACAACAAAACTAACGGCCTAATTTATAACAATATAATTTACGAAAAATAAATACGACAGACATGAACCAACGACGAAGGCAATTATCAAATAGACTTTTAGTTTCTACTAAAATTCATACTGATTGCTTCGTGAGTGACTTTCTTGAGTGCAATGTGATACGTTGAAATTGTGAAAAATGTGTATTTTTTTTCCGGACTATTTACAAAGAATATTGTTGTTAATTCGGACAATTTTGGGCTGTCACTGATAAACTGCTCTGCAATAAATTGTCATTACTATATTATATATTATTATAAATCCTAAATAGTACTGTTTTTCCCCATTACTTCAGAAACTAAATATGATTTTATCGAAATCATTTGATTATCAATGTTTGCAAGTCAATCTATTTTATTCACTTTCAAACTGGATTATAATAATTTTAAAAGTTTTACTGCATTTTTTTTAAGTATCAACATTCTTATTGTCAAATTATTTTTATTTATTATGTAAGAATTACTGAACACAAACATGTCTTTTATCTATAACGATCTAATTAAAATTTATAAGATAAAAAGAGAAAATGTGATAATCGATATTTTTGATGGGTATATGTGTGGTTTTTCATGATCGAAACTAGTGTTGACAAACAGGCCATAATCGGTCATCGCAATTAATCGGAAATGTTATAGAATCGATTCCTAAATCAGATTATTATCAAATAAAAATGTCAAATATTATTTTCAATGCAAACGAAAAATGAAAAAAAAAATTAAGATATAAAACTTGAGTTTGTATTCTATCTCATTTATATGACTTACAAGAGCTTGCACTTAAAAAAAATGTAGCCAAAATAAATATAAAAAGTTGAAAGAACTTAGTAACTGTGATTGAATACACTAATATTTGATTACTCCGATTATAGAAGACATAATTGATTATAAGTTTTCTTTGTTTTATTATTTCGAGTCTTTCTCTATGATGTTAAGTTTAAGTTCAGGTCAAAACAATAAAAGCATGGTCGAACACATATGATTTTACAAAGCCACGATAGGGGGTTAAACGAAGTGTTAACCATGCCGATAGTAGCAGACCTGATAATAAAATTCATCCTTTTAACTTCTAACACATCTCTTTCTTTAAATTTTATACATATAAAGAAATAATAATAATAAAAAAAAAAATAACTTATAAAGATCAATTTCTAAATTATTTTGTTTCATAAATAGCTTTACCATAAATACAACTTATTATTAAATAAAAGTCCTTCAAGTGACTTGACTAGTGAGGGATGGTTTTGTAAAAAGTATAAAAACATATAATTTCAATCGTAAATTATTGTATTGTTTTCCATTTCCTCTTTAAGCCAAACGAAGTATGAGAAAATATAAACAGAAACTTACCATAAATCTTATTATGTCAGACTCAACATATATGTCATTTAGATACATACCCAAAATATTTAGCAACGCGATCAATATATGGTTTGGTAAGTTTAAAACAATATCATAATACATTGTGGGCAACAGATTGATAAACAATAATTGATAAACATCTTTCACGAATAAATCCTTCCATTTGCTACACAGGCATATATTTCTGTTTAAAGTTGCGCTATTTAATTGATCAAGAAACATTGTTTCCTCATTACTTCAGAAACTTATATTAGAAGACCAATAGCTCAAAATATAAAAAAAATCGTTTTAGTCTCAAATATGTTAATATGATTGCTCGTTTATTTGAAGAAAGAATAAATACACGATTTAAGTATTCATGAAAAAAGCGTTTGACGTAACATTTGTTAATAAATATAAATACGATTTATTTTGAATTCTAAATATAAGGAGATGTGGTGTGATTGACAATGAGACATATAAAAAAGTATACACCAAAGTCCAAATGATTTCAATGTAAGCAACCGTACTTGTCACCGTGTGGCCTTCAACAATGAGCAATATAGAGTCAGCTATAAAATGCCCCGACGTGATAAAATGTGAAAAGATTCAAACGAAAAAAAAAAAAAAAACAAAAAAAAAACAAACAAACGGCCGGATTTAGGACAAAACAATAAACAAAAACAAATCAATATCATGACAAACATACTTCTGACTGGAGACAGGCACATAAAGATGTGGCGAGGTTAACCATGTTTGTGAGCTTTCGACAGCCCCCTAATATGGAACAGTAGTGTAACAGGACAACATAAAAAATAAATTGTAACTAGAGGCTCTAAAGAGTCCGTGTCGCTCACCTGGATCTTTCTGAATCTTCAACAATAGCCACTCTCTAACATTGTAGACTATAATAAAGTTCATAACTAAAATCCCTTTTTTTTCGTGTCTGACTTATAATTTTTACTGCATACAGTTTCACTTTTTCGTCTATATTTTAACCAGTTAGTATATGTATGGAAAATATACGCAATATTAAAAGTTGTTTTATTTGCCAATATTCCTGAAGTTTATACTTGTGATATTTTGATTAGATAATCTTACACATACGATCAACTTCATTCCAATTTAAACTTTCACCAAAATCAATGCCATGTTACTTAAAAGAATGGTCATAAAAGTCTTCAATAGCTCATAAAATGTCGTTCTGGTTATTAATTATGGGTAGTATACCAGCTGTTTATGTGCAATACGTTGGGAACCTGAGGAAAACTGAGGGAAAAAAAACGAGAACATATACCTTACCTACCAAGCCGAAAGTTTCTGAACGAAAAAATAGTGGGAAATAACGTCTTCTGTTTACGCATGTGGAGTCATATCATCCAAGTTGGCTACCGCCGTAATTTCCGAGGGATGATATAAGCAATTATAGGCCACTGTACGGCCTTCAAAAACGGGAAAACCCCATACCGTAAAGTTCGCTATAAAAGACCGGGACATTAAAGATGAGAAACAGTTCAAACAGGAAAACTAACCGCCTAATCAATAACAAAACAATTTACGAAAAACAAATATGCTAGACATGAACCAACGGCAACCATTGAACTACAGGCTCCTGATTTGAGACAGGCACATAAATAATGTGGCGGGGTTAAATATGTTTGTGAGCGCTCTACCCTCTCCCTTATCTGGGACAGTAGTGTAACAACATAAGATGAGAACAAACTGTAAAAAATAGAAATAAACAAAAACTTTTGCAATCGATTCCTTCACCCGGTACTCTGATATCTCCCTTAAATGAGGTGGGGTATGATTGTCAATAAGACATGTATGGATCTCGTTCTAACTTTGCTGAATAATTGGAACTAAACTCTGAGCAATCAATCAATCACCGTCAGAAAAGGACGAGTACTTAAACAACTATAAGTTACCGTACGGCCTTTCACAATGAGAAACAATAATACCATATAGTAATAGTAAAATACTACTCTGAATTCAGCTAATGGCATTAAGCCAACGACAACCATTGGACTAAAGGTTCTTTACTAGGGACAGGCATGTAAAGAATGTAACGGAGTTAAACATATATAAGCTCTATCCACTTGGGCAATAGATAAACATTTGTATTTCGATTCCTTGTAAATGTCTATGTAATTTTGGTTTTGTATGTCCTCTGAATTTTGGAAAGTTATCACAACATAATATTTTCTCAAAATTAGACCTTGTCAGTACCTTTTTTGATTACTTATGCACAAAGATACACCATGAAATGAACAATGAAATATTTCCGCATATTTCTAAATTCTATATATGTGGGCCTATTTTTCTTTTTTCTTTATTTTTTGGTCTATTTTTCTCTATTCTTTATTTTATTTTGTTAATTTTTGTGTATTCTTTCTTTTTTTGGCGGTATTGGTTCAATATACCCCTTCAAGACCTTCTATTATGCTTCTTGGAAGTATTTTACAAACTGCTCAAAGAAAAATAATCCTTACAGTATTGAATAATTTTCTCCCCTATTTACATTTTCCATCTCATGTTCATACACTGACGTTACATGATCCTATACTACTGTATTTTAATTACTTTTTTATTGTCATAAACAAAAATCATTGTAATTATTGTAAGAAATTTCAAACCCGCAAGGGTCATAATTGGCCAATATCAAAGTTAAAATGCACAAATTTTTATACCAGCCCATCGGCTTATTTCTGTTTTGTACACGTTCTTTCTCCATTAATGATTCTTAGGCTAACTTTAATGTATCTGATTTTTGTCATAGTTAAACAACATTACTGGTAAAGAGAGTCGAAAGATAAAAAAGAGATGTTCAAAGTCGAAAACAAACTGTTAGTGTTTTTATTTTAGACACAAAAACTAAAAAACTAATAAACATGTAGCAGACAAATAAAATATATACAATAAACAGACAGACAAACAAACAAACATACATGTCAACGTCTAATAAAAATAAAAAGCAATGCCATAGTCCATGTTCGTTCCAGTTTGTTACCATTGTCACATTTAAAGAGAGATAAAGTTTGATTATAACAAAACAAAAGTAGAATGGATAATCCAAGATAAATCTCAACATCTAATGTTAAAATCAATTCAAATATAATAATGATAAAAAAGAGTCGTATTCAAAATATACTATAACGAGCATTTTCATTATTTTGGCTGGATCCGTTTGCTGATATAAAAGAGATACATAAAGCTATCTAAAATATGAGGGGTTTAAAAAAAAACCCACACATTTTCATATATAATAGCTTTGTAAGGATCAACAGTCTAAAACAAAGGAATTGCATTACAACAAAAGTAAAGCTTTGCATTACAACACAAAGTCTAATAACAGAACTCACATTAGAGACAAAAGTACAGCACTTACTGCAACAATAAATTTTGTAATCGTGGAAAAATAGCAAATAAAATTGAATGTAAACAAAAAAGAGGAGAAAAGCTTGTATATTTGGATTTCAGTTCACTATGTACTTCCACCGAGCTTCTTGAGAATGCGTTGTTTAAGTGCTTCGTTCCTTCTTGCAGTTAACAGATATTTAAGGTTCCCAAGTTTTCCTTTATCTTCTTTCTTCTGCATAAATTCTTTTTTCTGCATGGAGTTTTTCTTTTGCATGGTTTTTCTGTCGTTTATCTTTTTTTGATACGTTTGTTTTCTGCTTTCTAATGCTACATTTCCGTGACGTTTGTCAGACATGTGGGGATCTCGTTTGGCTTGTTCCATCTTGTGGTCATTCCGCTTTTTATCATGGCGTGCTCTGACAATCTGATAGGCCTTTGATTTTAGATCCTTATTACTTGGCGTCTTACCCATTGATCGTGTGGTGAGTTTTTTCTTCATGTACCCATATGCATAATAGTAATCTGAAGTAAAAATAAACGGGGATCTCAAAAAAGCGGTATATGGTTTTACAGCATGGTTATACAGGGGCAGGGAAGACTTCTTCTAAAACAAGCTCAAACATATCATTTTTCTTTATTTGGACTTTTAAACTTTTTTGATTCGAGCGTCACTGATGATTCTTTTGACGAAACGCGCGTCTGGACGTTAAAAATGTTAATCCTGGTATCTATAATGAGTTAATATCAAAACAGACTTTTTCTTCATCCACAGCTCAACTAAAGACCGCACCAAATAAGAAAATTAAGTATTACATAATCTGAACAATCTTCTGAACTGATATTTGATCGAATAACTAAGTTAATTCATGTTATTGATTTTTTTTACGAATAGCTTTGTTAATAAGTAAGGTGATTTCATTGGTCATTTGGGTAGTGTATAAGTACCAATTATCAGAATGTCTGCATACTGATATCGTAAAATATCAGCTGCGAGTCATAATATGAAGCTTTTTGTCGAGTGAGCGCAGCGAACGAGTTCAAAAAGGCTTCATATTGTGTCGAGCAGCTGATATTTTACAATATCAATATGTAGACAACCAGATAATCGATTTATCGGGTTTTATTTGCGTATTCTGAATTATAGAAACAAGTGTTTTCTTTGTTTCACCAGCAAACCGGAAGATGTCTTGATAAGTTCGGGTCAAATTTATTAACGTCGGTTCATACATTATGACGTCGTTGATATGTTCGGGTCAAAGTTATTAAGGCCGGGTCAACGTATTTGACGTCACAAAGCCGTGAAATGCAATTTTATTAAGAGGTGAGCAGAGTGAGCCAGTGGGACGACCGATAATACGTAGCAACAGCATGTTTACCGATGTTCTAGTCTTGTGAATCCAATTTCAATATGCATTTCAAGACAATACACTAAGGATATAGCTAAATGAGTATTTGAAAGGAAAGTAGCAATAATGATGATACTAATAAATGTTTTAATATCTATTTCTTCAGTTCAAATCATTGTTTGTATATAGATGGATTTTATAAAGCAAATCCGATATTTTCACTACTCAATGACTTTTCAAGTCAACGTTTGACTGGGAGAGATTTAATAATTTAAGGTAAAATAAATGGATATAAATTATTGTAAGGTGAATTCTACAGGCTTCACCTTACCTTCACAACATTAGTTTTGATATCGTTTTCTTGATTAGGTAAGCTTTTTACATTTATAGGTTAGACAATACTTGGTCATGTTTGATAAATATTTAAAGCCTGGGGCGTAGCCGATGGTTTTGAATGTTCATAAAATATGACCAAGTATTATCTGACTAGTTTAGAACATATTCTCACCTCCGAATGACTTTACAAAATTATCCTTTCCCATCCACGGTAGGTATAGTGTCCGGCTGGGATCGTGGTTTTTCGAGTGATTTGATCGTTTTTTTTTCGAGTGTGATCACTTTTTTTCGAGTGAATATGATAAAAATGTTAACAAACAGACTTCCTTTCTGGTAATACGTGAAAAAATGTGCTAGAACCTTATATACAAGATCATAGATGGTAAATTAGTATTTTTGATAAAAAGATATAATCAATCCTAAATTATTTTATTCTAAAAATGTTTATTATAGCCTTACAATGCTTTATTCCAAAATATAGATTAAAGCCATTTTTATACACATAACATTGCAAATGTCAATAAAAATGTGCACATGGAATCTATGTATACTTAGATATACAGACACTTTACAAAAACTCTTGCTTTTGCATTGAAAAGGACATTTTGGAGAGTAAATTCATTTTTATATGTCCGTGTCCATTTACTATTTGTCTTGATGGAAATATTAAGTATCTTGGTGTAATCAGGAGTGTACAGAATTTTACATCGGTGTTGAAAATAAACACCCTGAGGCGCAGCCGATGTTCGTATGCATTTTCAACACCGGTGTAAAATTCCGTACACCCCTGACTGCAGCGAGATAACGAATTTATATCTTATTTAGCGTTCGTTTCTTTTTTTTTTATTCCGGGTAATAAAGTTGAAAAAATCTTATAACCAACTTCCACTACACATTTTTCAACACCGACGTTGCTGTGCATTTTTCAAATATTATCTCTTTATTTTATTTTTTAATAATATTTGAGGAAAATTTGAAAATTTTATTATTTGGGGTATATTGGAGAATATTTTTTTTCTTCACTTGGATTTTTTTTTTGGCCAAAAAATTGAATATTTTATTTTTGTTTAATCTAAATAAAAAAAATCAATTATTATTTTATCCAATTTTGGCAAACATTTTATTTTTTGGAAATCTTGGTATATTTTTTTTTATCCCCTGGTGAACTGAGGTGGGGTGTTATTTACACCCGGGTAATTAGCCAATCAGGTGGCCTGTTGCAAGGCAAAATTTCTGTCCTTATCCCATATACTCTCATTTTTAGTGGCAGTCTAAATTTCCCGACTTTATCCCGAACGTCCTCTGTTACAGGACCTACTTATTGGATGTATTGTTAATTTGTTCTCGTATTGAACATGCACGACCCATTTGCCACTGGACGTTAAGCAACCAACAATGAATCATTTAGAGTTGTCCGTTTATAAATTTAAAAATTATAAAGAGGCTAAGGTTTCAACTCCATCAGGCAAAGTTGACCTTAAACTGATTTGGCTATTTTTTAGGTCCTTTTGGTCATACAGCGTAAAATAAATTATAAAGCGTTGTTTTTTATTAGATACTCCATTCAATTCAAATGTTATTGTAATTAATTTTTATTGGGGGGGGGGGGGGGGTCCTCTTTTTGTAGAATATTTGGGTTTATATTGAATTTTTCTGATTGTTTACCCTTTTTCCTTAGTTTTCTTGCTCCTAAGTTTTTTCGTCACTGTAATATATATCAATCATAAAATATTATTGACTATAAAAACAAAGGTAGCCTGCAATGAAATAAAAAAAAAATTATGAGTCCCTGTACTCGGTTCTTAAGACATATTTAAAATGGACGTCACCCATATGCATTGATTTCTTATATATCGTACTAATACTGCTAGGTTATGGTATAAAATTGAGAATGGAAATGGAAAATGTGTCAAAGAGACAACAACCCGACCATAGAACAGACAACAGCAGAAGGTCACCAACAGGTCTTCAATGCAGCGAGAAATTCCCGCACCCGGAGGCGTCCTTCAGCTGGCCCCTAAACAAATATATATACTAGTTCAGTGATAATGAACGCCATACTAAACTCCAAATTGTACACAAGAAACTAAAATTAAAAATAATACAAGACTGACAAAGGCTAGAGGCTCCTGACTTGGGACAGGCGCAAAAATGCGGCGGGGTTAAACATGTTTATGAGATCTCAACCCTCCCCCTATACCTCTAGCCAATGTAGAAAAGTAAACGCATAACAATACGCACATTAAAATTCAGTTCAAGAGAAGTCCGAGTCTGATGTCAGAAGATGTAACCAAAGAAAATAAACAAAATGACAATAATACATAAATAACAACAGACTACTAGCAGTTAACTGACATGCCAGCTCCAGACTTCAATTAAACTGATTGAAAGATTATGTCTTCATCATATGAATATCAGGCACAATCCTTCCCGTTAGGGGTTTAGTATCATACCATTATAACATATATGAGAAGAACATAACCCGTGTCATGCCAACAACTGGTTTTTAAATAAATGTGTTTAGTGCCGATGCAAAGACCCTATAAGTGAATCAATATTAACGCCAAAATATGCAATCTTTAATGACCTGACAACAGTATCGTAACTATATCCCTTCTTAATAAGTCTATTTAAAGGTTTTGTTAGCTTCAGAGGTGAATACTGACATTTTTGTGCTTTATAAAGAATATTTCCATAAAAAATTGGATGTGAAATACCTGAACGTATAAGAAGTCTGCATGTTGAGCTATATTTACGAATGATGTCCTTATACCGATGAGTAAAATGTTTTCTGAACAGAAAATTGTCATTGAATTGAAAAAAAGGTTAACTTTTATCAACATTATAATATGTTTTGTGTGTAAATTATTTCGAATATATAATATTGTCCTTCAATTAATTACAGTTATAAACTAGAAAAGTCAGTTTTAACTGTTGCTCTCGAAAAAAACACGGACAATGCAAAACACTGAATTTTTGGTTAAATACTACGAAATTGTGCGTCTGTTGTGCTCAAAACATGTATAGTATTCAAAATAAGATGGACAGTCATGAATAAAACTATTATAATTGCGAAATAGCAGTTAAATGACTTGATCGCATGTTTAATCACTCGAAAAAAACCCGATCTATACTCGAAAGAAGTGGACCGATTCACTCGAAAAAACACGATCTCCGCCGGACACTATACCTACCGTGCATCGTGATAATCAAATCTCAATATGAGGATAATATCGTATTTAATTATCATTTCAACAGATGGAACGAAATAGCACGGAGATAGTGTTGTGAAGACAAAAAAAATGATAAAAAGGGGCATTTTTCTGTTTCAGGTAAAATTAATACTTATAATATCTAAAATTCCTTCATTTTAAAAAGGACGAAAATTGTATTCAAACATAATGAGTAAATATTAGAATAACAATCGTTCAAACATCAGATGCCTACCTTTTTATTTATGAATGTATTGTTTTTTCTCAAAAAAAATTCCTTTGCTTTATATATCAACAGTCCTTGTATCTTAGAAGAAAATAATTAACGAAAAACGAGTGTGCCAGACATGAACAGACAACAACCACTGTATACTCATGATAACATATATAACGGTTTTTTACGATTGCATATTTGCACTGTTATGTCCCTAATGTTGTAGACATGTGCATATATACTTTGAAACTGTATTCGTCTTATGTTATCTTTGAAAGTTTGTTTTAATCAATTATACCTACATAGTATCATAGGTGATTTCAAAATTAGATGTGAAATATGTTTACCTCTGCAAAAATCGTGGCTCGCAACACTTGAATTGGTCTCATACCCAATACAGATGTCATCAATGCTGACAAATCCATTCCCTGAAATAAAGGTAAATTTAATTGGAAAGTAATTATCCTATCTCATTCTATGTCACCAATAATGGAATCCGACATCGGAAATAAAGATTGATTGGTTGCTGGTTGCTCAATGTCCAGTGGCAAATAGTTGATGCATGTTACGGAAATAAAGATAACTTTACCTTGAAGATAAAAGAGAAACAAATCAGATCCTTTCATTATCTTTCTCAAATGCATAATTTTGTTTCAAATGTCTAAACCTATCATTTGTTATATATACTGACCACAGGTGCTGACATCAGAGGGGTTATGGGTTGATGACGCATAAAACATATCGCCTGTAAATATATGAAAAACACATGACATAATTTCTCAGTTAACCACAGATTTTCACTCTAAACTCAAACTGTTACTGAAATTAAGATATGCAGAACATTGGAGTTTTTAACATTTCAATGAACCATAAAACAGACCTAAGATTGTTTAGGAATTCCTCATAATTAAGTGTTTAACGGTAGGAGTATATGTTGAATTATTAACAGCTATTTCTCTTATCATGCAGTTAAAATAATCTGTGGTACAAAATATAACTACTGGGGTTTTGTCTGCGGAGTTAACGACATGTTTGTCGTGCAGGCAGATTAGTTGCTTTTCAACATTTGGGTTGAAGAATGATGAAGCACGAGTATTCTACCATGAACATTTCATTCTGGGTTGAATTGTATGAAACTCCTCTGTGGTGTGAAAAAAATATTAGATATCTATTTTATTAGATATGATAAGTTATTTATCCCTAACTACCAATAATAAATCATCAGAACAACTCAAAAACAGTTATTTATAGATAATCAATGATAGTTTATTTCAACACCGAGATGTCAACTATAAGGCCGACAATACCCCGCGGGATGAAACGTCCACTAGCAGTGTCATCGACCAAATCCCCTCATCCATCTGAATTAGAACCACCAACCCAAACTCAACTATTACAGTAGTAAAACTGAAGGTTGAGGTTTTTGTACATTTTATAATATTCACATTATTCTTAAACATCGCTTTTATCCATCATTTGATATCTCAAATAACATACCACACCACATCTCATCTTCACCATCAGCGCATTCCCATGAGCCGTCACACCAATAAGCACACGTAGAACCATCGTTACAAGTCGATTGCATTGGATCAGAACAACCTATGAAAATTTTAGATTCAAAAATATTTGTGTCTTGAAACCGAGTGGTCAACCATTTGTTGTAAGTCATTTATCAATCAAATAAGTATACTTAAACCATTGTCGTGACGTCAGCCTATTCATTTACAGAGGATTCTTTTTCTAGAATCAACGCTTCCTAAATCTGTCGCTGAAATGGACTCACCAAGTTATATTCAAATGTTTCCTTTCTGTGCCTAACTTTATTTAGAATATAGCGTTAACGGTGGCAATGTTACTGCACCAGTAAACTTCATCTTATTTGATTTTTTGGTTTGTTTCAAAATTCAACTTTTAGACAGTTTTAATCACAAATCCTTTCAATCTGATAAATGTGCATCGGGGCAGTTGTAACTCATTTATAGAAACTCTTTGTTTTGAACTGTAAGTAGACCTAAACAATTATAGGATAATCCCTTACGAAGAACACGACTTACATTCATTCTTCACAATTAAGAGACATCAAATCCTACAATTTCATTGGTCGAGAGCACTTTGCTTTATTCTAAGTTTTGAAAAGACATCAACACATTAGTTTAAGTTATAGATACAATGGATAAGCGTTGATTCATGAAAAACAAACCATTCACCCTCCGGGCTCATTGTTTCTTTTTCAAGAATCAACGCTTATTTATTGTATCTATACTACATATTCACTTGTTTATTCAATCAGTAATTGTATCTTTAACAAACAGATTTTGATATTAACTATATATTTTTGTTTAAAATATATGAGTAATCTATAGAGTCAGTCACCAAAATTCAATTTGCTTTTAGAAAGTATTTACAATGAGTTAATAAATTGCTAGAATGGTAAAAAACAACATTTTCAAAACACATACCATACATATTCATGTCACACCACATCTCGTCTTCATCATCTGAGCATTCCGGATGACCGTCACACCAAGTAGCGCATGATCCATCCATACATTGCATTTGAAGTGGATCAGAACAACCTAACAAAATTGTAAGAATGTAGCCATATATATTTATGTCTAATAAACCAATCAAGTAAGGAAACTCATAATATATCTTTAGATATCTTAATCTTTCATCCTTATCTAGCTTGACTAAAATCTAATCAATAAGTGTTTAACATATCATAAAAGCATACAAGACAATATGTTGACCGGTTGTAGATATCTGTTTTGTATGACTTTCTTCTCCTTTGTATTCATTTGATAGTACACTGGTTAGAAGAGGAAAGTATAAAGGATGATACGACAATAGAAACGAACAAGGCATACTCTTTGATAAGTAGGTAAAATAAAGATTTTGTATATCGTTTTGAATATCGTAAACTATTAGCTCTAATTCACAAAAAAAATAAATTCTGAGAGACAGGTCAAGACCCTCGGGTTGGTATCATTCTAAAACTGCTGTAAGGAAAGAATGGTGATTGATATATCGGATTGCATTGTAATCATAGTATTCCTTATCTTTTCAATTTATCGAAGGTAAATTGCCATATTATGTTCACTGTCAAACATTTTTAATTAAGATCAAATCAGTTTCACATAGTATTACAAAAATATACAGATGTGGTATGATTGTCAATCAATCAACTTTCCAAATTATGGAAATAAAAGTAATTATAGGTCACCGTACAGCTTTCAACAATAAGCAAAACTCGTACCAATTTCTCAAATTGTCCCCTCAACATAGTGGGGAATTAACTTTTCAGTGTTCGGGAAATTATATTTTCTTCAAGCGATCGGGAGTTATGTTCAATGTTTTATTTGATTAGGTTTTTCATCCGAAGATTAAAAATCATAGTTAAATATGTCACAATGAACGCTTATTAGGAGCTATCTCCTTTGAAATTGTATCGACTCCTCTTAAGTCGGGGACAAGTTAGAATCAGATTTGTCAAGGCCATGACAAACACGCTTTACGTCAAGCCAAGCAGAAACATACAGGCACATCATAGTTAGTTTGGTACACTTCGATAACAATTATACACTGACTTTAAAGGAATATGGGATAGAGTGTTTGATAGATTTTTAACAGAAATGGTTACAAATTGATTGATTGATTGTTGGTTGCTTAACACCCAGTGTCCTCTACAAATTGATATATTGATAATTTGTAATTAAAATATACAAACGTATCATTTGTAAAAGTATATATTTGATAATTGACACTCAGAAAAGTATTCAATAAGGTTTTGTTCACTTTGAAAAGTGCATTTCAATTTGACATGCCACTTACCACACCATTGCTCATCTTCACCAGTAGCACAGTCCACTGAACCGTCGCAATAAGTACCACATGAGGTTCCATCATCACAATGACCTTGATTTGGATCAGTGCAACCTATAAAGAAAATATCATTACTTAGTTTTTGAGTGGTTTCATCAGTATGTAGTAAACAAATAAATCATCAAAAGCACTACACTTACATTTTTTAATTACAATTTTATAGTTAAAGTATAAGAAGATAATTATTATGTCGGCAAAAAAAGAAAGACAACACAATGACTAAATCAGAGAAAAGAAAAGAATTACAAAAAGAATATTGACAGAAAAGTTGAGATTGATAAATAAAAACGAAGTCAAAACCGGGGAGGACAAAAAATAAAGCAATTCCTTGCTCTCCAACTGACAATTATCATGTTGCTCGGCTTAAATCTCAACGATCTCGCACTCCGGCTTTTGAATATGTGCCTAAATAGCATTTAAGTTTGATGAGAGTTATTACTTATTCGGACAAGTATTCCTGTTCGAAACATTGAAATGCAATCGATTAAATAAAAAATAAGATTGCTTCATACCTCGATTTTTGAAAAGTTTCAACTTAATAATCGAGCACTGGCAAATACACAAATGGAACCTTATTGGTAGTCTACAAACAGCAGTACCTTCCCAATAGCAATAACATTACTTTTTATACCATGAGCCAGGACGTCATTATCTGTTAAAACCTGAAATATAGTCGAAACAAACAAACAAACAAACAAACAAACAAACAAAGTGTAACAAACAAACAAACAAACAAACAAACAAACTAACTGACAAAATGTATATAGATAAAGACAATAGTAGTATACCGCTGTTCAATAGTCATTAATCGATTTAACTGAAACAAATCTGGGTCACAAACCAAAACTGAGGGAAACACATCAACTATAAGAGGAAACAAAACGGAACAACAGAAACACTGAACTGCTACAAAAACAAACGCCAACATACATGGAAACGGACTATGTGATAACAACTGCCATATTCCTGAGTTGGTACGGGACATTTTTAGAAAAAATGGTGGATTGAGCCTGGTTTTATGGCTAGCAAAATCTCCCGCTTATATGGCAATGTTAAAAATACCGCTAAAATGACAACATTACGTGACAGGAATACAGTACAAATAAATGCAAGAACATTCAGGACAGAGAAATACATAAATAAATAATATAAAAGTACATTTCAACATGTAAACCACAGAATAACAACGAACACCTAAAATTAATTTACGACAGAACACAGATACAGCACAATAGAATAATGAACTAGGCGTCACTTGTTGATTAACTTGATATAGATAAATACATACCGCACCACTTCTCATCTTCTCCGTTAGGACAAGTTGCTGTACCGTCACATGGAGTTGCACATTCTGTACCGTCATCACAGTGCCATTGGCTAGGATCGGAACAACCTATTAAGTAAGTGTTTAGTATCACTCGACCTTTATTCACCTACTATTTTATCGTGGTGTTCGTTTTGCTTTAGTTTTTGCATAGTGTTTTGTAGATGTAATTGTTTTTTCGTTGTTTTCTTTTTTGGTCATGGTATTGTCTATAACTTTTCGTTGACTTATGATTTCTTATTGGCCTTTAGTATTTTGTCCCCTTTGAACAAGGAAGAGAATGGATGATGCCTTATGATAATAATCTAGTTAAATTTCAAGAACATTTATTTTCCTGACCATATACGTATACCATATTTTATGTGCATTTTAATATTCATTATCTTGTTAATTAACTTAATATAGATAAAAACATACCGCACCACTTCTCATCTTCTCCATTAGGACAAGTTGCTGAACCGTCACAAGAAGTTGCACATTCTATACCGTCATCACAGTGCCATTGGCTAGGATCAGAACAACCTATCAAGAAAATATATAGTATTACTCGACTCAGTGGTGTCAGTATGTAGCAGTGAGTTCATTCTTGAATTAATGCTAGTCATATATGACCCATCATGACATTTCTTGTCTAATGAAAGTGTAACGTTATTGTTAGAAAAGGGATGTTTAAAGTGAACGTAATGTTACAAAATTTATTGGGTTAAATTGATAGATTTCTATAATTGATTTCAAGTTTGAATGTTTTTCAAATTTCATTTTAAATAAAAATATATAACATTTTTATTTAGAAAAAAGAATATTTTGCTAATACGGTAACTTTTTGAATCCAGAAAAGTCACTATGTCGAAAACTCCATCGGCAAAATGTGTTTGGACCTGATAGAATATAGTATCGAGTATGGTGACGGACTGCGTACTGGCAGATAAAAGGTAGGATTTATGTTTACCTATTTGCGATTTGTATGAAATTGTAGAATACACATATTACTACTTTCAAATGTGAGATGTAACATTTTCTACAACTGATTTAGATTAATAGAGAAATAAGAAATAATTCACGGCAAAGCGATGAATAAAGTAACCCTATCATTTTGTACATCAAATTGTTAAATTTCTAATTAAACTGCGCACATTGTACGGATAGAAACTTTTATAGATTAAGATTGCAAAGTTAGTCACTTGTGGCACCTCTAATATTTTTATTTTGTCAAAATGGTGGCACCCGGTTGTTGCGCAACAATTTTTGTAAGCGGTCATCTTATTATTTATTTGAATCCGTAAACCCTTGAATTTCTGCTTTATTTGAAAAAACATAATTTTTATAATGAATCGCATGAATAGTTCTTTATACGATTTTCGATATAAAATGTTTATGAATTATTTTTTGAGTACAACGAAAAAAGGTAAATACATTTTATTAAGTAGTAATTAAAGTCTTTGTTCTTCCAATATAAAAGAAATATTTTGCCTCATACATTTATATGTGTTTTAAAGTGGATGTAATACTTTATGATAAATAATGTCACAATACATGCACTTATGACGTCTTAAAAGAAAAACACGTGTTAATGGAAAAATAGAGATTTTGGCCCATTTTCGAATGTGTTCTGACATGAAAGCACTTGAAAGTCCATTGTCCTTATTAGATATGTAGAAAGTTTGTAATGACCAACCTATGTGCCTTAAACCTCAAATTGAATTTGGAGACCCTCTTTAAAAATATTTGGGAAGAGATTCTTCTGACCTTGACTCAGTCGACAGGTCTTGGGATCAGACATCCATTAGTATGGCTGGACATTGTAAAACAAAGATTTAATCCAGAAACAAAGATTCTGATGAAATTTCAATCTATATATACATGTACCTGTCATGTGTTATGTATGGTTGCTTTAGTTTTTTAAAATTATGAAACCGTTTGTTCGACCAACTCGCAAAAGAAAAAGGACATTCTTAAGACTTGACTCCCTCCTTAATAGAATTTCCAATAGGGTTTTCTCTCTTATAAAGAGGTTCTAGCCTTTCCTCGAAACATTTCTAAAATCTTACCAAAACGTATCGAACGTATCGAAAAAAATCGCGCCTTCAGAGTTCGAAGTTGAGTTTTACCGTTTAGAAGACCTAGGTAAAAGATAAACAACTAAAAGGCACGATTTTAATTGTATGACTATAGCAAAACGAGGTAAATACATTATATTAAGAAGTAATTTAAGACTTGGTTTCTTTCCATATAACAGTTACATTTTCGTAACAATTATTCCAGATGCCTGGTGCTTATCTAAAAACGGATTAACTTCCGAAACAGTTTCTTCAGAGAAAAATTGCCTCATCACACACAATAAATCATCTGAAAAATTGCTTGAAAGGAGTACATAGTAACTAAATATAGTTTTTCTTCTAAAATAACTCAGGAATTAGATATTTATAAATAAGTGTTCGTTGTTATAACAATGGTTTCAGGGACTCTGTGAATTACCATAAATCAAGGCAACAGTAGTTTACCGATGTCCAGATCTCATAAATATATTAAACAGACAAATCAAGTAACAAACAAAAACTGAGAGAAGTGCTAGAACTCCAAAAGGAGTGAGAACGGATGTGTCGACTGTTTAATCGTCGACTACTTAAATCACCATGTTTGTCATAGATTCTATTTTGAAGTCGTCCATATGTGTGAATATCGAGGAAAAGATCAAGATATGGAGCAGATATTTCTGTTATATTCTTTATCTCAAGTTAACTGGTATCTATGACATGAAATCTGAAACATAAAACAGTGTATCCTCAGAAACAATGGGTTTGGAAACAACTTACCACAAAACATTTCATCTTCACCATTGTGACAATCATTTATGCCATTACAATGCGATGCACATGTAATATTATCGTCAGAACAAAGGTACTGATCGTAACTACAACCTACAAAAGGGAATAAATTATAAATGTCTAATGAATTAAACACGTCATTATACTTGTATCAACAATATGTAAGGTACATATTTTGTAGTCTGTACATAAAAAAAATATTGATAACGTTTGATCAGCAAAGAATACATCTTAATCAATTTTATTTCATAGATTTATTTTTCACACACATTACATGGCTGAAACTTCACTCACGTAATAGTTTGATGAACTTCACTGAAACCTCTGACGTTTTGAAGCTACTGCTGAGGTAACCACTGTGAATTGCACACGTAGTAAATTAGTGTAGGTAAAACATCGTGATATATCGACATACAACTGACTTTCACGTGTGAACATTGTTCTTTAATTATACTTAAATTTCCAATTATTGGGTGCAAAAACTAGATTTTGAAAGTTTTGTAGAAGACCTTCACTAATTATCCTTTTCAAAACTATTCCTCCTTTCTTATCTTTACCCCTGTTACTTTGTACAATGTTTGTTTGCAACAAATCTTTAAGTAACACTTTAAATATAATATCAGTCGTAAAGATGTGCCCAAATTATCCACTGGTATATCAAACCTTTACTCTCTAATTTCATAGAATTCTAACTTTAATATGCTGAACAGCCTTTCAAAAACCCTAGTTTATCGATTTACAATTTCACCAAATATTCAAGGATACTATGTACAATTTCTTCAAAAATAAACGATAAATTACCCATGTCCTCATTACTATAATGATAATTATATTAAAGAGAGTAGGAAAATACCAAAGGTATATTCAAACTCATAAGTCGAAGATAAAGTGACAACGCCATTTCAAAACACGAAATACGGCAAGAAGTTAGACAACAGTCAACGAAACATAACATAGAAAGCATATGACTGACGATCACAAACCCTACCAAAAACCGTGAGGGATCCTAGGTGCTCCACATGGGTAAGCAGATCCTGCTCCATATGTGACCCCCGTTGAGACTCAATAGATATCATAGTGCATTCAGCATGTTTTAAATTGTGAATTCATGATAATTATGCAGCAATATCAAAAGAATAAATGATGGAAAATTGATTTGTTTGGATAGACATACATAGTTTCTCCAAAGATTTTCATATAGCACGGTGCCCTCATAATGCGTGATTTGATATTGCAAAAAACAGATTCTGAAAATTTAAAAATAGAATACAGTTTTCCATTAAATCCATTAAATTTATATTAAATTGTAATTGTAAATTCAATTTTCTCACTAGTTTTCAAAATTACGAAGTTATTCTTACTGTATTGTCGTTTTAAATTCTTCTCTAAAAGTCGTATGAACTCCGGACTAAGCGACACAGCCAATGGTATAACTGATAAGAAAATCACAGCAAACATTACACGCATTCCCATTGTGCAGCTGAAACCAAAGAAAAAATATTTATATCACATGCACCCGTAATTAGATATCTTGATAAATATTGTTTTGATAATTGCAATTTTTCAGAGCCTACCCACATACCCCCACAAAAAAAAAAATTAGAAAAAAAGACGAAGTTGGGTTTAAGACGACAAAAGACAAACATCAGTCTGCAAAACAAAACATAGAAAACTAAAACAATACGAAACCCACTAAACACTGGGGTGATCTCAGTGCTCCCCTAGGCCTTAAAAATATACATGGTTGCAAATTACTTTTGTTGTTATTTAAAAAAAAAACTTTCAAAAAATGGATTCGAATCCTTTGATAAACTATTGTAAATAGATATTTGGCCACCACGTTTACAAAAATATATATGATTGCTTTTTACCCTTGTTTAAGTGAGCGTCTGAGAGTCTTCTCGGAAATAAAAAAATGAAATAGCCAAAAACAAATAATTATTTTACAAAAGCCTGGTCAATATGTTTAAAAATATATATGATCGCTTGGTATCTTTTAAAAAATTTGGGATATGAAAGTCTTTCAAACATTTATCAGAAGCAAACCGCAATACATTTTTCCATATCAAAGCTTTGGTCAGTGTGTTTCGAAAATATATAGTTTGTAGATACTATTCTTTAAAAGTTATGGGTCTAAAATGTGTTTAGGAAATTTCTCAAAATTGTAATCACATGTTTTAAAAATCTTTTTGTAAAGTTCAGGTCAGAACATATCCAAATATATATTGTCACCATGTGCTATTCCAAATCATTATTTTTCTGGCATACTTCAAGGAGAATGACCAAACTGGGATTCGTATCCTCGGAATCCAATTGTTTAATATGAAATATTGGGTCAATATGTTTTAAAAATATTATGAGTTCTAGTTATCTTGCTTCAATCATTGTGGTCCGAGGAGTCTTTCAGGAAATTAATCAAAATGAGAATAAAATCCTTTTGGATTGAAATAAATGAAATAGAACAAAAAAATAAAAGGATAACATAAATGGATGAGTGGCAGTCAGAATCGATGAGTCAGAAAAGGACAAACTATGATCTAGTAAAAAAACCAACCAAACAAATGTAAACATTTAACATTTTAATGAAAACATAAAACAACCTATTATATGTTAACTTCTACGTCATTTAGTCTCTGATTGAGAGTTGTCTCATTGGCAATCTATTTTTATACATCATTATACCTTCAATTAAAGATTGAGCAACATAAGTTTAAATCGCGGGTAAATATAGTTGTAGTACAAAGTAGTTTTTCTCTACCGCTTTTGGAAAAACACGTCCGTCTGGCTAATAAGTGACTAATGCCTTTCAGAATACCTGATGCAGTTAACCAATTGATGATTAATACGAGGCTTATAGTTGAGTATGTCAAACTTGTGCGTCATCTACAAAAGTCTGATCAGCGGCACTCGAAACAAAACAGTTCGAAGGTCAAATCAATAACGAAGTCAAAGATCATATCTTAAAACAAATAAAAAATACCAAAAATTGAGCGAGACCTTGGCAAGACCATTTTTACCCGTGGAAGAAAAACATCAGTGTTTCGAACGGCGTTAACAGTTTATTAACAGTAAATTTACAGAAAATGCCAACAATACGTAATGTCAGCACAAGAGTAATGACTTCTTGGCTGGTGATGCGAGAAATGTGCACATAACACTGCAGAAGGTTTATATTTCATACATCAATGACAATAGATATTACAGATTATCCAATTTCATATGAACTTTAACAAGGCCCAACTAGTTTGATAAATTAACGATTGTCAAAAAAATGTAAATCTTAAGTGAAATTCCGGTAGGATCTACTGTTATAGTAACAAAAGAAAAACTCAGTCATCAGACAATACTTAATGTACGAATAATTTAGCAAGTAATGGTGTACGTTTATCAGACATTTAATGAATGTTAATTCAGTTCACAAGTTTATATTTACATTATGAAAAAAAAGTCATTAATAGAATTTGCATTGGTTTTATATATTTATTGATTTTAAATTATGAGTATAATAACAATCTTTAAATATCCCTTTAATTATGACGGAATAAATGTGAAAGTACTTTATGAAAGACGATCTCGTCCCTTAACTTCAGATTACTGATTTATTGTTTGCATGACACCCATTGTTCGTCAAGAGATATATTTCGGTGAAGTTTAGGTACGATCTTTTCATGTACAATAAGAAAAGTTAAAGTACGAATAATTAAGCCAGAAATGACATACTTTTCATCATACATTTGATATATGTCTATTGAAGTTCATTCACATACAGTGTGGAGTAAAGAACATTTTTTATATATTGATGTATTTTCAGCTAGCTATAAAACCAGGTTTAATCCACCATTTTATACATAAGGAAATGCCTGTACCAAGTCAGGAATATGACGTTGTTTTCCATTTGTTTGATGTGTTTGAGCTTTTGATTTTGCAATTTGATAAAGGACTTTCCGCTTTCAATTTTCCTTTGAGTTCGGTTTTTTTGTTATTTTACTTTTCACTATGCGTGTTATGTCAAACTTAAATTACAATTGAAACTCAAAATTCCATGTACTGAAATAAATAGATGTAAGCTTATATAGAAATATGGAGATGTGGTATAATTGCCCAAAAGATACCTATACATAAATATTAAAAAGACAAAGATGTGAACAATTACAGGTTATCGTCTGACCTTCAGCAATCAGCAAAATTCGTATGCCAAGCTATAAAAGGATCCGATATGAATAAATATGAACAAAGCAAAAGAGATAATTAACGGACTTATTTATACAACAATGATCAAGGAAAAACACAAACAACATTCAAAGAGGACAACTAGATTAAAGGTTCCTTGGTTGGAACAGTAACATATAGAAAGGGGCGGGGTTTATTATTTTTACTCCCTTTTCATAAAACAATTTCGATTTAGAAGATTGGATCTATGGGTCTATCATTTTAATAACTTAAATTCTAATATTTTCTAGTTTTGCCTGCAATTTAATTTTAGTACCAGTGGAACATTTGATCAGATTTTTTAAAGTCATTCTTTCAGAAATGCTATATACATGAATCATGCTCTAACAAAACAGAGCATAAGATAAAAACTAGATTTCTGAATCGTGAACATGGAAACGTATCGTCATCATTTCTTTATAACTACACATTAGCCTGTCAATCAAATTTATACACTCTCAATATGTACACAATATTTGCCACGGAATGTTAAGCAAGATATCAATTAATCTATCGATTAATAATAACGAATTTGTCATTTCTCAACCAATTTCCTTAATCGGTCGATTCTTATTTCTTATGACGGGAAAAGTTTATACAAATAAAATAAATAAAACAACTTTTATTATAATGCCTGTATGAAAAAGAGAAAAAATCTGCTTGAAATTTGAAATGTATTTGATTACAAGTGTGTCCACTGCAAAAACAATTGACGAAATTGACCTATTGGCAAATGACATTCTCGGGGCATAAGTGTATAATTAAGGTGGTCTTACCCCAGTAGTAGCAAATCAAACGAAAAACAACCTTTTATTGAGTTTGGTTGTGTGGGCAGATATTATTTCCCGTTTGATTTTCTTAAAGGGCTATATAATATTGCCTTGCTGTCCATCGTAATCAATTCTTAATCATTTTAAGAAAATCTTATGATGCTAGGATCAAGCTTAATTAGCGTTTAATTATATACCTGAGTGAGGAATACTCCACCAGTTGAGTTAACACAAATATAAAAAAAACTACTGCTCTGAAGGCTTTTTTCTAGATTGAACTTGAATTAACCTTAATCTCTAGGAAAAGATAAAACGTTGATACAAATACAGTTTATTTACATATTACCTTGCAACTCAGTCCATTTATAAAAAATAAAATAATAAAAAAAATAAAAATAAGAATAGGTTTTTAATAATTTTTTTATAAATATATGATATGTCAAAAAATCTTTTCTACCACAACATTATTTTACCTACAAAATGCCTTTAAAAAATATAATCGTAATTTTTTTTCACGAAATAACGATTATGTATTTATGAAATGTAACACTTGCGCTTTGTGAAATGCATTTTAAATATGTTTGCATTTAAATAACCTCCTTCTTTCTAAAAACTGTTCTTTTAAAACGAAAGGTTCTAAGTAGTGCCCAATTTTTTTGCTACTTTGAAATTTATTTTTTGATAAGGATAGCATTTATTTTCGACTCCCAATTCTTGTAAAGTACAATTTCAGTATTTTGTTGTTATTTTGTTTAATTCCATTTAAAAATCCTTACGTTCAAAGTGGAAAAGTCTATCATTTTGAATTTAAAAAATAAAACGTTAAACTGCTTACCTAATGATAAATGGCTGGACCTACGATATAAACTCTTCAACCATAAAACTTGCTTTATAAAGTGTACATCACGTGATCTTAAAAAAATAAAATTGAGAATGGAAATGGAGAATGTGTCAAAGAGACAACAACCCGACCACAGAACAGACAACAGCAGAAGGCCACCAACAGGTCTTCAATGCAGCGAGAAATTCCCGCACCTGGAGGCGTCCTTCAGCTGGCCCCTTAACAAATATATATACTAGTTATAAATATATATGCTTACCTAATGATAAACTATGAATTAACTATTCAACCATACAACCATAAAAGTGTTCATTACGTGATATTAAAAAAATGATATGCTAACCTTATTATAAATGGCTGAGCCTACAATATATATATATATATAAATATATACGTATTTTTGTGTAATGTGATAAGTACATGAAATGATGTTGCAAAATTTAAATTTAAAAACATGAATTAACTTGAAATCCTTTTGATTAGAAATGAGGATATTTGCAAGAAAAAACATGAAAACTTAGTATTTCGATATCGACTATTAAGAATCGACCTAAATTCTGACACTCATTGTTATTGCCTATGACGTTGGTGCTGAAATATCTAACGGTATGTACTATCAACGACAAAAACGTTTTTGTTGACGTCATTGTCAGACTTCGGATGCATGTAATTTATAAAGTGTTGTATTCATTTTTGACTATCTACTACACCTTTTGTGTTGGCGTCTTTGTAGATTAATTTTATGTTTGTTTGATTTTTTTAGTCAGTTGTGTTGTAAGTCTGTGATGTAATTTTACACAGTTTTGGCTGCTGGATCAGAATTATTGTCACATTTATTGCAAGCCAAAGTGGACAAAAAGAGCTATTTTTTAATATTAGAAAATAAATATTTGATATTAAAAAATTCGTAAGGGTTCCGCGGAACCCAGTGTCTCGCCTACTTTTTCTGTTAATCGCAGGCTCAACAAAAATGAGGAAGTAAATCAATAAAAATATTCCTCTTGATACTATCTTTTGATTGAAAGAAGCTTCTGTCCAAGTTTGGTAAAAATCCAGGATAGTTTATGAATCTAATAAATGTTTAAAAACTTTAACTGCAGACTGAATGTAATGTTAACTGGAAGAAAACAAAATTTCCCTCTAGATACTAGCATTTGATCATAAACAAGCTTCTGTCCAAGTTTGGTACAAATCCAAAATAGTATAAGAAAGTTATTAAAATTTTAAAAACTTTAACCACAGAGTGAATATGTTGTTTCCTGGCAGAAAATCTAAGTCCATTTAAAAGTAAAATACGGAAAAAATGGATTTATTTTTTTACAAAATTTTCTTCTAGATACTAGCTTTTGATCATAAACAAGCTTCTGTCCAAGTTTGGTACAAATCCAAAATAGTATAAGAAAGTTATTAAAATTTTAAAAACTTTAACCACAGAGTGAATGTGTTGCTTCATGGCAGAAAATCTAAGTCCATTTAAAAGTAAAATAAGGAAAAAATGGATTTATTTTTTTACAAAATTTACTTCTAGATACTATCTTATGATCATAAACAAGCTTCTGTCCAAGTTTGGTACAAACCAAGGATAGTTTAAGAAAGTTATTAAAATTTTAAAAACTTTAACCACAGAGTGAATGTAATATTTCCCGGCGTAAAAACTAAGTCCATTTATAAGTAAAATACGGAAAAAATGGAATTTTATTTTTACAAAATTTACTTCTGGATACTATCTTATGATCATAAACAAGCTTCTGTCCAAGTTTGGTAGAAATCCAGGATAGTTTAAGAAAGTTATTAAAATTTCAAAAACTTTAACCACAGAGTGAATATTTGTGGACGCCGCCGACGACAACGACGACGACGACGACGACGACGACGCCGACGGAATGTAGGATCGCTATGTCTCGCTTTTTCGACTAAAGTCGAAGGCTCGACAAAAAATCATTTTCTAATATTAAAAAATCATTTTTAATACTAAAATATCATTTTTTGATATTAAAAAATACCGAACTTTTTAATATTAGAAAACTATTTTTCAATATTAGAAAATGAATTCTTAATATTAGAAAAACATTTCTTAATATCAAAAATAGCTCTTTTTGTCCACTTTGACTTGTAATTTTCAATATTTACAGGGTTGAACCGTCTGAATGAAAAGTAGTACTTGGGTAAAAAATATTTTTCTCCCTTCTACTTTTAAGCGTCAAAATTAAGGGGAGATAGTTTCTATAGAATGCAATACGAAAAAGTTAGTTTTTTGCATTTTTCATAAAAATAAGTTCGGCGACTCCCTGTTTTTAATATTTCAATTTGTAAAGGATAACAAAAGTAGCATTTTTCACCAAATATTAACATATTCTGTCGACAATTTTTATTTCAATTCAAGAAACTGTGATTCTTCCCTATATATTCAATACAAAATAGGCCAACTTTGATCAGTGGTTTAAAAAAAAAACGAAGTCTGTGACCTTAGTATGTCTTTTTTTTTCTGAATACCGGTCCCATTGCATGGGTACTATCTTTAGAGAAAATTAGAAAAAAATCTGTCGTCAATTTCTTATACCCTCGAACTACCTTAAAAAAAGATGTCTTCAAGGAATGCCAATATTCAGAATACAACACATTTTAGGTGTTTCGATAGTAATTAATTACTTGATAACAGGTCAATTTCATAATTTTACAGTTAGAACTTAATAAATTGCACCTATTTAAATGTGTATTAAAATTACAACATATGTTCGACACATGGAAATTAATATTTAATGCTTTAAAAGATGAATGCGTGCAAAATATACGTCTATGTTTTTTCACATTTTTTATTAAAACATTATTCAAATCGCCTATGTTTATTTTAACTTGTTTTATATATTTTATCTAAAAATTATGTCCTTTTATCATTCAAACTAACTCTTTAGTTGGTATTCTTGTTATATTTTTTTATTCAGTTGGCCGAAATGTCAGAGAAAGAAACCTCCATTGGCCGAAATTTCCTAGGCAAATTAGTCCTGACCGAAACGTCAGTCCACCGAATTTAGAACCCTTAAAGGGTCTTATGACCTATGGTAGTTTTAAAGATCCACCTTGTGACCTGTGGAGGGGGGGTACCCTCCTAGGGTCCCATCCATATTTTGCTTTTTTTATGCCTGAACTCGTCTCCATTACCCAAATATGCCTTCATCATAATAAGCAGTACAATCTAAGTTTTTACTGAATAGTTCATTTTCCGGAATAGGGTCGCTATTCTACCCATTCAGTATCTGGATTAGACTACTTCCACTTTATCTGATTCAAGACTTTTACAACATCATTAGCATACACACGCAAAATATTAAATGAAGGCACACCACAATCACAACTCATATATTATATTCTTATGTTTTAGGTTGTTTTTTTAAACTTCCCTTGGTGTGTAAGGATATCTTATTATTATGGGTGCGTTTCATAGGGATATATGAGTTGTGGTGTGCCCTCAACAGGGGAAGATCCAAGAGGGGGCGTTAGGGGTGTAGAGTTGAAAAAAACCATGAAAAATACCCATGAAAAATACGTCATATTTTAGTTAAAATTGTGGAAAATACACAATTTTTCGACCTCGGTACGCTCGGCGTAAATACAATTAAGGATTTACGCCCCCACTTTGAGGCAATACTTTTTCTGTTAACCTGTTTTGTGCATATTTTTGCTGTTGTTAACGGTTCTTTTGCATCTAATTTTTACTGTTAACTGTTTTTTACTAAGTGAATTTAGCTGTTAACCAAATTTCTGGTTTCTGTTTACTGTTTTCTGTAAATTAAGTTTGTTGTTAACCTGTAACTGGACCCCTATTCTCCCTATTACCCTCCCTCTTTAATACTTTGCATGTGTATGCCAATGATTTTGTTAACTTGAAGTCTCGAATCAGACAGTGGAAGTAGATTTAATTTTGGTGGATTCTTAAATCCCAATTAAATATTTTGGCGGGTACTGAAATTGTTGCAGTTAAAAAGATGTAAAAATTGACAAACAAGTGTTTATTGTTGAATGGTTAGGTATTAGATACGTTGTATGAAAGAAAAATTATTTAAGAAAGACAAATTCGGTATATCTTTCATAAGACTGTGCCTATTTCATACCTTTCTTAGGGCTATCGGCTTTTTAGCCCGAATTTACAGAAACATTCCTCATGTCTCTGGCAAGTCTTGACATGGATGCCAGTATTGATTCAAGCTGCTCAACAGTTTCCTCATCTAATTCTTCTCTCCCATTTTCCAGTTTGGTTGAGGCATCTCTAACCAGGATTTCAACTTCTTCGAAATTATTTGATAAAGCTTCCCCGTCAATCCTTTGCAAAATCGGATTGATTTCATTCTTTCTTTCGGATATGTTTTTTATTCTTTGAAAACAGTAAGAAGTTATTGAAAAGAAAATAAACAAGTCAAAACTCTTTAGTGATGAAGATTTGTAACTCTGAAAGTTGATTCTTTTATATGATTTTTTAATATTAGAAAATGATTTTTTAATATTAAAAAATGAATTTTTAATATTAAAAAATCATTTATTAACATTAGAAAATGAATTTCGAATATAAGAACATACTTTCAAATTTCTAATATTAAAAAAAATGAATTTCTAAAATTTAAAAATGAATTTCTTATATCAATAAATGATTTTTTAATATTAGAAATTAATCTTTTAATATTAAAAAATGATTTCTAATATTGCAAATCGATTTTTTAATATTAAGAAAAAGTGGTTTTGTTTTTTAATATTAGAAATTAATTTTTTAATATTAGAAAATGAATTTCTTATATTAGAAAATGAATTTCTTATATTAGAAAATGAATTTCGTATATTAGAAAATGAATTTCTTATATTAGAAAATGAATTCTTGATAATAATAAATGATTTTTTAATATTAAGAAATAGCTCTTTTTGTTCACTTTGGCTTGCCATACACATTTACCTATTATGTAGGTTTAGTTTGACGAAACTATAAACAACTGTCATGCAAGTGGAAGGTTTAGCTAGCTATAAAACTAGGATTAACTAAAATGCCTTTACCAAGTTAGGAATATAGCAGTTGTTTTCCACTTGTTCTGTTGATTGATAAGCGTTTGATTTTGTCAGTTTTTGTGGACTTTCCCCCTTTTTGAATTTGACATGGAGTTCGTTTTTTTTATACTTTTTTTAAAGAAAACCATCAGTAATCAAAGTAAAACAATTTGATCACCTTATGCGTTTAGCTGCTTTAAATTGCGAACATTCATTGATTATCTATCCGATTTGTTGTTGGGTTCAGGTTGCTCAATCTTTAAATTTTTGTTCAACATTTTAAGGGCTGTTGTTTGTTATTACGTTTTTTGTATAATTTTTTGCAGCGTTGTCTGTCTTTCTGAGACTTGATTGTCACCCTGCTATCCTTTGTTTTATGTCATCCCATGATAGCTTTCAAATGCACAGCAGCATGCAAGGCAAGTTATTATCTTACATCTACTAATGCTTAATGATTTCCCATAGAATTCTAACAAAATTGCTAGTTATTTTGTATGGGCAGATATCGTTAATAATTTCGCTGCATTCGTGTTCATATACTTAACTTACAAATACGGTTTATTTCACATTTGACCGGGTATGACCTATTTAATTCACAAGCAATATGAATTTCGAAATCTGAAAACAGTTCAAGTTTCATCGACCAACTTGAAGTTTTAAAATCTTTCGTAAAGAAAAAAAAAATATAATGACAAGTGGAAAAAGTGAACAAAATATACAATAGAAAGAATGAATATCTAATTATTACTGAACGACTGAATAATTCAAAATAGTGACAATAAAACTAAATATATGTATTATAAAAAAATTAGTTAAACACAGCGTTATCGTTGATTGGTATATATCGACATTAAATGAAATTAAGATGAATCTAAGCGCATGTAACATCTAATGCGTATCTCTAAAAGTGTTATTTAAGTTTGATATTCTCTATATGTACAAATTATTACGTGTATTTTCATAGTATTTATATGCTTACATATGATACCAGTTTGATTAGTGAATTCCTTTCCAATTTATTTTTAAAGTTTGTTCTAATGTTGTGTTGTTACACCAATGTCCCATGTTAGGGAAGAGTTCAGTGCTTAAAAACATGTTAAATCCCGCATCATTCTTTATATGCCTATCCGAAGCCAAAACACATAAAACAGTGGTTGACGTTGGTTGCTCTTTGTACCATTGTTTTCGTGTATTGTTGAAGTATAAATCAGGCTACCAGAAAAAAACCTCATCAAAGATACCAGGCTTATTATCTGTACGCCACACGCGCATTTCGTCTACAAGACTCATTATGTTTTCACTTTTATTTGCTTCACATTGTTTTATTACATAGTTTTTTATAGTAAAGTAAACGGTATGGGTTTTGCCATACGAGTACCTGTAATTGTTCACATATTTGTCTCTTTGTCTTAATGGATAGTTTTTCATTGGCAACCATACAACATCTTCTTATTTTCATATAATTTTTAGGGTTTAAATTTTACAAATATTTTTCAATCGGCATTTTATTTGTTTAGTTGTATTCTGAAAAATGCAGATAAAATAACGAACGAAATAAATTCGGAATTTTGTTTTATTGAATTGTCGTTCAAAATGCAAAAATTGACCGAAGTGGGACAAATCCTGAGAGAATTGTACAAATTCCTAGCGAAACGATACCGGATGCGTCGACAGGGTAAATGTATCATACTGTGAATCCACCACAAACCATGCGATTTCAAAGTCGCACAAGCATAACGATAGACAATGGGACACGAAATAAGAATATAAAATATGTCGTTCGTAACTTGAGACACAGAGACATCATATCGACCAACTAATGCGTGATTGTGACTGTAGTGACGTAGTGTCAATTTCTGTCGTTCTTCCTGTCTTTGCTTTTGGAGCATATTCCAAACGCTTCATTCATTCGAAAGATGATATATTTCACATTGAAATGCTTATCCCCCCCTAAAAATCCATTTTTCTAATTAAAGTAGTTATAAAAGGCTTGTCTTATCATACATGTCCGGAATCGCTTAATATAGTGAATGAAACATTAATGTCATTGGTCATGTGACCATATGATGAGTCAATGTAGTACGAATAACATGACAAACTGCGTAAATGCGTGTTAGTATGAAGAAAGGTTTTATGGAGTACACATAATGTTTGGATTATCAGAAACAAATCGGAGAAAATTTATTTAAGTGTACGATGGATTTACGTCTGGTATGGATATAATAGTAATATCTGGTGACAACCAACTCCGATTCACAGTGAATGATGCAAAAGCAGGATAAAAACGAAGGGCCCTCCAACTCAAATGAAACTACACAGTTATATAAATCTCTTTGAACAAATTGTTACTGAAATTAATATAAAAATTGTAGTTATTTTCGTAAATATTTTTGATCACTTTATACAGTTATGATTATCGTGTCTTTTTTCTAGTTATCTTATTTTGAATTAGATTTGAATGATACGAATAAAACTTTACTGCTGTATTAAGAGAATAAAAGATATAAGGTATAAATAGTGTACAGTGAATACTTGTTTTGACAATTATTGAGTGGTATCTGATATAAATATATATATATAGAATTTTTCTTTAATACTGTCGAACACAGTCAAAAATTGATTACGGGGACTAGATGTGAATCACAATACGGTTTATGTCAGCGCCTTCGTTTGTATTGTATTCATTCAGAAAAATTCATTGATATGTAATGAACTGGTTCATATACACGTCATGCAGACTTTATTAACATACATGTAGCATTCACGTCATTTCTTAAATAATTTACAATGAAATACAATGTCGGTCGTATATTGTTTTTGTTTATTGTAGTTAGCACCTACGCATATGATATTTTGTATTGTTTACGATTTTCATTGGTATAAACTAGTATAATTTATTATAGGGGTCATTTTATTACGTTTAACTTAAAAAAAAAACCCACTAAAAACAATTACTGCAGGGTTTGTATATCTTCTTTGTATGAAACTTTTAAATCATTTTAACTTGACAAAATGTACCTGAAATAAAATTGCCAATTTTAAATCGTATCCTTAATGAACACGATGGCCGATTCTAAAAAAATATTGGTTGGTACTGAGAAAAGTTTTATCTTAAAAAAGAACTTGACCTTGTAAATACATTTCTGTATTATATGCTTCTTTTATACTGTTCAAAAAAAAGAAACGCATAGCTCGGATGATTTTTTCAAAATGCAAAATATATATTTTACAAGGTAAAATGAAACGGTCAATTGCATCTTCGAATTTTTACAAGAAAGTTTTAAACTTTAAATGCCCGTTCTTTTGATTTGGCTCTCTGCCACATGAAATTTGCGAATCGCTAAAAGTGCATAAGACCTTTTTCGCCGCGAAATTTTGCTACCGTTTTTCACGAGAATTTTGTGGTCAACCCAACAGTTACACTTTTGCGCATATAAGGAGATTAAATTCATCCCAATGTTTAAACGCTGCCACGCCAAGTTTGAACCCTGCTATTCGAAATATCGTCATCGGCCGTCTCCAGGCCGGACTGTCCAAAAGTGAAGTAGCAAGAACTGAAAATGTAAACCAGAGCACAAATTCGCGACTTTGGAATAGACACACCAGCAGACTGGCTATATTAAGGACCGCCCGAGGAGTGTACGACCTCTCATAACGACTCCTGGACAAGATCGCTACATCCGGGTATTTCATTTATGGAATCGAACCGATGCCGCAACAGCCACTGCAGTTAGGATACCAGGATTGAGAAGAATCAGCTCACAAACAACCCGTAATCGACTTCGACAACATGGCATTAGACCTAGGCATTTTTTGAACTCGTCTGAGGTAGCAATACACAGTTAGGAGTGTAGTTTCGCATTTTGGCCATGGTGGATTTTTCAAATATGAAAGTTATTGTGCAATAAAATTCATTTTTAGACAGCTGATGACTAATTTAGCCTTCAAATGTGGGTTTATAAGAACATGAAGATTATTTTTAAAGGTTTTATGGGCTATTTTTCTGTTTGACTGTCCGTATTTTCATAGCCAGACCGGCCATAGGTCCAGAAATTATTGTAATGTTTACAAACACTTTTTTTTTCACAAAAAACTTTTTGGCGCAATTTTACCAAAAAATGATTTTTGATCTCTTGATAGATATATGTAAACAGTTTTAGAAAAGGTATCAATCACTCCAAGGGATTTAAATTCTACTTTTGGCCAAATTTTGGGGAAATATGTGACATCTTTACCCCCCTTTTTGCAATATTTTAAAGCAATTAAATGCAGATTGTTGCCATAGATACACCAAAAAGACATGTTATTCAACCATTTTAACAACTGGAAATCAAATCTTTGAAAGATACTGATTACATGCATATGCAAATATATCACACAAACAGCTAGTAGTCTTAATTTGTAAGAAAGCAAGGAAAATGGTATGGTAAATTTTATTAGGGTAAATTTTAATTTTTTTCCCTAACAGTATATTGCTAGCTCAGGCCGTTACACAGACGGAATAGAGTCTGATGGTGCAACAGATTGAGGGGCTGGACATTCCGCAACTGGCGCAGAATCTGGTTCAGTGATGAGTCCCGTTTTATGCTTCATAAACGTGATTGAATAACTCGTGTCTACCGGCGAATGAATAAACGTTTTGCTTCCTCGTGTGCTCAAGAAGTGGACAGCTTCGGTGGAGGAAGTGTCATAATGTGGGCGGCTATCTATACTGACAGCAAAACAGAATAAGTACATGTTCCGGGTAGTTTAACGGCTCCGGAAAGGTACAAAGACGAAATTTTCCAACCTCACCTTATACATGTTATTGACCGACAGAGGGAGTTATTCCAGCAGGACAATGCTAGGCCTCACACATCGCGTTAAACAATGGACTACCTTGAGCAGAATAACAACAATGTGCTACCTTGGCCTTCCAAATCATCGGATTTGAATCCTATCGAGCATCTATGGAACCAACTGGATAAACGTGCGCATCAGCATCAACCCCCGCCTTAAACCCTTGATCAGCTCCGACAAATGTTGCAACAGGAATGGCGAGCAATTCCACGCAACAACAAAAGAACATTGGTAGCATCCTTGCCGAGGAGATGCGTAGCAGTCTTAGCAGCGAGAGGTGGTCATACACGGTACTAACTTTAATGGCACCGGAAGTAACTCTAATAGTGATAAATTGACTTTTATTCATCAATCTCGAAGGAATTGACTGTCCTCTTCCCAATCAAACAAGTTTTGAGTGAATATCTGTATTAGTAATTGTAAAATTTCCATTCAAAATACATGTATTAAAATTCTAAAAAATCCATTCTGCATTTCTTTTCTTTGCAGGGTATATATTTGTAGTCGTCGATATACGTGTAGCATCTTAAATTTAAGATGAAATGTTTTAACTCGGTCGTATACTGTTAAATTGTCGGTCGAAGTTAATTATGTCCAACTCTAGCATAATTGTTTGAAAAGACTTTTTAACTCAAAAATGTGATATTTATATAACATGTTATCTTCGGCAATTATGTCAATTGTAAATATATTCGGATTTGTATAATTGATTTTAAAACCATTCGAAGACAAAATTAAAGAATACAAGTGTTTTTTTGTAGTTGTTAGGCGTATCTGCACACCCGATTTCTGTCATGGATATGTTTATTTGTTTGCTACAAGCTTTAAATCTGATTTTACTTTCGATGTTGTAGGGATGACCTCAGTTAAATACTGAAGAAAGCTATAAACTTTAAATACAATTCCGTACCAGTATCGTACTGTGCATTTTTTGTCTGCTTTTACGGTACTTATTATATATTCACTTTTCAATATTGTTTATTCTTTCTCAAATTTCAATCATATTATATACGTTTGACTGAAGATCAAGTTTTGAGTATCAGTCTGCCGATAATTACACTACGTTGGTACTAGCTACAAAATGCAAAATTTGATATCGCTCCTTCAGTCTTCATATATATATAGATTATGTAATATAACTTCTTTAATCATGCCACTTAGATTCAAAACTGTTATATATAGACTCATCATAAATACCAAGGTTAAAATTTTCCAGACGCGCATTTCGTCTACAAATGACTACAATGACGCTCAAACCAAATCATTTAAAAAGGAAAAATATAGAATGAAGTTGAGGATCAAAATTTCTGCATATCCAACTATTGCGGTCATCACGTGACCTTTAACAATTCAGTTGTTCATTAAATGGCCGATCGTTTTATCAATGAAAATAAACGGGCTACATAGATTAAACGATCAAAACTCTTTTGATACATTGTGTATTTTACCACCCAACCCCCGTTTTAAATATTTGTCTTATTTACAATTTTAAAAATATGTTCTAAATTTCAGTTCAGAGATATGATTTCCTGCTTCAAATTAAGTTTGAAAATCGAGGTACCATTACTACTCAGCCTTCGTTTACTTTTTCGATAACGCTCGATAAATCTCCATGGGACCTTCTTATTTAATCAATTTTCTCAGCTTATTTATTGTAAATAACATCCTCCCTACCCCTAAAAAGGTCGACAATACATTAAATTCAATGAAATCGACAAAAAATCAGTCTAGGTAACTACCGTTTTGCTCAAAAATTTGTGTGAAAAGTTCACATTTTGGCAATCGTTAGCAAAAGTTTGAAAATGGCGGCTGTTGTCAGAAGTCAACAACGACACAACATGTATTCTTAAAGCTTCTAGTTATTAACAAAAAAAAAAAGGTTATATTTCAAATGTTTTAAGTGAATCTTATTGTTTTTGAGAAATTACTTATTTCACCCTCACTTTAGTATATTTATTAGAAATAGTCTCTCGCACCCAAATTAAAGATTTATATGCATCGTTCATGCACTGTTCACACTGACATCGTAACTCGACTCATGAAAAGATATTTTGTAATTTTACGATAGAAAAAAAATAACAGTTGGATGCATACGTTTTCAGTCATTATCCTACCTCAAAGCAGCATAGAATCAAACATTTTTTTCTTCGTGAGAAAGGGGATACATTTTGTTTGTTTTGATAACATTTCGAAGTTACGAAAAAAATGGCGGCTATTTATTTCTCCAACGTAGACGATCTTCGACATTTGTCCATGCAAATGATTTGATTTAATTTAAATAGATATAAGAAGATGCGGTATGAGTGCCAATGAGACAACTCTCCATCAAGGTCAAAATTTATAAAAGTAAACCATTATAGGTCAAAGTAAGGTCTTCAACACGGAGCCTTGGCTCACACCGAACAGCAAGCTACAAAGGGCCCCAAAACTTATATTGCAAATAAATTTGACACGTAATTGTCATTATAATAATACTCTAGTACATAGCTAGAATAAGGAGATGTTAAGTCATAACACCGACGTGATCAAAGAAAACAAACATGGCACCCGATATCAAGGTGTAAATCTTGATGAGACCTATGTAGATTA
Organism: Mytilus californianus; assembly: GCF_021869535.1. Classification (NCBI taxonomy): domain Eukaryota; kingdom Metazoa; phylum Mollusca; class Bivalvia; order Mytilida; family Mytilidae; genus Mytilus; species Mytilus californianus. Next base: position 8,855,942 of record NW_026262745.1, read on the forward strand.
GTTTTGTCCGATTCTTAATGAAATTATTCTATTATTTCATTCTAAATTGATACAAGATAACATCGAATTGTATATATTTTTTAATTTTCTAAATATTCTTCACATGGGTAACCAGTAAATTTTACATAATTCTTATCAAACCAGTAACAAATGCAAAGTTATCGACCGTACTTATGCCTGGAAAAGTTGCACATGGAAAGGTTTTGCAAAATAAAGCTAAGGTAATCTTTTCCTAGGGAAGAAAATCCTTAGTATTTAGAAAAAAATTAAAGTTTTGTAAAGAGTAAATTTAAAGTTATGACCATATCAATGATAATGCATGTACACACTGAAGTGCTGACTACTGGGTTGGTAATAACTTAGCAATCTGAACATCTTTTTTATTCCTCTTGTAAAAATAGTTTCTGATTTGAATATGGAAATAAGCTACATCACAAAGATTTACAATTGTTTGCTCTGGATCATATACCGACGATGGATTCACTTTAAAGGTAAAACAGACTGCAAAGAAAAAAAGTTATCTATGTAAAAGTCTACTCTCTGATTTTTAATAAGCACACTATTATACTTCGTATCTCCAAATCCTGAATGTGTGTTTCCTTCTATTCAGAGCGCAAACGAAGTCTCACAACTACCCCAAAAATGTAGTTTATTACTGGTATATATAGAAGTTTTTCAGTTTACTTTGTCATGTTCTGTGTGTGCCTGTAGCAAACCAGTGTCTACGTATTCGTATAGATTTGTTTTATTGCCGGAAACTATTTTTTTTAAGGACCAAAGTCTTGAATAGGAGTTGCAGAATGGAAGTACGGAAGATTGGAAACCCTATTCATATAGTTTGTAATAAAAAGTAAATAAAGTGATGCACGAAGGGGTAATATAAAAAAAAAGTCTGCAAGTATTTTGGAATTTAATAAGTGGTAGGAGGATTTGTGAATTTAAGATAACTACTCCTTTTGCAATATGTTTTGAATATCAAATTGGCACTTTGAGTCCGGTGTAAATATCGAAGACACAAATCTTCGATATATTCCTTTTGATGTCATAAACACAGTATATGAGTGTGACCACGTTTTTTTGAGTGAAAATGATCAAAAATGTAAACAAAAAGACTTGCTTGTAAGATGTGAACTGGATGCTTGCACTAAATAAACAAAATCATACAGGGTAAGTTAGTATTTGAAATAAGAAGTTATCATCAACCCTACACTTTACAATGCTTTTGTTCCAAATATAGAATAGGTCTATTCTTATACAAATACCAATGCAAATGTATATTTGGAATCTGTATCCATAGATATACAGACATTTTATAAAAATTCTAGCTTTTGCATTGAGAAGGACATTTTTAGAATAAAATTAATTTTTACATGTCCGTGTTTTTTCGAGAGCAGTCCGGATTTTTTAAGGGCGGTCCAGGATTTTATCGAGTGAATAAACAAAATTTATATTGCTTAAAATGTTATATGTCAGTGCATTTAAGTTTAAAAACTATGAAAAGGTTCAAACTAAGTACTTTTCAAAGCATGAAACCAATTTGATACTGTATTACGTAACACGTACATTTTATAAAAAAACACATTGTTCATTCGTATATATCATTGTTTGCCGTATCTTATAAATAGCATGGACACTGGCATAGAAGTATTTGAATAGATGAAACATGTCCACGCACATGGTGGAACTATCTAGCAAGTCAACGCCCAGGTACACATGTTGTACCGATCCAAACATACGTATATCGATGTCGATTCCATACAGTTTAACTCAATGGATCGGTACGAAACACAAACAAACCAACTAACATAAAAACAATAGACACACAGTACCGATAAAAGAGTACACACAGTTTCTGGAAGTTATAGTTCAAAATCAATTACAACTAATAGATAAATCATGTTTTCCTAGACTAAAGTATCAAGCAGTACAATGTTGGATTGAGACATACGTACATTGTGTGTGTTAAGCGGGTATGTGTATTTTGTCAACAGAAGATACATCCTAAATGTTTCATTTACTATTTGTCGTGATTTTAATTTGTTTAATCGTTCTTAAAATGGAAAACAAGAACAATGTTCAAAAGCTATTACTATGATGAGGAGGTTGATCAAGCAGGAATGTTATACTTGGTCACACAGCAATAAACCACCATGATAGCTTCCTTTCCATTAGTTAGTAGTGCCTCAAAAAAGTGAAAATACGGATTTCTATCTAGACATGACATTTAACAATGTATATACACGGAACTCTGCGAAAGACATGAATTAAATATACGAGGTGCACGCTATTATATACACAATTACCTTATTATTAATTCAAAAGGATCATGCTAAAGCTTAACGATCATTTATTTCATTGTTTATTATATTCAAAATGTATTGCCAATGGGAAATTATAGTACATGGGTGGATTAAGATTGGTGTTTTTGTTATTGTATTTCTTTGGGGTGGGGAGTGGGGGTTGGGGTGTGGGGGCTGACCCCAGGCCTCTCTTAGTAGAATATTTATGTAAAAAGTTTCTTATCCCTATTTTTTAAACTCCAAGTTTCGCCACTGTTATATAAATAAAATATTATTTACTGTAAAAACAAAATGTAGCATGAAATTATATTAAAAATATAACAAGTCCCTTGTTCTTGGTTCTAACGACAGTTTTACAAAGAATTCAGGATTTTTTATATACCTTTATACTGCAAGGTTGTGGTAAAATGTTTTCATAACATGAAGTTATCATTAAATTGAAAATGGTTACATTCGATCATCATAGTAATATGTTTTTGTTAATTATATGAAATTGTCTTTCGCTAAATTTCAGTTACAAACTAGAAAATGTCAGTTTTTAAGCACAAGAATGCCTTCTTTCTTATTCATATTTTCTTTTGAAATACCTGGATCATTTGTTAAATAACCCGAACGTTTTGAATGATGGTCTTGAAAAAACTCGGACAATGTAAAACAATGAATTGTAAGTGAACTTCATGAAAATTGTGCGTCGCACCTGCTTAAAATGTAAAGTAAAATTGCGCGTCGCACCTGCTTAAAATGTAAAGTAAAATTGTGCGTCGCACCTGCTTAAAATGTATAGTAAAATTGCGCGTCGCACCTGCTTAAAATGTATAGTAAAATTGTGCGTCGCACCTGCTTAAGATGTATAGTAAAATTGTGCGTCGCACCTGCTTAAAATGTAAAGTATTCAACATGAAATGAACAGTCATGAATACAACTATTATACTCGTGATCGCATATAATATCACTCGAAAAACCTAATCTACGGTCGAAAAAAGTGAACCTATTCACTCGAAAAATACACGATCTCAGCCGGACACTTTACCTACTGTGATAAGTGTCCGTATGTTACCGTACTCTATGAGATTGGGTAATCAGGAAGGGCTAGGGAATAGGGGATGCCCTGAATTACGACGATTTATAATTGCAAAGTGACACTTTTTAAGCCCTCTTTACATATTGAGGATGACATGGTTTGATAGTATCAGTATATGTAAGAATTATATTTATTCCTATTCCTACTTTGAATATTTGGTAGAAGATACATTTATATAAACACTTATAGCGTATACATTGTCACCTGGCTGCCACTATTTAATTGATAGGTAAGCTTTTGTAAAAGCCTATATTTCTATATAATTATTGAAGTTTACGGCACTTTATTATTTGGGATTATACTTGGATACACAAGATGATTTTTATAAGAGAGCATAATCGAGAATTGTTTGGACCACACAGTAAATCAAAAACAAAGTCAAGTATGCGTATCAAATCAGTTATTTAATTACGTATTCAACTTAATTAAAGAACTGATCTGACACGCATACTTGATATTGTTTTTGATTCACCGTGTGGTCCAAACAGTATCTATACCTTGTCTAATTGTAAGACAAATGTTATCAGGAAGGTCTCACGGTTATTTATGCGGTCTCCGGCAATATATTTTAGATATCAAACTGGCACTATGATTCCTATGTACATATCGAAGATAAACAAGTTCGAAAATGTCCGTGTTTTGGTTGTCGATAGTTAAATCTATTGATATTTTCACATGATATTAGCGTTTCCGTTTGTTTTCTGTATATTGGAAATATTATGTTTTAAAAGTAGTTAGAACATACTCACCCCTTCTACACCCAATACTAAACCCTATATTTGTTAACATTGATTATTAAATGAAAAAAAAAAAAAACGGATAGCATATTTATTGACAAAACCGAACCATGATTTATAAGAAAAACATTTATTTTTACATGAAACCCCACTAGTAACCTTACTTTGGCTATGTTCTTTCAAACTTTGACAAGTGAGTAGATTTTACAAACGTCAAAGTTGCTGTTTTGCATATTCACGTTAAATCATGGTGCTAATATGGATCAGCAGTTCAAGGTTGACCGTTTCGTGCATTCTTATCACAAAAAAAATACATCATGCTCCTTGTATGCAATTGTCAATATGGACGGGTATAAGACGGACGACATTTTGAGTCAAGCGTTGGATTTGGTAGAAGAGACTAAAGATAAAGGCAATATTATAACCCAAAGTACTTAACTGTATCGATTAATTTAATGAAGGTAATCATAAATGTATTTTTTATGTTACGGTTTTAAAAAAAAAGAAGCCCCCCTTCTCGAGAATAAACATACATTCATATTCGGACACATTGATGGATAGGTGTGTCTGAATTAGAAACCCGACGAACGGAATCCAAGAGGGGGTCCGGGAGTTAGAATCCCTGTTTTTTTAAGATCAATGCTTTAGAATAGAGACATATGACTTGGATCAAAAATTTTACCTTCAAGCAAAGGAGTATTTAGAGAGCAACCATTTTAACTTAAAAAAAGGGGGGGGGGCATGGTTTTTTGTCGGAGTCAGAATTTTTTTCTCGCAAATCGCGAACAATTGTATTTAGTTTTTCAACGCTATCAATCAAATTATTTTCCCTTAAAGGATTTTTTTTTATTCAAAATAGATGCTTAATATTTCTTTCGTTATTGGAATTTCCTAAAATGTGTTTTTTAATATCTTGAAACAACTTGTAGTGAACACTATTAGTAATTTCTTATGTTCATGCTATTTAAAAAATAATCAATTTCTATTGTAATGAATAACAATGGACTGTGTTTTTCGGGATTTAGAAGCAGGGGTTTCCAGAAACCCCGCTCGTCACACCCTGCGGTCAAAATCCATTGTTATTCGTAACAATAGATCTATTAAATTTACACTTGTTTCAGAAATAGAAACTATGAAGTATAACAATAGAACTGGGTGTAATAATAACTACACTAACGAATTGTACAATCCCCTGGGGCATTTTCCTTGGGGGAAAATAGCCTACTGATTAAAAAGATGAAAGAGAAAAGAATTATAAAAAACATTTTGAATTTTACAAATATTTATAATGGTACATATATATAACAAACAAAAAATGAAATGGAGACAAATATGTAGGAAAAAATAATCTTTTATACCAGAAATTCCAGTCATTTTTATTATTTTTTTTCTTTCAAGAAAACAATGTCAGACTGATGATATATAAAGCAAAGGATTGTTTTTTCGACAAAAAAAAAAAACCCCAACACAGTACATGTTTATTCATCAATAAAAAGTAAGCATCTGATGTTGAATGGTCGTAATTCAAATATTTATAGAGTGAATTTTATAATTATAAAAAAATATACCATTTTCAAAAAGAGGATTTGAATAACATTGTGTGCATTTTAAAATCAAGAAATTTAAGGTATATAAGTATTAAATTTTACCTGAAGCAGAAGCAATTTTCAAATGTTTGAACAGTTTATCCTTTTTGTCCTCACAAACTATGTCAGTGCTATTTCATTCCATCCATTGAAATGTTCATTACCTATGTTATACATTCACTTCATTATGAAAAATGAATTTTTATTCAGGTTGGAATATTACAATGAGAAAGGATAATTTTGTAAGGTCACTCAAAAGTGTGAATATGTTCCAAATTGGTCAGACAATACTTGTACCAAGTATTATCTAACCTATAATTAGAACATACTCACCCCTTCTCGTCCAATGAAAAGTTAGTTTTTTTCCTTCTAATTTTCATAGTACATGGTTTTCCATGCACTATAAAATGCTATACATGAATGACTTTTCATTGTAGATTAATTATGAAAGTGAACTCTTAAGAACTACACTAACGAAGTGTACAATCCCCTGAGGCATTTTCCTTGGGAAAATAGCTGCTGATTAAAGATGAAAGAGAAAAGAATAAAAAAAAACATTTTGAATTTTGCAAATGTTTATACATTTTGTAATGGTACACATATATATAATAAACAAAAAATGAAATGGGGGTAAAGATGTAGGTAAAATAATATTTATTCAATTTATATACCTGTCATTCGAGTCAATTTTTTTTCTTTCAAGAAAACAATGTCAAACTGCTGATATATAAAGCACAGGATTTTTTTTTTCAAAAAACACAATACATGTTCATTTATCATTAAAAAGTAAGCATCTATTGTTGAATGGTCTGAATTCAAATAGTTATACATTGAGTTTTATAATTATAAAAAAAAAATCAAATTTCAAAAAGCGGATTTATATAACATTGAAGTATTAAATTTTACCTGAAGCAGTAGAAATTCTCAAATGTTTGAACAATTTATCCTTTTTGTCCTCACAAAACTATGTCAGTGCTATTTCATTCCATCCATTGAAATGATCATTGCCTATGTTATACATTCACTTCATTATAAAAAGTGAACTCTTATTTAGGTTTGAATATAACAATGGGAAAGGATAATTTTGTAAGGTCACTCGAAAGTGTGAATATGTTCTAAATTGGTTAGACAATACTTGGTCATGTTTTATGAAGATTTAAAGCCCTCGGCTACGCCTTCATTTTTTGAAATTATTTTTTATCTAAGAAAATTTGAATACCAAACTGACTGTTTGCAGCATGTTGGATATTGAATATCGAATAACGAATAACGAACCAGCCGCTGTACATACATTTACATTGAAACTGAAAAATAGGTTAAAAATCTTGGAGTTAAAACTGATTACTTAAGGTATGTGAACAACCGACAACCATATATCAAGGTTTAAAACAGTCCAGAAAGGTATAAACATTACTAACTTTCACAAAATCATGTTTTCCATTTCATACCATCATCTAGCAACATACGGGGTAAAATACGTTCAGACTTCACATCAGACTGTAATATATATTATATTAAAATTAAATGTATTATAATTTGAGTTAATTAGGAACTTGTAAGCTCACTCTATTGGTTAGTTATTTATCTTTGCACACGCATTCCATTCTAATCTAATTTTGCTACGTCATTACTTCACACGATGTTTGCGTATGATATGTGTCTGCAAGTAATACATGAACTTCTGTGTGGCTCTGTACTTATACATCCCGTCATTGTGTTATGGTAAATTTTTGTATTCTTGTCTTTCATTTTTGCTAATGTGCTTTGTCTGTATGCCTTTTTGTCTTTCTTTGTTACATATTTGTTTGTTTTTATAGTTATTAAGATTATAACACAATGTTGACTGCTGTACCCCAATTTTTGACATTTTTACCTATTGTGTCTGTTTGTTTTGTTCACACATCGTTGTCGATATAATGGAATTTTATGCGACTGTCATACAAGTGAGAGGTTTAGCTAGCTATAAAAACATGTTTAATCCACCATTTTCTACATAAGAAAATGCCTGTACCAAGTCAGGAATATGACAGTTGTTATCCATTCGTTTGATGTGTTTTAGCTTTTGATTTTGCCATTTGATTAGGGACTTTCCGTTTTGAATTTTCCTCGGAGTTCGGTATTTTTGTGATTTTACTTTTTTCTATTGTTTTGGTCAGCGTTTTGTTTTGCCAGGTAGGGCCTTTGTTACTTACCTTTATAGACTAATATCTTCTGTCAAAGAGAGTCACCACTATGTTCATTTAAATAAAGAGTGCAAATCAGATTTGACAAAGTGGCTACAATTTCTGTCTACGTGGAATGGAATTAACATGTTCTATGAATCTCATTTAACCTCTGCAGCAGATATGCATTTATTTACGGATGCTTCATCTACCATTGGTTTTTGAGGTTTTTATCAAGGAAAATGGTTTTGTGACACTTGGCCAAAAGACCTTCCAACTATTTCAGATAAAACTCTATCTATTGCATTTTTGGAGTTATATACTATCGTGGTGTCAGCTGTTTTATGGCGAAAAGGATGGTCTAAAAAGCGTATTTTATTTCACTGTGACAATCTAGCGACTGTTATTATTCTAACTAAAGGTCGTTGGAAAGATCCTATAATCATGAAACTGATGTACGTCTTGCTATATGTACAGCAAAATTCAACTTTGCAATTTACAGCGAGCATGTGCCTGGAAAAATGAACTCAATTGCTGACTCTTTATCTCGTTTACAGATGAACAAATTTCATCAATTAGCACCAAAGGCAAATAAAGCAGCAACTCCTTGTCCAAACCTGGAAGAGATTATTTGGACCTCACAATAGAAAATTTACAAGCTTTCGCTGTTGCAGATTCAACTAAAGCTTTGTTCAACAAGGGATATGAACATTATCTTAAGTTCTTACAACTACGAGGATCAACTTGGTCAACTTTCCAGTTACCACCTGTTTCCGAGAACTTGTTGATGCGTTTTATAGCTTTTTGCGAAACTCATAAGCATCTGAGATATTCCACCATGAAATCTTACTTATGTGGTATACGTTTCTTTTACTTACTAAAAGGGGGTTTTAATCCATTAGAGAACTTTGTTGGTAAACCATTACCAAATTTAAAATCAGTATGAGTAGGTTAAAAAAAAGAAGCATGTCATTATGCCTAAGAGAATTCGTTTACCTATAACTTTCGATATTTTACACAGAATGTGTTTTTTACTACGCAATTGCATTTTTGATAGTTTTACAGATGTTTTGATAGAAGCTGCATGTGTAACAGCTTTTTTCGGGTTTTTAAGATTTAAGATGTGGTGAATTTTCTGTTCATGATACAAAAAAATTTGATCCTGAATCAAATGTGTGTCTTAGTGATGTTCAAATCTCAAATGACAGTATTCTTGTGTACCTGAAAAAATCTAAGACTGATCCTTTTAGATATGGTATTACTACTCCTTTGTTCAAACTCTTCAGATATATGTCCTGTTGTTGTATAACAAAAATACTATAGACTCAGAATGAGTATTTTTAGCAATTCTGAGTCCTTTTTTATTACTAATAAAGGTGGTCCATTATCAAGAAACTTTTTCATTTCTCATGTAAAATGTACATTAGACAAGTTAGGATTATCTAATGAAAAGTATAACGGTCATTCATTCAGGAGTGGTGCTGCAACTACTGCTCACAAAGCACGACTGGAAGATCATCTTATTTACACTTTGGGACGATGGTCCTCAGATTGTTATACCAAATATATTCATACCTCTCCAGATATATTTAGACAAGCTCAAATTCAAATGACCTCTACTTTGAACAATTAAAATTTGTACTGACAGCAAGGAGTGGATTGATTTTTATCTCATTATTTTCAACTTGGGGCTACAGCTGCAAGCATCTGTATTTGGCTATTTCGATACAAAATTTTTAGTCAATCTCTAAAATTTTATCTCAATTCCAAGTTTCAAGATTTAGCTAGAGTTATCTCCCTTTGTTTATGGAAATAGAACATTATACATTATTGGTTGTATAAGTCCCCAGTTGCCATGCTGTAAATAAATTTACATGTTTTTATATTCTTAAATAAATAATAGTTTAGTACTTAGTCTTTGTATATATTATTATACTTCTCATCGTACTTAGTTTATTACAAACTGCAGACATGTGTTGATTAGGAATTGAGGTTTGGGTTTATGCATATGAGACAGCAACTCAATGCAAGAATTATCATTGCTGTGTTTAAAGTGTGATATTGGATAAATGAAAGAGACATTAATTTGATAGTAGATATAATCACGCTATATAAATGGTCTAGAACAAGTGAAGTCATAAACAATACACATCACACCAAAAACTATTGAGTGGATACATTTAATTTAGAAAATCGATTGAAAAAATGAACCCCAAAGTATAACCAAAAAGACACACACACAAAATGTGATTCAATACCATCAACAAATCATTACTTGCACTCATGAAAACATAAAGGAAACAAACACACTCGAAAAAAATCTATATTTCACAAAATGTTAACTTACTTTTGATTTTTTACAAAAGATTATGCTTATGGTTTGAAATAGAAACGGCATAACCTACATGATCAGGTTATACTCCAAAAACAAGAATTGTTTATATACTCAAACGATCTCAACACATCATGTATATACCCAAACGATCTCATCACATCGTTTATATACCCAAATGATCTCATCACATCATGTATATACCAAAAATATCTCATAACATCGTGTATATACCAAAAAGATCTCATCACATCGTGTATATACCCAAACAATCTCATCACGTCGTGTATATAACCAAACGATCTCATCACATCGTTTATATACCCAAACGATATCATCACATCGTGTATATACCCAAACGATCTCATCACATCGTGTATATACCAAAAACAAGCTCATCACATCGTTTATATACCCAAACGATCTTATCACATCGTTTATATACCCAAACGATCTCATCACATCGTTTATATACCCAAACGATCTCATCACATTGTGTATACACCCAAACGATCTCATCACATTGTGTATATACCAAAAACAAGCTCATCACATCGTTTATATACCCAAACGATCTCATCACATGGTGTATATACCAAAAAGATCTCATCACATCGTGTATATACCCAAACGATCTCATCACATCGTGTATACACCCAAACGATCTCATCACATCGTATATACACCCAAACGATCTCATCACATCGTGTATACACCCAAACGATCTCATCACATCGTGTATATACCAAGAACAAGCTCATCACATCGTTTATATACCCAAACGATCTTATCACATCGTTTATATACCAAAACGATCTCATCACATCGTTTATATACCCAAACGATCTCATCACATTGTGTATACACCCAAACGATCTCATCACATCGTGTATATACCAAAAACAAGCTCATCACATCGTTTATATACACAAACGATCTCATCACATGGTGTATATACCAAAAAAATCTCATCACATCGTGTATATACCCGAACGATCTCATCACATCGTGTATATACCCAAACGATCTCATCACATCGTGTATATACCAAAAACAAGCTCATCACATCGTGTATATACCAAAAAAAACAAGCTCATCACATCGTTTATATACCCAAACGATCTCATCACATCGTGTATATACCAAAAACAAGCTCATCACATCGTTTATATACACAAACGATCTCAACACATCATGTATATACCCAAACGATCTCATCACATCATGTATATACCAAAAAGATCTCACCACATCGTGTATATAACAAAATCAAGCTCATCACATCGTGTATATACCCAAACGATCTCTTCCAGTAAGATTTTCTACATCTATCTACACAAGTTTTGTTTGTTTATTAGTTTTTAATGAAAAAAAAACACACTTTTATATGATTTTCAAATATTTTGGTCTCTAGCATCACTGAAGAGACATTTATTGTCAAAATGTGCATCTGGTGTAGTCAAATTGGTACCGTTAATTCTATCGTATATATGATTTAACAGTACACTTATATGAACAATTCAGTTATATACAATGATTTAATTTGTCTTGACGATGTGTATTGTTTCTTTGTATACATTGAGTAGCTGGTTAAAACTTCAAATGAACGTCATGAATTGCTGACGAAAAACATAACATTATTCTATAATTTCAAAATAACGGTCAACCAACCTGTGAAAATCAACTGGCGTCCGTAAAAAAATCCATTTAATTATTTGTTAAATTAATTCCTTTGACCAATTGTCTATTTTATTTGATATTAATGGGTGCTTATCTGTTAAAAAGAATTAAAATCATTTAGAATTACGGAATATATCTCCCTCATGTAACTCCAGATTTGACTATTCTTTAGGCCGTCCTTTTTGTTTGATCAGCTTTTCAACGTTTTATATGTTTTTTTTGGGGTTTTTTTTCAAATATTTTGGCCTCGAGCATCACTGAAGAGACATTAATTGTCGAAATGCGCATTTGTTGCAGTAAAATTGGTTCCCGCAAAACTATAATGACAAATATAACTGTATTTGGCTTTAAATACTAGCTTGTATCGACTGCGAGTACTCTGAAATCTGTATACGTACTTTGTGTCTTTAGTCTTTATGTTAGTTTTTTGTCGTGCTTTGTGTCGATATGATGTGGCAAGGTTTTTTTAACTGATTTGTACTAATGTTGTAATGTTACACCAATATTCACTGTCCAAGGTTAGGGGTAGGGTTGAACACTTGCAAACATTTTTTTATCCCGCCATGTATGTGCCTGTCCCATGTCAAGTAATTCAGCTTCATTTGGACTCGAGACCAAAAATTTTGATAGACAAAAGATAGAATACGTTGGTGAGGATCACTCGAAAAAGAACATAAACATCGTCGTAGGTTAACTTTGCCTGAGGGATTCGCTACCTTAGCTTTACACTAACACAATGTATATATCGTTTGAATCATTCAAAAACCGAATAAATGACTACGCGACAAAAAGAGCTGGTGTTGAAGGTGAGAAAATGACGGATTAATGACAGAATTAGTAAAGTGTGAAATAGCAAAATTGAAACTTTAAAAGAAATTCAGTCTTCGAGTTGTTCTTAAACATGTGATGGTATTGTTGATATTTAAAATTATTTGTAAAGCATATAATTTGGTTTATAATTGTTTCGATAGCTGCTTTATATTGCTCGGTTGATGATGACTTCTCTTACTGATCTATAACGACTTTCAGGTGTTTTTTTTCGTTTCTGTGTCTCGTCAGGAATTTATAGCTTAGCGGTCAGATCACTATTCGAAAAGCACAGTCTTTGACATTGTCTAGTAATATCTGAGTCATTATTGATAAGTGGACATAATCAAATCAAACTGGTATGTATGTTCTTTTACCAAACAACAAATGTACTTTAACTGCGAACTTGCGACCATAATTGAACGTTTATTTGAATAAAACTGTACTTGTTATGAAGTATTCAGTCATTCGAAGAGTTGCTTTTTTTTCCTGAAACGCTTGAACATATCTTTATATAATATCGTTTAGAAGAAGAAATGTATTTTAACTTTAGGCTAACTCATAGTAAAAACAATTATCTGATTCGGATTAACATGTTTCATAGAATATTCGGCCGTGTGAAGAGTTGCTGTTTTTCCTTGATATAAAGTGGATTTATCTTTTACTATCATTCACTGAACTCGTATCTTACGGTTTTTGTCGAGAAATGTGTATTTCCATTTAGGGCCTGCAGCAAATGAGAAAATTAACAGATGTGAGCTTTCTTGTTTTTGTAAATACTCAGCCATTTGACGAGTTGCTGTTCTTTCTAGATACATTAGAATTTTACATTTATGTTATTATGTATCATAATTTGTTGTTTGTATATTCAATTCTTCTTTGATTTTTTACATATGACTTGAAGGCTTCCATATACCCCTTTTAAAGATCCCTCCTCGCTTAATATCTTTCAACTTGGGGAATTACTCAGCTCATATCATTTTTTATAATCTGAGTAATGGCCATGCATGGCTTCTTTTTTTTTTATCACTGGTCAGTCTTTTAAATGACATTTTTTTTATCCCCCAAGTTATATCTACGGTTGATAGGGCATCTCACGTTGAATTTCCTGTCAATCACTATTTCGCAATCATCTATAGTTCGCGCAAAATAAACGCATTACAACAGATCGGGATTTAAGGAATTGACGGAAAATATTTAAAGAATTAGCCAAAATATTTTCAAAATTAGCTGAGAAGATTTCCCAAAGTCAATACTATATTGTTTCTTTTTTTGGTTATATATTTTATATTTCTTTTATATTTGTCAGTTTTCTCAGTTAAAATTATTCGTGTTTAGTTAGACAAACATTTTGTCTGTATTATAGCACCACCAGCCACTTAATTACTGGCAGTTTATTATAACTTGGTACAGGTCACTGAGGTCAATTGCAAGTGTATACCAGTTGCAACCTGTAGACGACGAGGATTTATTTTGTCGAGTAGCACGTATCGAGTCATAAAAAGTAAGTATCAAGTTGCAAAAAGTGAGTATCGAGTAACAAAAATAAGTATCGAGTAGCAAAAAGTGAGTATCAAATTGAAAAAGTGAGTATCGAGTAGTAAAAAGTCCGATCAGTTTTTCAGCGCTATTTACGTGCCAACCCTCAGTGCTAAACAACTGGGAGTAAAATGTAACCTGTTCTGATAGTATTTAAACAATGTCGTTTTTATATTTGCCGTCCGAGCATTTTAGACGATTCCAAAATTTGTTTTCAGCTTTCTGTTTTTTTTTTTCTAAATTAAAGAAATATTGTTATTTTAAATGAGAGCAAAAACTTCCATAATGGGTCGAGTCTGAAAAAATATGATAATTAATCTAATGTTCTTAATTCTGCATATTCTTACTTGTTACAATTACTCTTTTACTAAAATATTTTTTTAATAATTGCAGAAAAAAACAAAAGTAGGCAAAAAATGACTTAGAATGGCAGTATGTGCCAATTGTCAATAGATAATTTTTGGTTGAAAATTGTTGCTTATTACGATTTACTCTATCTAATATTGCTTTCGTTAAAAACACTCAAATCGGAGAAAATTGTCACTGAGGGCAATAACTCGCTAAAGGAGTAGACAAACTGATTTTTTATCATGTTGACATGTCTGTAGATCTTATATAGCTGATTGACTTTGATGTTTAAAGTTTGAATTCTCTCTGTGTTTTATAGTTTTCAACATCTTGTTTTTGCTGATTGTTTTAGCTGTGTACAGTTTCTCTTTATCGACCATAAGTTTTAGCAAAACACAAAGGATACAATCATCATTAGAAGGGGAAGTTGACCGAAGATTCAGGCCAGATTTGACTTTCTTGTATATCTTGCCTGGCTAATCATTTTTGATGTATAAAGTTTTTTCTCGATTTATAGCAGTTTCAAGATTACCTTTAATTAGACTTAAAAATGGTAACAGTCGTCATCTAAAGACATAACGCATATATGTAGTTTATAGACAATTTCGATCATTTGATTAAGTAGTCTTGTTGGAAATGTTCGCTATTAAATTTTCCATCTATCTCTAAAAGTTTTCAATACAAATGATTTAAATATGCTAAATTACTTTCTATCCGAGGCCCAAGGATGCTACATGATTGACCTGGTATGTTTGCATAAAATTGATACAATACAATTAGAATAACATTTCAAGCAAAAACTCAAAATCAAATTGTTATTCAACAGTGTGCTTTATTACATATCATAGTGTATTAATGTCCCTTCGAATGTTTTTTTTTATCTATATTTAGCACAAGTTTTGGTTCCAATTAGCCCAGTAATTACAAAGAACCAGACTTTTACAAAAGTTTACAGACAAAGATGGCATTTGGCAAGATGTGAAAAGCTTAATTTACCCTGTAGACCAGGTCAACAACAACAAAAAAAAGAGTTAAAAATCGTCGTTTCAAGTCATTTTAAGTATTATTGTGATTTTCTATGTAAAATACTTTTCAAGTAAAACAAAACTGTAAAATTTGCAAAAAGCTGATCAACACCTATCTACCATAATATACCGGTAAGACTATTTTCATATTATTGACATTTGACTCCGGACTATATAATTTTTTGGCAGGTTACCTACTCTGTGGTAGGACATCCTGGTACTCAGTCAACTAAGAGCAACCGAAAGAAGTAAAATCAAACATATAATGGGTGAAACATGGGGGGAAAGGTAACTGTTTTCCGATGGTTTTGTCGTATATAGAAAACATAAAACAGTCACCCCCCCCCCCCCCCCCAAAAAAAAAAGTACCGATTGTTAGCTTGGTTTTACATCTTTAATTTGCTCTTACTTGACCGAATACCAGGATGTCCTACCGCAGAGTAGGTTACCTGTTGAAAAAATATAAACTCCTGAGTCAAAATTCGGTAATATGAAAATAGTCTAATCAGTTATCCATTTTTACCGGTACCAGCCATTATTTTTGTCAGGTGGCAACAGCATATGGGCTTTTTACAGAAGATATGCTATGCAAGATTAATTACTGTTAATTTTAATAACATTTGATTATGCAGTTTCGAAGGGAAATATTTTAGACGGACAATGGAAAAAAATATGACAATGGCGAACGCCCAGTGATTGTATAACTTCATTATGATCTTAAGAGACAGGTGAGTTTAGATGAAAGATCTTTGAATTATGAACTGAAAGATTTGTTTTACATTTTGTCATCAGCATTACAAAAATTGATGGTTGCTAGGCATTTTACACGATATGAGAATGGCTACTTAAGACTACTGTGACGATAATGACCACTTAGCCCCTTGTTGTAAACCTATATATATGCCTGAGAAAACAGCCTGAGTACTTATTTTGAATGATTTAAAGTTTCCTAAACACTAAAAACACACAAACATATCTATGATGTTTTAAGTCAGAACAGGAGACCACGCGGCTGATGATTAACTGAAATACACATGAGTAAAATCATGTCTGTAAATTATTTCTGCTCTTAAAAGGAATTTGACATTCTAATTGAAAGAAAGAATTATATTTTAGTTGCAAAATTTCGGAATTTTGTCATAGAGATCAAAACATTGATGATTGCTAGGCAGTTTCCAACTATATGAAAATGAATACGTAAGTCTTTGGTAACGATATTGACCCCTCACCTTTTAATAAGGATCTATATGACAGTTCATATTAGTCTGCACCCAAATATCTATGGTTGCAAGGTACTTTTATATCAAGTAAGGGTTGCTGCTAAGAACTTTTGACATGGCCTTGACCTCTGGCAATTTAACCTTGTTACCAAATCAAATCAATAACCGTTCTGAACATTTTTTCTATTCAAGGTATTATTGGTATATTTGTAACCATTTATGACAAAATCTAATAAAATAGACTCAAGGTCAAAGGTCAAAGTCATCAGTAACCCTATATCTTTGGATCAAACTTAAGGTTTTTTACAATTGATTTTTATCCTTTATCTGTCATAGTTTATGAGATATTTTAATAACAAGGGCCAAATTATTTTACAAAACAACAAAAAATTCTCTTTTAGGTTCCCTTAGCAACCACCATAGCAACCTGAATCCCAAACCTTTAGTCATGAATTATTACTAGGCAACAGTGTTAGTTTACATTAATAACTTCAATATAAATGGTTGTTGATGCAAAAGTGTTGTGTAATTAGTTCATGCAAAATGCCTATAATTCTTGAATACAGTGAAAACTCCCTTATTTTAATCAGTGATGCAGCCTTCTCCCTTTTTCATTAGAATTATGTTTTATCTTTTATCTACTACTAGTAACTAATTTAATGTTATATTTTAATGACCAAATGTTATAATATTCATCAACATTGAAATGTGTGCATGATAACTGCCTGAAAATGGTAATTGTTCTACCTAAAACAATGCAATTTTGAGCCAAAACCAAGGGGATCCGTAACCATGGCAACGGGAACATAAAACAAATATGTCAATATATTTCTTAAATGTTTTTCAATAGCTACCAACAAACAAAATTTCAAAAAAATCTGAGACTATGCGTGCCGCAACTTAGATTCAAACAAAGTATTCTCTGAAACTGACATTATCAAGATGCTTGATTTCTTGATTGTTACGTTTGGAGGACGTGTTTTTCAACAAACTGTCGGAATTCCAATGGGAACCAATTTTGCTCCTCTTCTTGCCGACTTGTTTCTTTATTATTATGAGGCTGACTTCATACCAGAGATGGGTCCGATTACTTTCAATGTAATTGATTAAATTACAATAACTTTGTCAATTGTACGATTAAATTAAATTAATGATTACATCATTTTT
The DNA here is from genome assembly GCF_021869535.1 of Mytilus californianus. Lineage (NCBI taxonomy): Eukaryota > Metazoa > Mollusca > Bivalvia > Mytilida > Mytilidae > Mytilus > Mytilus californianus. The sequence goes on from NW_026262745.1 coordinate 8,873,926, forward strand.
CAAAGTAGCTGATTAAATTAATGATTACATTGGCAGGTAATCATGATTACATCTGATTACAATGAATTTCAAAATAACCCATTTGAATGATGTTAATATACAGATATATAAAGATTATAACTGTAGCATGTTATAAGAAAGGATTTTATGTGATAAAATTTTCTACATTATGAAATGTCTGTACTAAGTCAGGAATATGACAGTTGCTATCCATTTATTTGATGTGTTTGAGCTTTTGACTTTGCATTTTGAATTTTCCATGGAGTACAGTATTTTTTATTTTACTTTTTGATATGTTATTGAACAATTACCTCAAAATTCGTCGATTTAATATACCCCAAAGATTCACAACATATATACATGAACATTTTGTCACTGATTATGGCCCTTTACACTTTACCATTAGATGTATATAATTATTAATCTTTGAAATATTTTGACTTCGATTGAATAAAGGTAAATAACATAAATAAAACAGTCAATATTCAAATAAACTTTTATATGTGAATATATGTATAATAGTTTTTACTTAGCTTAGGCTAACAAGGACTTTCAATACTGTTACAGTTTATTTATTCATATTTTTTTGATTTATTCAATAAAAATTAAACTCAGGGTCTTAATTGTCCTTATTAACCTCAAATAAATCTAATAAATCAAACATATTATAATAATAATCCTTATCATTAGATGAGTCAAAAAAGTTTGAAGTTGTCTTTGTATGTCCAGATATAACACCTGCATAACTTAAAAATTTTCACACAATTTTATGATTTTTTTCATTGTAATCAGAATGTAATCAAAAAGTAATCAGGATTACAAGGTATTTTGAAAAGTAATTGATTAAATTAAATTACATGTAATCAGATTTTTGGCTGATTAATGATTACAATGATTACTTGAAAAATTGTAATCGATTACAGCTGATTAATGATTACAATTACAATTACCCCAAGTCTGCTTCATACAGGAACTTCTTAGGAAGAAAGGAAGAAAGCAATATCCTTTAACTTTACGTTCCGCTATATAGATGATGTTCTTTCACTAAATAATACAAAATTTGGTGACTATGTTGAAAGAATCTATCCCATCCAACTAGAGATAAAGGATACTACAGATACAGTCAAGTCTGCCTCATATCTTGACTTACATTTAGAAATTGACAATGAGGGTCGGTTGAAAACAAAACTTTACGACAAAAGAGATGATTTCAGCTTCCCTATTGTGAACTTTTTCTACATTTCTATGTAGCAACATTCCAACAGCGCCTGCATACGGAGTATATATCTCCCAATTGATACGATATTCCCGGGCTTGTATTTCCTATCATGATTTCCTTGATAGAGGATTGCTGCTCACAAGGAAGCTATTAAACCAAGAGTTCCAAATGGTGAAGTTGAAATCATCCCTTCGTAAATTTTACGGACGCCATCACGAGTTGGTTGACTGTTATGGAATAACCGTTTCACAGATGCTATCGTATATGTTCCGTATGTCGTAACTACAATACCCTTCCCTTTTCACGAATGTGACCTACCGAATTAGACTATTTATCGGATTTGTAATAACATAAGCAACACGACGGGTGCCACATGTGGAGCAGGATCTGCTTACCCTTCCGGAGCACCTGAGATCACCCCCAGTTTTTGGTGAGGTTCGTGTTGCTTAGTCTTTAGTTTTATATGTTGTGTCATCTGTACTATTATTTGTCTGTCTTTTTATTTTTGGCCATGGCGTTGTCAGTTTTTTTTCGATCTATGAGTTTGACTGTCCCTCTGGTATCTTTCGTCCCTCTTTTAGTTGGTAGCTACAGAGAATTGTTATTAATTTTAAGCATTTGCTTCTTAATCTGGATAACCTGATTCAATGTCCTTCGGTTTGATCATGTTGCCTTTACTTCTTCGTGTGTTTTTATTTTGAAAGTAGCAAGTTAAACATTGATGATGCGAGGATATTTAATTCTATAAGGGGTTCTAACATTTCCATGTTTTAGTTTCTTAATACTCAAGCTATGGTGAAGTTGATTTTGTTTTTTATAGTAAACCTTAATAATAAAAGCTGACTTTGCACTTCATATATGTTTGCATGCATATCACCAAACAAGTGTGAATAAGGCTAATTAAGTTCTCTCATTCAGATAACTGATACAAATATTGCAGCACTATCATTGCATATAATGGAATTAGCAGCTGATCAATTTATGTTTTAATATTGAAATTTAAAGTTTTTTTTTTGAGGAAAAAGGGTTAGTGGGAATTACCCATGTTCCCCCGCTAGTAATCTGGATGAAAAATTTCATGCCAAATTCCATCTATATTTTGAAGATATTTGCAGTGACATATTATTCTCAGAATGACTTGTTTTCTAAAAATCGTTCACTTTACATGGTGTAGCTTGACAGATTAAAAAAAATTGATAGTCAAATGACCAAATAATATCACTTAGTTGTAAACTTATATAAACTAAAAAAAAAAACAACATTTGAGTCTCAGGTCTACCGTGCAATATTAAAAATTGAGGTGTGTCAAATTGTCATCCTTTCTAAAGTTAAAATGTCTTATATATGTTTAATGTTAAGCATAAAACCATTTCAAATTGGCTTCTTCTAGAGTATTACGTAAAAGAAGAGATAAATTAAGGTAGGATCGAAAGAATATGACAACTGTTTTCCATTTGTTTGATGTGTTTGAGCTTTTGATTTTGCCATTTGATAAGGGACTTTCCGTTTTGAATTGTCTTTGGAGTTTTGTTTGTTTTTTTACTTTATTTTTAGAAATAAGAAAATCTTCTCATCAAGTACTTGAACCAATTGATTGAAAGCAACAAAACCATGAAAGGGTTATAATTAATGTTTGTTCTATTAGTGGCACCCACTATGTTGTCATTACAGAAAAAATAAAATTCGGTATTTTATTCCTTGATTAGTCATGAACGAAGTTAGAAGACATGATTTGGGTACACAGATTGGAGCATATTAATAGTCATGTAAGACTGATACTCTGTATTTGTCAAACTAGTCATTATGGCGTCTGTTAAATTTAAGATTAGATTAATTCATTTTTTTTTTAAATCCTGGCTTCAGTATCTTCCTTGAAGAAGTAACCCTTTGTTAAGAACATCCTTAAAGAGAATTTTTGATATCTCACGTTCGTTATGTTATATATCCATTATCATACAAGTAATATTTTCCGATTTTAAAAACTTCGAAACTTCGAAAACAGACAACTTCGATTTGTTTGACCTAAAAGTAAAAATATCTTTCGTCATTTCTTAGAAAAAGTATAAAGTTTTCTGTCGATTTTTTTGCGTATTATGAATATTATAATATCGCTTTTGTGCTTCCTCTATCAGGTTACACATTAGTCCATCCCCGTTTTTTGTTGGGTACTTGTAGCTCAATCTTTGATATCTAAAAGTTTAGGGTTATGAAGACTGTTGTTTGTCGTTACTTACATTTTCGTTTTGGTCATTTTGGGCATCTGTGTTGTCTGTGTTTTTACTTCGACTTATGATTTTACATTGCCCCTTATGATCTTCTCCTCTTTTAAACATTGTCATATAAGCGGGAGGTTTGGCTAGCCATACACCAGGTTCAATCCTCCATTTTTTCTTAAAATGTCCTGTACCAAGTCAGGAATATGGCAGTTGTTATCAGACAGTCCGTTTCTATGTATGTTGGCGTTTGCTTTTGTTGTAGTTCAGTGTTTCTGTTTTTCCGTTGTTTTCTTCTTATAGTTGATGTGTTTCCCTCGGTTTTGTTTTAGCTTAATCAAATTATAACTATTGAACAGCGATATACTACTGTTGCCTTTATTTAACAACCTGTAGAATATTGCATCAGCTGGAAAATTTATACACCGTTTGCTGATTGAGTTTTGATACGCGAAAAAGGAAATTTTACATAAGGAATAATTGAAGATATATTTCTTTCCAAATTATTTGAACCAAATAATTATAAGCATAGAAATACAAAATCACTGACATAGATGTGACTTCCACGTTGATCCTGATTATTCAAATGTTTAATACAATACAGAAAAATCTAATAAGAAACATAACTATGACACATTGGGAGCAAAGTACCAGTAACATTTTGAAACCAAGAAGAGCAAGACATTTATAGCTTACTATGCGGTATGGGTTTTATTTGTTGTTGAAGGCAGTAAGGTGACCTAAAGTTGTTCAATTTTATGTAATTTGGTCTCTTGTGGTGAGTTGTCTTATTATTCAATTATTCCACATCTTTATTCTATATGATTATCACAAAGGATCATTTTTAACAAAGACGTTAATCTTCATTATTGTCAAGAATTGCAGGAATAAGCTACTTTTACAGCTAAACTTTTGCAACATTATACGAAAGATCATATATAAGTTCAGAATAATGAAGAACATCTATTGTTTGTTTCTTGTAGCAGATTAAATGTTATCCTTTTGGTTTCCATTACTCGACAGACGTCGTGTTTCGGTTGATATTTACATTGATTTATTTCTATACTAAAGTGAGTAAAGTTTTTATTTAAAAGAGAATTGGATAAATTATACAGAAAATAAAAATATGATGAAATGAACTCAATACTTTATTGAATTTATATTTAATAATTTTGATAGATGATTTCGTCCTACATGACAACTATTGTGTAGAACAGATTTATTGTATGAAAGAAACGTATTATTATTCACATACGTAGATCTTGTTACGCTCTATACTAGACTTGTAATTACAAATGTTAAACTAAGCAGAGCTGTTGACGTTACAAAGAACGTAGTCATTTCAAATCCTTCGATCATTTAAGCATATAGCAAAGTTAATACAAATCCGAGAAAAGTTTTAAAATAAATATCCTCTTTCATAAAAGTATATTTCAATAATACACGATGAATTTAAACAAATTAATAGATGATGATGTTCATAATTTATAAGGTATCAAGATCGTTTTATGGCTTGGGTTTTGCTTCAGATGCACGATGCATACGTTGCTTCAGTCCCGTTGTTTTTCTTGACAAAAGACGTTTGATATTTTTGAGATTGCGCTCCGTGTTTTTCCGAGCTTTTCTTTCCACGTTGTCCGCCTTCTTCTGCTTTGCCGCCTTTATCTTTCTTGTAATCAGCTGGTAGACCTTTGTTTTAAGCTTTTTGTCATCTACATTTTCTCCCAAGTTTCTTTTTTTGATAGAATCATTGGCTTTCTTTATTCCACGTTCATATACTGAAAGCAATGAGATACATCATTTTATACAAAACTTAAGACAGGGACAGCGCAAAGTTGAAAACAATCGGAACTATTTAATTGTCTTGAATTATTTCTATTATTTATTTACATATGAGTTTACTTGTTTCACCGATTTAATTTGTTGATTTGGACATAAAACATTTACTTATAAATGGTTAAATGAATCTCAAGAGTCAATTAACCACTATACATCGAAAGAAAATGAATAATAAAAAAAAGCAAAGGTCCACAAACTATATAGAAACTTCAAGAAATCATCATTTAAGCCTTGAAAAGATCTGGACCCATGTGCTCTGATTGGGTAGACATTTCTTTTTCAACTAGTGACAACAATCAGGCAACTAAAAATACTAAAACGGGGTAATTGAACAGTTGTTTTTTTTTAAAATTTTTTATGCAATGTTGTTTCTTGATCTTTCCAAAATACAGTTCGGTATGATAATAATGAATAATGAATAAAGTCGATCTACAATGTATTAAAGGCTGTAATTTGTTGACGTAAATTATACTCCTATCCTTTGTCTTTGAGAGTGTTTTGAATATTAAACTATCAATATACCTGTACAGAACCATTCGTTTTCCATACTGGAACAACTGTCCGCTCCACTACATATGTCATTGATATCGACACAATGACCACTGATGCATTCTTTGACATTTCCATTTGTGAGATCTGTATTTTGAAAAAAATTGTGAAATAAAATAATGATTTTGATCATTCAAAAACTAATATTTATTCTAATTACTAACAGAAAATCTCCGTTATTGTTTTCGTTGGCAGAGCGGTCTAAGTACTTTATCTACTGTATCACTAACCTGAGGTTGCGAGTTTGAACCCCTCACATTGCAGGTGCTTTTGAATCTAATCTTAATTGACTTTCGGACGGTCGGTCTTCCTGCACTACTAAAAGCTGGTAGTCATGATATAGGAAAAAATGATAAAAATTGCGTTAAACACCAACAATTAATCATATAAGCTAATTGATCAGTTGCATGCAGCTTGCTTACATAAATGTCTTTTCTTGTAAATCAATTTGAATTTTCACCTATTTAAGTGTCTAAATGTTCAATGTGTACACATTTCATGATCCACAAACTTAACTTTGTAGTCAAATGATTCATGAATGTAACTAAAGTCTGCACATGTCAATAATTTTTGACATTTTGATGACAATATTAACAGTTTTAACATCTGACCCATGAATGGCTTTGTTAAGTAAGTTAATATGCTGCTGAAGTTAATTACTGGACATTATGCAATTGTATTGAACAAACATCATTTTCTAGATTAACGCAATTTTGTAATGGTGAAAAATTCGAAACAATATCTATCTTAAAGAGAATGAAATGCATAACTACCTTAAACAATGCTTCGACTATATTTTATTAAATAACGTACTTACCACAGTCATAGTAATCATACCAATCATTCCAATCATAGTTATCCAAATAATCATCAGCATACCAATCGTAATATTCATAATCATCATTCCAATCATAATCATAATCATCTGTCCAGTAATCATAGTAGCCATCTGTCAAAATACAAACCCAAAATAAGTGACATCACCAATAATATATCATATTCATTAGCTGCAAGTCAATTAAAAGTCATAAACCAGGAAGGACATGTTTAATTCTAAAAAAATCGTTAGAATTATATTTTTGATTTATAGTAGATTATTGAGATAACTTTTTTTTCTTGGAACAGAACTATTTTGTGCAAAAATACCGCCCGCCTCTTTTTTTTGGCTAAATTAAAGATTTTTCCCTATATAAAATCTGTTATTACCATTCTTTTCTAAAGTAAATTTGAAGACGAATTAAACGTTGTTTTATACAATTATATTTTCAAGGTAACGATTAAGAATTCTTAGCCTGATATTTAAAATTTTGCCAAATTTACAAATCATGACACCAACTAATTGCAAATAAGCAAGTTGTTAAAGTAAAACAGTGTGCCATATATGTCGGTCAAGACTATACAATGACAGTTCTCGCAATATCTCCAGAGGGATGAACAGAATAATTATTATCAACTGAAACAAAACACTGCACTGAAATAGATAAGACAGCTCTACATGTGTCTCCTCAAGTTGTTTTTTTTTTCTTGCACATCACCCAATGAATAATAGGCTTGCTTTTAACTGTATAATTTTTCAGTTACAAGTTTTTAAATTAGTTAAACGTGTTAATTTTTAGGTCTTATTTACGGATGTAAACAAAAAATATTTGATAGTTCTCTAGGTATGAACATTTTTATTGAATTTTGTTGTTTAACGTAGAAAATAATTTGAAATTAAAGAATGAATCTGCCTTAAATATAAGTCTGATTCCTTTTCTGATTTGGCCAACATGTTTGGTCCTTTCAGACATGAACGTAAGGAATGTAGCGTGGTCAAACATTTTTTAAGTGCTATACCACCCATTAAATAATTCATAAAGGTTTATGAAACATTAAGACAATATATTATTTCTTACCCCATCGTTTGTTAGGTTTGGTTGGAACAGATACAACAACTGTGACAGCAATTGCAATTAACAGCGGCAGTAGCAAAGATTTCTCCATTGTAAAACTGTGAAAAACAGAATTATTTATAATTGATTTAACCTTCCTATTACATAATTGTGTTATCCATGTTGTAAATTTTGTACAAATTTGGCACATATACATACTTTATTTTAACAACAAACTCAAAGTAAATCAAATCTCTCAATAAAATATTGCATAATGATAAATTAAACTTAATAAAAAAAAAAGCTTAAAGGTTACAAGAGCGCAAGTATTCGTACTGCATTTTTCAAAGGTGTACCAGTGGTGTTCCATATTTAATTTTTTGATGACTACACAAACTAGAAAAAATGGATAGCAGTTTCTGTTACTAGAAATGTCAACGTTGTATAACCGCTAACAAATATGTCTCGGTGATGCGGCAAAAGTTGACTAAAATTACAGTTGAAAAACAACGTCTATTTTTTCGCTTAATGAAAAGGGCACTGTTTTTAGGTCAAGGAACAGTAAATTGCCTATGTCACAGATTTTGGTGAATTTTGCATACAACTTTGGTTTATTGATTTATATCTGAAAATCTTTCATTTTCTGAAATATTACTGATTGATTTCTTTCAAATTAGGTAAACATTTGTATAGCAGGCACCTGCAATCGGCGAAAAAATCTTAAATTTGTCTTAAAATCATCAAATTTCCAATTTTAATAAATAAATTTTTCTTAAAAACCTATATGTTGTCGGTACAAAAATTTCCGTTTTAATGATGTAAAATAATAATCATGATAATAGGGTCACCGACTTCGTTTTCACGGTTTACATCAATCAAAGTGGTGAACTAAGTGAAAAAAATACAAAAAACGACAAATATTTGTAACGTTATCGCATTGTAGCCCGTAAAATGTCGATTTTTGACTTTTTTTTCACTAACAACAAGGTAACAGGTAATGCACCAAAAACGAAGTCGATGACCATATGATTATTCTATATCATTAAAATGGAAATTTATGTATTAACAACATATAGTTTTTAAAGAAAAATCTATGGATTTGAAACTGGAGATTTAATGATTTTAAGACAAAATTATGGACGTTTTTCGCCGATTTGCTTTCTATACAAATGTTCCTACTTTGAAAGAATTCAATCAGTAATATTTCAGAAAATAAAAAAGATAAAGGCATTTTTTTTTCGATTTTCACTGATAGTTCAACGAGCCAAAATTGTATGCAAAATTTACCAATTTCTGTGACATAGCCAATTTACTGTTCCTTGACCTTAATGGCTCCGACTATTTTGAGTACCATCTTAAAACTCTAAAAACTTGCCGGAAAAATGTAAACCAATAATTGCGCTCTTGTATACTATAGGCATATGGTATTTCAAAATCTGATAAAAAAAAAGGTGAAAAATGATTAATATACTTGAATGGTTTAGTTGTACTATAACAAAGTGTACATAGACTTTCTTATAAATGAAAATCCTTTATTTTCTCAATATCAATATCGGGAATGTGACAGTTGTTTTCCATTCGTTTGATGTGTTTGAGATTTTGATTTTGCCATTTGTTGGGGGACTTTCCGTTTTGAGTTTTCCTTGGAGTTTGTTATTTTTGTTATTTTACTCTTTTCTTATGAAATGTACTGCTAATAAATTACTGTCTGCTCGTACGCTAATTCAACCGACCATTTTTTCCGTATGGAGTGACCTTAACACTGACACTTTCGTTAGAAGCACAAGTGCGAGGGGGAAAACCGTGACGAAAGAAAAGGAAAGCACACGGGGAAAGAAGATATTTACCGATTCATCATTTAACATGGGAACACATTGAAAACATAAACATTACCAGAAATTCGTTCTATATGACTTTAAATAAAGTAAAACAAATGAAAAACATACTCTGTTACAAAATATTGTTATCAAGTGAAATAAAATAATTGCTTACGTCGGCGTTTTAGTATGATTGTAAGTTATAGCTTAATTGTTAAACGACAGTAAAAAACTTACCTGCCAACTGACAGGAGTACGACAGAGCGTCCAATTGGCAAAACATTTGTTTTATATCCCGACATTAATATCACATGTTAAAAAAATATAACCCGTAAATTTGTTTAACAAGCAAACGGAACAATGAACTCGATTTTAAATATTTTGATTCTTTTATTGTTGTCTGCAATGTGATATTCATCTGACAAAGCAAATTCTATTTCAAAAGTCAGCTTTTTAAAATCATTAAATGGTAAGATATCGAACAACAATATTTTTGCAAATTTACGCTGATTTATATCTGAAAAGCTAAACATAAAGACATATGTAGTCCTTAGTTTTTGGAGAAACAATTGACAATAATTTATGAAGACTTAGGGCGCCCAATCGAGGTTATTAATATTGATATGAGCTTATATGCTAGATTAATTTGGAAAAGCTAAATTATAGTGTAGATGTATTGAATTTTGGAAATGGTTAATTAAATATTTATGTCCTTGATTTCGCTCCTTAAAGACATGAATAGACAACCAAAAATACATAAAAAAGGAACAAACAACAATGAAAACAAAAGCTTGGTCCTACTTAAGCATCTCGTCTATAGAACACATAATCTATCCTATTTTTCAACCATACGATAAGAATGATCAAATGGCATCCTCAAGACTACATATTTTGGTAAATTGCTAAATATTTGATCAATTTTAATGGGAACTATTCAGACAAAAAGTGTGAGAGTGTGGATCCTCTTCGTAATAGATACAAATTATAAAATGTGATCTTTTAAACTTATCATTTTTGTTTCCCAAAAAGCGGGGGATGTGTTTTATTGATGTAAACATGAAAATAAATAAACCAAGAGTTTTTCATACATTTCACTATATCAAAAATTATTGTTTAACCATTTGTAGTATATCATAAAACGATAAATGAAGATTAAAAGATTTCTCGTGTTCAGGGATATATAGTCAGCAATGATTACTTATCAGGAGACAAGCACTTTGTCTGTTGATTTCGAATTTTGGAGTACAAGCGTATCACATCACCTGTAACTGTGTCTACTCTATTAAAAAGCCAGAAAGAATGAGAAAAAACGCAATAATAAAAACACCAACACCCACATTAAATTGATCATACGTACAATTTGATGCCGGTCAAATACATTTTATTGTTTAGGTGATGTTTTTCGTGATGATTATGTTTAAACTTATGTAGTGTCGATTTCAGTCGTTTTTCTTCATAACTTTGTTGAAGCAATTTTTTGTGTAAGGAGCACATCCCTGTTAATGAATTCCGGATATAAGATGTAAGTACTCATTGAAATGTGGGTAATTGAGTGACAGAACATTATCAATAAATCTGAAAGTAAAATTCAAGAACTTTGCAAGATGCCTTTTCGTTTTGTCTTTTAGAAAGTTCTGTATGCATTATACTTCATATGAGTACAATTAAAACCCATTTAAATATCAAACCAAATTATGGCTGCTTGCACTACAAGGCTAAAGAATAATCATCTTGTTTTAATTCAATTGTACCTTTTCTGTTGTTAATTGGTAAGCAATTTAGATGAGAAAGCCTTGGTAATAGCATATTTTCTATTAACAACATAAACACCTTATACTAAAATATAATTTTTGACGACACATTTACACCACAATCTACATGGAACCAAGAACAATCCTATGTCAGTAAGTGTTTCAGTTGGTAAAAAATATTGCAGCAATCAAATAAAAAACAAATCATATGAAATGGCATGTTCGTATAATATATCAACCAGATAAAAAAAATCAGATTTCAGGTTTCTTACTTTTTACCTATCCTCAAATCCTTTTTTAGTATTTTGAAGATTTTATTGATATGAAAGAGTTCTATTTAGAAATACTGCTTAAAAACTTCTTACTTTTATTCTTTACATTCATTGAAGCTGTAAACATTTGGTTTCAAAACCTCTGACGTAGGCTGTATCGTACCTATTCAGAAAAGTTATTGGTATGCAGTCAAGTGGTTCTTAAGTCGTTAAGAAGGCCATACTATATTGCCATTAAAAGAAGCTCAGGGGTGTCTTTTTAAATATTTATTGTCTTATAAATTAATGACCAGGATTGTTTTGTAAATATCTATACAAATTCAAACTTTAACTGAAATATTAACAAGAGGCCACAAAGAGCATGTGTTGCCCACCTGGGTATGGGTATCTTCAACTATGGCCGTTCTCCAACAATGTAGTCTAAATTTATTCTATTGAACTTGTTTGCTGATCGATTTGCTGTTTACAATGTTTCTTTATTCACCAATAATGAAATGTAAGTACTCATTGAAATATGGGTCATTGAGTGACAGAACATTATCAATATGCAATTGAAAGTCGTCCAGTAGTGGTGCACAATTAGTACACATTTAATATCGAACCCATTCTGAACATTTATATTCTGTCAGATTTTCTCTATCTATAGCGTTGTTCAAGATAATAGAACAACTTACATGTTATCCTATGTTATATTTTAAGCTATGCATTAATGTTGGTTAGAAAGCAGGACTTTTTGACACAATTTTTAATTAGATACCCTAATGATAATTGTGGCCGTGTTTAGGGCTAATTGACCAGTATTTTCAGAGAAGAATACTTTTGTAAAAGTTAATGGACGACGGACACCAAGTGATGAGAAAAGCTCACTTGAAACTCCTTAAATTCAACAGCCTTTTATGATACTGAAAGATTCGTTTCTACGTATTATACAGTCGACTTTGGTGCAGAGTTGTCGTTATTCAGAGATCATATTACTTTTTAATGCCGACATAGTTGTCTCGCCAGTCACTTAACATGTTAAGATATTCAAAAGATAAGAAGTTCAACATTGAAATGTGAAACATTGAAGCCACCAGGATAAATCATTGCATTGACTGCATGAATTGAGCAAACAGGCCTAAAATAAATCGTCGTTAAACAATTGTACGTACTTTTGTTTTGTATTTATTATATTTATATTCATATTTATGTTTATATCGGGTCATACATCATCGGCCATTCTTCGGAGGTTATTTTAATAGAAATAAGGAGATGTGGTATGAGTGCCAATGAGACAACTCACCATCCAATTCACAATGTGTACAAAGTAAACAATTATAGGTCAAAGCACGACCTTCAACACGGAGCCTTGGCTCACAGTGAACAGCAAACTTTAAAGGGCCCCAAAATGACTAGTGTAAAACAGGAAAACCAAAAGTCTAATCTAAATTAAAAAAGAGAAACGAGTTAATGTTTAATTTGATGACGTCTAGTCTTAAATACACAAGAAATGATGATAAATTATTACGAGTTCATGCATTGTAAATTGTTCTTGTTTGACTTTCTATAATTTGGATGTACGTTTTAGTATGTTATAAATCAAATAAGAGAATTTGATATAAGTCGGTGAACAAGAATTTGACAGCGTATGACCCTTTAGATAAAACGTTGATACAAGGAAGATTTGAAATACCCTTCCGGAGCACCTGAGATCACCCCCAATTTTTGATGGGGTTTGTGTTGCTCAGTCTTTAGTTTTCTATGTTGTGTTTTGTGTATTGTTGTTTAATTTGTCTGTTGGTCTTTATCTTTTTTTTTCTTTTTTAACCAGCGTTGTCAGTTTATTTTAGACTGATGAGTTTGAATGTCCCTTTGGTATCTTTCGTTTCTCTTTTACTTATTCAGAGATTTAATTTTTTAATTTTTTATAAGCATCCGTTTAAAAAAAAACCTAAGTATGTAGAAGACTTATACTTTTCGTTACAAATTGTATCATATGTTTTACATATATTTCATAAATAAAAGGAAATATATGAGAATATATGTAGTGATTTTTCCTATGTAGCAGGCTTAATTTCTCACACGCTACTGGAAATACTGTTGATTAATAGTATTTGTAGATTTAAAGAAGAAGGATATCAAAACCAGACATCTTTCCTTTCTGGCTTAAAACAATACATTATTGCTCTCAAATATCATGTATATTATTATATATTAGAATGGTAGGAATATGTATGCCAAAATTATCAACAACACACCATTTCTATAACGTTGATTGAAGTCATGTGTGAATATAATCTAACTTAGCTCTCATTTTCGGTCAAAACATATGGCAGTTATAGTACAAGTATCAATGTCGCAAATTTAAGGCGCCTCATATTAATAATGATCTCAGACGTCTATTATGAAATGAATAATTACAAAACCAAAGAAAATGTATAACATAAATGCCCTTCAACTTCGTGCTTTATTCGGCCTTTTTTTACTTTTTTATTCAAACTTCACTAATGATCTTTTGTAGATGAAACGCGCGTCTAGCGTACAAAATTGTAATCCTGAAATCTATGATGAGTTTATTCATCGACTTCATCGCGCACTACATATGTCTCTAGAAAAACACTTCAGGTACTCTTTGAAAAAAAAGAAGAAACGTTTGGGAGCATAAAAACCAAGTATGTCTACACATAACTGCCAAAATTATCTGCCGTCAACTTTTGTACCGACCTTAATGTTAGTGTATAAACGTATTTAATTAACTGATATGAATATAGAGATCCATCCGTCTTGCTGATCATCTTTGTTATTTAAAGTTGGTGTCTATTTATAATAGTTTTCAAAATAATAAACAGAACACTAAAAATGGGTATAAATCGTCTTGAAGAAAACAAAATAACCCCAATAAGGGGTTTTCTAACGATTTCAACTATGCTGACTTATTTTCAGATCTTGTCTTGCTGATCATTTTTGCTAATTTAAGTTTCTATCTATCTATGATAGTTTTTCAGATATAAGACAAAAACGCAAAAATTAATAAAAATCGGCATTAAAGGGCAATTACTCCAATGAGGAGTCGTCTGATAATTTCGACCAAGTTACTCATTTGTAAATCTTGTCATGCTGATCAGTTTTGCTATTTAAAGTTTCTCTCTATCCGTTATAATTTTCAAGATAGGCAAAACTGAAAAAAAATATTGTCATTTGAGGATAATAACTCCTATAAGAAGCCGTCTGACAGATTTGATATAAATGAACAATAAAAAGAGCTCAACATTGTTAAAATTCCAGCCCCTCCCCACCTAACTCCGTCAGATTTTTTTTTTTTGTAATTTATTTTTATTTTATCTGAAAAAACACCAAGCATTGTGATACATAAATACATAGACAATTAATAATACATGTACTAATATTAAATTTTTTCCATAACAGTCTAAAGTTAAAAAGTTAAAAATGCAAATTTTATATTATCTATATGATAATCATACTCATCATTTATCACTCTGGATTAGAGTACATGAATATGTTGATAATGTTAATGATGGCATCAGCCCTCTCCTCTTGCCACATGCATCACTGTCAGTACTATGATGTTGAACATTAAGAGGTACCAAGAGAGGCCACCAGAGATCATTAACAGATAAGGGTCAGACAGGACATGTTGGACAGAATCACAGAATAAATAACAACAGTAAATGACAACCTAAGTCTAGCGGAGACAATTCAAATAAACCCGTCAGATTTTATCTACTTATAGCGGTTTTCAAGATAATAGACAAAAACTTGTATTTTTCCCCTGTGTTCTATTTTTAGCCATGTCAGACATCTTGGTTGGCTGGCGGGATAATCGGACACATTTTTAAACTAAGTACCCTAACAATGATTGTGGCTAAGTTTAGTTAAATTTTGCCCAGTAATTTCAAAGGAGAAGATCTTTGTAAAAGTTAACGACGACGGACGACGGACGACGGATGCCAAGTTATTAGAAAAGCTCACATGGCCATTTGGGCCAGATGAGCTAAAAAGAAAAATCCTTAAAACCTGCGAAACAAAACACTCGACTATATAAACCAAAGGAATGAGAGGAAAACAACTGTCAAATTCCTGACTTGGTACTCGCATTTTCCGAAAAAAAAAAAGTAGAAAATACTAACAGACATAAAAATGAATCTAACATAATGGCATATACAGTTTCTCGATAAAGTACAAATCAAGTCATTAAAAATACAAGGGTATACAAAATGAAGACTTAATCATAAAATTTGTTTGAATAACACATCTTGACCCACCCGTCTCAGGAATGCCTAAAGCCAAAAACCGTAAGCTGAATGTACAAATACTGAGCCACGTAAAGAGTCATGCAACCAAAAGGAACATTATAGTACATAGACGATTATACTGTTAATATATATAAGAAGATGTGGTATGAGTGCCAATTAGACAACTCTCCATCCAAGTCAACATTTATAAAAGAAAACCATTATAGGTCAGAAGACGGTCTTCATCACGGAGCCTTGGCTCACACCGAACAGCAAGCTATAAAGGGCCCTAAAAATTACAAGTGTAATACAATGCAAACGGGAAAACCAACGGTCTAATCTATATAAAACAAGAGAAACGAGAAACACTTATGAACCACATCAACAAACGACAACTACTGAACATCAGATTCCTGACTTAGGACAGATGTAAACAATTGCAGCGGGTTTAAACGGTTTGATGGTACCAAACTTTCACCCTTATCTGAAACAATAGTGAAATGTCTGTTATATTCAATTTCGTAAATTGTGTTGTTATAAATTAGGCCGTTTGTTTTTTCGTTTGAATTGTTTCACATTTTTCATGTCGGGGCCTTTTATAGCCGACTTTACGGTATGGGTTCTCTCATTGTTGAAGGCCGTACGGTTGCCTATAATTGCTTACATCCCCTTCATTTGAACTCCAGTGGATAGGTGTCTCATTGGCAATCATACCACATCTCTTTATTTTAGTTATTTCTATTAGGTCTTAATACTTTCCGATAATTGTTTGAGAAACAGGACGAAATATGATCAATCCAAACGATATTGAAATTGTACACTTTTGAATTTTTTTACCAATGTAAATGAATTAACGTATATCTTAAAAGGTATCTACATTGCGTAAACAGTTTTTAGGAACTTCTGCGTCATCTTCTTATTCATATGTAACCTACGCATTGAACTGGACAAACACAAACTCTTTTTCAGATGGTAACATAAATGAAAAAATATGACATGGAGACTTAATAACTTTTGCGTATTGAGATATTTGACAAAAGGAGGATAGATAGAAAGAGGATAATAAAAATATTGAAATCGATAAAACTAAGATAAATCATGGTCTTAACAAAAAGTCCAACATTAAAAAGTCCACAAGACGCCACACAGCAACCTGACGCGAACACCTTGATATCCGTTTTTTTTTTTCATAGACTAAGTATCCCAATTGATGAATTATTATGAGTGCCGACATGGTGTCTTTATAAGGTTTATTTATCGTATTAAGTGTTCGATAGAGCAAATTAAAAGTTTTACGAGAAAGAAATCCCACTGGGGAAGATTTATGCATATCAGGATACGCTTACCTATTTTATTTTTTATGGACATGCAATTTTCTCAGTTTTTGTTTGTTACCAAGATTTTCTTCTTAATCGATTTATGATATTTGAACATTGGTAAACCATTATTGAGTTAATTGATAGCATCAAGCTAGCTTTCTATATCATGATATGTTAAATTGTCAAAAGGATTTGCAAAATAACAAGAAACAATTATTTCTCTAACTTAAATTTTATTTTAAAACTAGAATTTGTTATTTTCATCTGTTGTGTAAAGGTTCCTCCTTATCAGAAATTTTCTCTATCTTTTTGGTTTGTTGGGCCAGAAAACAAGGATAAAACAGAACAGAATAATCAAAAGTTGTAGAAAAAGATAAAGTTGAAATATCGAAACAAAAAGCCGGAAAAATGTACAGATTTTATGTTAGCATAACTAAGATGCCTATCCACCATAATGACCTGAAATATAAAGGAAAACACATGTCAATAAAAAGCTAGAATAAAGTTATAATGATTGGTGATTGGAATTTAATCTCATAAAAACTCCTGAAAAATGCATACAATAATTTGGATTTAAAATCTTAAAGTTTAAAATTATTACATAAATATGATAGAAGAAGCTACAGAGCTAATCCGTCATGCTTGTAATGTATATTTAAAAAACGACGAAACATTTGAATATAAAAGTTGTCTTCCTTTTACCAAAGAAAATCCAATCAATTATGTAATACTTGTTCATACTATTGTTAATAAACGTTTATATTGCAATAATATGCACCTTTAGAAACTTTTGTACTAACATATAGGAAATAACTTTCAAGATTTTGAACTTTGAGGACTTATCAACAGGTTACTGTCTTTCAGAGCTTTAGCAGTTGAATTCGCTTAATCAAATATTTGGAATTTTATTTCACTAATAATTGTTGGTTAAATAATGATGCATAAAAGTTTATGTTTGCATTGAGGAAACGCTGCGTATCATTTGATATCGATCCTTAATGTATTTGCTAAGTTATAAGGCACACATAGATTTTGTATATAACAGAAATGCTGTCGTTTTAGAAAAGTGAATAAAACTATGTTTTTGTTATTATTTTCGAAATAAGTCGATATGTCGATATAAACAAATCTTAGAGCAATACAGAAAGACCTTTTTGTGGAACAAACAGACCAATATAGCCTTACTTTATAATGAGGCATTATTCTATACTTTTATCTGACGATGGAAAGAAAAAATTAACGGTCGATATTTAGTGTCTTCGTAACTTAAAATTATTTCCATGAGTTCTAATTTTCGAGGATTTGTTTGAATTGAGGAAGGGTTGTATTTTCGTGGATATCTGATTTCGTGGCTTTGTAAAAGTTCGAATATAGTCCTAAAAAGTTTGTACTTCGTTGTTCAACTTAACCCTTTCCTCGAAAGTTGGTATTTTACGATAAATAACGAATCCACAGATCTAGTTTTTGATAAATATACAATTAAATGTCACTTTCAATGGCATTAGTCATTACCTTGCATTTCCTGCATTACTTCAAGCTACTAGAATGTTTCATTCATATGAGGTGGAAAATGCATTTACATAAGCTGTTATTATTTTATTCTATATCCTCTGTATATGTTCAAACAGGAGAAAAAAAACATATTAATTTTCAAGTTTCGATAAATAAACTCATCATAGATACCAGGTTTAAAATTTTGTATATCAGACAAGCGTTTCGTCTACAAAAGACTCATCAGTGACGCTCGAATGAAAAACGTAATAACATATATCAGCTTGCCTTCACAAGATAATCAAAATGTAGTGTTTAAGGAATAAATTAATACCAGATAGACAGTTTAATTTATATCAGATATCTTCTATTCTTGATGTTTTTTTTTCTATTTAGAAAGGAATTGTGTGTAATTCAAATAATATATTTTATATGATAATTTTGACCTCCTATATGTTTTTATTTACAATAATCTGAATCCTTTTATTATTCTAATTAACATAGGGACCGCTGATTTTCATGTTAGCTGTATGTTTTAGAAGACATTATAAGGACAGGATAAAAACATTTCAGGAAACATGAATTTACTACTTTTACCATAGATGTTCAATACTAGCGTTATCTTCGTTTTGCAATATACATTGGATATGATTGCTCATGGTTATTCGTTTTTAATAAAAATAGTGAAAGAATACGCTGCAAACGTCAATTAGCTGTTACATTTAGAAAATTATGTCTTGCTAGCTATGCTTTCGGAGTACATATTAGCCGAATATGTATAGGTTTAACAATTTCGCCTAATATCTTCACTGATATGTTTGCCCTTTAAAATACAGATCATTTACCTTTGAAAAAAGATTTAACAATATGATATCTTTATCACCAAATTATCTAAACTAGCTTACCATTGCAGTAATAGGAATAACAAGAGTTGTATAGATAAGCTGAAACAAAATATGGAGAAGATATATATAATAAAAGTGAATGGTAATAGATGTATCTAGATAAATTTTGTCGTAAAATTGCTGTCTCATTGCCGTATGACTAACATCTCCTTTTCCATATATGTTTTGCCTTTGTTGGTTTTATCTTATAATAAGGTTGTTGTACCATTAATGGACATTCATAACCTCTTTTCAATAAGCAGACCTTTGTCTTATAATTATTTAATCAAATACTTTCGAAAAGATTACTTCGACTTTACTACTTGGAACTATTGATTTAAGCGCTTCCTTATAAGATAGAAGTAAAAAAAAAAACATAAAAAAAATGTTCGTGTACGCTTATCAATACTCAATAAGATCTTGGTCTGATCTATTCGATTGTGAATTAAGCTTTGTTATCAAGAAACCACTTATATATATGTAGGACTCTAAAGTGCGATGGTCACGCTAAAGTGCGATGTTCTACACTAAAGTACGATGGTGTCTCACGCTAAAGAGCGATCGTTGTTTGTTTGCTAAAGTGCGATGGTATAGCACGCTAAAGTGCGATGGTTGCTTGTTTGTTTAAGTACGATGGTATAGCACGCTAAAGTGCGATTAAACAACATGGTAAGGTTCTAGGGCTTAAAACATTAAAGTACATGGATGTTAAAAAACAAGTCTTTTTGCAAAAGCTAGTATGCTAAGGTATAACATATAGTGTGATAGGCCGTTTGAATGGTTTTACACTAGTAATTTTTGGGGCCCTTTATAGCTTATTGTTCGGTGTGAGCAAAGGCTCCGTGTTGAAGACCGTACTTTGACCTATAATGGTTTACTTTTATAAATTTTGACTTGGATGGAGAGTTGTCTCATTGGCACTTATACCATATCTTCTTATATCTATTTATGATTTACCGTTAGGTTATGTGATTGTTTCTAAATTTAGAAGACTGACCACGTAATAATTGCTAAAAAAAGGTTATTTAGGTGTCACAAAATAATATAGTTCCTGCAAATGAATTTTTAACAATTCGGGCGTATTGGATAATTGATGTAGCTTGCCGTTCACACACGGTCTAATGTGAACACCTCCCTTTACAGTATAAGTAACATTTATTTGTACAAGCTTTAATTTAAACGCGAGAGAAAGGCGGTGTTCGCCGAGCTTTCCCCTTTTTCGTAGCGAGTACAAATACATGCTATATTTTACTACAATGTACAAACTAATGTTTGAGCCGACATTTATAATTTACGCTTGAAAACATGTACCTTTATTTTACCGACGTTACTTTTCAATAAAATAGACAGTATTTTTACAGGGACCGCAATTAGTAAACAATGATTAAAATGTATCCGTTCGCTTCCAAAAGAAGCGGGATACAGGATACTTATGGGTATACTATTTTATATCTATATAGCAAAAATGGTCGACTGCAAGTCCTTCTTCCATCACCAAAAAAAAACACATTTGCTTCAGCCGACAAAGCACGGTTAGGTTTAAATTAATTAAGTCATGGACATTTGGTTTCAAAGTTGTTAATCAAATATTTTTAATTTATCTTCCCACATGTTCACTTCTAGTTTGTATTAACGAATGTTAACGTCATAATCCGGCTACGTTTCTTACGTCTATACTTTCGCGGACCATCGAACTTTAGCGTGTGGATGCATCGCACTTTAGCGCAGACCATCGCACTTTAGCGTGACCATCGTACTTTAGCGTCCCCATCGCACTTTAGAGTCCTACATATTATCACATTATAATGCCAATTGAGCATTTTACTTCATTGCAAGTTTGAACATTTTAACCAATCTCTGTGTGTTCTAGATAAACTGATCATAGATACCAGGATTGAAATTTTGTATTTGCGCCGGACGCGTGTTTCGTCTACAAAAGACTCATTAGTGACGCTCGAATCAAAGAAAGTTAAAAAGGCCAAATAAAGTTCGAAGTTGAAGAGCATGGAGGACCAAAAATTCCTAAACGTTGTGTCAAATACAGCTAAGGTAAACTATTCCTGAGGTAAAAAAGCCTAAGCATTTCAAAAATGTAAAGTTTGTAAAGTGCTGACTACTGGGTTGGTGATACCCCCGGGGAATAAAATCTCCACCAGCAGTGGCATCAACCCAGTAATTATAAATAAACTCATCATAGATACCAGGATTGAAATTTTGTATTTGCGCCAGACGCGCGTTTCGTCTACAAAAGACTGATCAGTGACGTTCGAATATAAAAAAGTTAAAAAGGCCAAATAAAGTACGAAGTTGAAGAGCATGGAGCACCAAAAATTCCTAAAAGTTTTGCCAAACACAGCTAATGTAATCTATTCCTGAGGTAGAAAAGCCTTAGTATTTCAAAAATGTAAAGTTTTGTAAACAGTTAATTTATAATTATGACCATATCAATGATAATTCATGTCAACACAGAAGTGCTGACTACTGGGCTGGTAATACCCTCGGGGAATAAAAACTCCACCAGCAGTGGCATCGACCCAATGGTTGTAAATAAACTCATCATAGATACCAGGATTGAAATTTTGTATTTGCGCCAGACGCGCGTTTCGTCTACAAAAGAATCATCAGTGACGCTTGAATAAAAAAAAGTTAAAAAGGCCAAATAAAGTACCAAGTTGAAGAGCATTGAGGACCAAAAAACAGTGAAAATTAAAAACTACATAAAGTACGAACATTAGATGTGAATAAAAGGAAATGCAGGTTCAAGGTTCAATGAGACAACAATTGAGAAAACGAGCACACTCAGCAGAAGGTATCAAACAATACATAGGTGTTGTTCAATATTTCAAGATCAATATCGTTTTAGTCTTAAATAATTGGAAAATTATCCAACTGACACTATCGAAGATAGGAAAACCAACATTAAATGTTTAAGATGCATAAAATATCATATTGGTATAAACGACAACCACTTTCAATGATTTTGACCTAAATGTGTTGCAGGATATTTTTTCAGGATAGTAAGGTTACTTTTTAAAGATGTTCGTGTTGCTGTTAAGTGACAACTTAATTTTGTACCAGTATATTCTTTGGCATTGAGATATTTGGCTTTGAGCGTTTCTGATGAAGCTTAATCAAGAAAAGCGCTTTGGACGCATCAGATTCATAAGGTTATTTCTATTTTTCACAATTCTTTGAACTATCTTGCGATCTAATTCTTTGATCCGATATTTTTATAAACGTTTTACTTACACGTTGTTTGCCTTTGTTATATATGAAACCGACATCATTGACCTTAGTGGTTTGCTTTCAAAATGAGTGTTGAATGCTTCACACTTGGCTTTTTTATTTAGTTTCGATCGTTCCGATAAAGGTGAATATGAAACCGCGCTTCGGAATTTACAATTTTGTTTTATTCACTACATTAATTGCAAAAAAAAAGAATATAAAATAAATGACTCACTTTTAGATACATATTGCTTGCAGATAAGTTTACATGCTACAAAATAAAATTGACATAGATATTCGTTATCAATTGCTCAATAATACCAACATTTGAGATGCCTCGTCGTCATTGTTATCATATAACCACCTACATGCTTTACTTGACGAAGTTCACCTCATTATTAGAAGTGTATTTTAGGAAAAACCTGCTTAAGAATTAATGCAACTAACTCACAGTACGAACGAGATCAAATTGCTTGAACGACTAACAGCACCTATAATAATAACATTAATAAGTTGTCCCAATTTTTTTTAGCACAAAATACGCATTATGACAATACTGTTCTTTTCAGAGATGCTCGATGCCAAATTATTTGAAAATCCAAAACTTATTAAAATAATAAAGAGCTGGTAAAACCAAAATGGACAAGAGGTAAAGCCAAAACCGGAAAAGTAATCAGCTTTGCACGAGAGAAATATTTTCCTTAATTTGCAAAAGTTTCAAAGATTTTATAACAGCAAATTTCAATCGCACACTACCCGCATTTTCATGCCAGTACTAAAGTCCTTGCTACTAGGCTGGTTATATAATCAGGAGCTGACAGTCTACCAGTAGAGGTATCGACATCGTGTGAGTAATAACATTAATGGTACCTATTTCACTTCACCAAATGCGCATTTCAAAAAAAATATAAAAAGACAGGCGAAGGATACCAAAGGGACATTCAAACTCATGAGCCGAAAATAAACTGACAACGCCAAGTGTAAAAAAAAGAAAAAGACAAACAAACAAACAACAGTACACAAAACAACGTAAAAAGCCAAAAGACTGAGCAAAACGAACCCCACCAAAAACTGGGGGTGATCTAAGGTGCTCCGGAAGGGTAAGCAGATCCTGCTCCACATGTGGCACCCGTCGTGTTGCTCATGTAAGTACAAACCCGTTGATATGTCTTATTTGGTAGGTCTCATTCGGGGGAAGGGGACGAGATTGTAGTTACAACAATTAGAACATATCCGTCGTTATCTATGAAACAGATATTCCAAAACGGTCATGATCAACCAACTCGTGATGGCTTCCGTAAAATTTACGAAGGGATGACTTAAACTTCACCACTTGGAGTTCTTGGTTTAATAGCTTCCTCGTGAGCAGCAACCTTTTTTTTAAGGAAATCATGATAGAAAACACAAGCCCTGGAATATCGTAGCAACTGAGAAATATATACTCAGTATGCAGGCGCTGCTGGAATGTTGCTACATAGAATGGAAAGTTTACATTAGGGAAGCTGAAATCATCTCTTTTGTCGCAAAGTTTGGATTCCAACCGACCCTCATTGTCAATTTCTAGATATAGTTCAAGATATGAGGCCGACTTAACTGTATCTTTTGTACCCTTTATCTCAAGTTCGATGGGATAGATGCAATCAACATAGTCACCAAATTGTGAATTATTTAGTGGGAGAACATCATCTTTATAGCGGAAAGTGAAATTAAAAGATACTGCTAACTTCTTTTCTTTCTTCCTAAGACGTTCTTGTATGAAGTCAGCCTCATATGAATAAAGGAACAATTCGGCAAGAAGAGGAGCACAGTTGATTTCCGTGGGAATGCCGATTCTTTGTTGAAAAACACGTCCTCCAAAGTAACAAATATGTTGTCAATCAAGAAATCAAGCATCTTGATAATGTCAACTTCAGAGAATTTTTTTGTTTGAATCAGAGTGAAATTTTACAAAGTACGATTTATCCCTCTCTAAGACAAGAAACTTGTATCTTCAAAAGCCATTTTTTTTTTGTAAAACAAAGCATGACCAACTCTTTTAATTTGTCTTTTAGTTTGGAGGTGTAATACCACCATTGATTTTCCCCTATTAGTCTTTGTTAAATTTGCACTTTTCAAAAAATTGTGCAGAATTTATCTTTGTTTCAAATAAAGAAATGCTTGGCATGAGTAAAGTTTTATCCTGTTCAGTACTATAGACAAAATTTCACATAACATTTCATTGCATATAAGAAAACAATTATCAATGGAAGTTAACCAATCAAATTTTCACCCCTTTTTTTCCTGTGTACAAGCTTTAGTAACCATGTAACTTTAAGTTTCTAAAATATTCTATAGAAACACCTAATTTAAAAATAAGGGTGCTTTGAAACACCCAAGATATATGTTTATGACTCAGAAATGTTTAATGCAATGAAATGTAGGATTAATTTCTTTCAACTGTCAAATTCAAGGGAATATTTTTTTTCCACCCTTTTTCGTAGCAACCGGATGTGATGTACTATGATTTGGTGGTATTACACTTAAAAAAGATTTTTTTGTTGAATAAACTGAATGTGTTTTTTTTCTTTTGTAATACTGGTTATTTCAAGAATTACCGTCAAGTTTTGTCATAAACAGTTCTATAGTTTGAGAAAAATCTAGTATAATGTAAGACGACATCTACAGTGATTCGAGCAAAATTTCTTCGAAAAATCCAAATCAAGCCGCATCATAATAGAATATGGTGTGGACCAATAAATGATCAAATATTTATCTCATCTGCCTACAAACAGTTGAATATGATACAAATGATGACTCTAGGATGATAAATACCACTAATGTACCTCTTTGTCTTCATTATAAGGTCCCTTTTGGTCCATTTATACCTCTCATTTTCTCAAAATTTCGACTTTTTAGGCCAATAAATAAAAATTTTGGGGTAACTTTCACTCATTTATGAAAAAAATGTGATAATAAATGAGTAATTGAAGTATTCAAGCTGAATGAACTATCCATATAAAATTTTATTGACTCCATGGAGGATTCAATAAGTCTTTACGTAAAACTTAAATTTACGCCGCCTTCACGAAAGGAACATACAAAGCTTCCCTTTAAGTGAATAATTTGTTGTTACTGCTTCAAACATAATTTCATTTACTAATAACTATATATTTATTAAAGTATTATTTGGAAAAAGTTTTCTATTATAGCAAAACATAAGAAATAAGGAGAAAAAGTAAGAAAAAGGTCCCCAAAACACTGAGTATGGCTTGCTCTGTCTACTAATATTCATGGTAGAGTCCTATTTCAAGGCAATTTTCTCATAAAATGTGTTTTTGAGACTCAATCCACTGAGAATATTTAATTTTTGTAATATTTCACTTTAACAGCATGAGATTTTAACAAATGAGAGTACACATAAGGTCATAGGTGTATGTGCAGCTTCCCATAATAAGTGTAATACCAACATTGCTTTCCCCTATTAGTCTTTGTTAAATTTGCTCTTTTCAAATAGTTGTGCATAATTTATCTTAGTTTCAAATAAAGAAATGCTTGGCATGAGTAAAGTTTTATCCTGTCCAGTAATATAGACAAAATTTCACATAACATTTCATTGCATATAAGAAAATAATTATCAATGGAAGTTAACCAATCAATTTTCACCCCTTTTTTTCCTGTGTACAAGCTTTAGTAACCATGTAACCTCAAGTTTCCAAAATATTCTATAGAAACACCAAATAAAAAAATAAGGGTGCTTTGAAACACCCAAGATATATGTTTATGACTCAGAATTTTTTTACTGCAACGAAATGTAGGATTAATTTCCTACAACTGTCAAATTCAAGGAAATATTTTTTTTTTACCCTTTTTCGTATGCAACCGGATGTGACGTACTATGATTTGGTGGTATTACACCTTGGAATGGCGAATAACAAGTTCTTATTATTTTTCAGAACAGACTGTTCATCGTTTTCTTGGCAATAGTAATTTCTTTTTTACTTGAAAAGTCGGATGTGTATATGTAAATATAAGATAAACCAGTAACAATCACATAATATTTATCATTAACGAATGCGGTTGCATGCTTGCGTCCCGTACAGATATGTCATAACGATAATATTTGATGAGCATGTAAATAGATTTTGACATGTGCAACGTTTTCCGGCGGAAACTTTTTTTCTCAACATTTTAACTTTAGAATAACTTTTATGTGAATACGTTAACTTTAAACTGATCCGTTAAGGGAACACAGCTAAATGTGTGTGCTCAAACGTTGGGGGCTAATATTAAGAAGAAGAAGATGACAAAACTTATTGCCGATACTTACGATAGCATTTTCCAGTTTTAGTGTAACAGTATTCATTATAGTGACACTTCACGTGAGGACATTTCGTAGCAGCTGAAAGATCATATATCATAAAAAATTACTTTTAAAACAGTATTACTAATAATGCAAAACAGCTGATTATACGGTATGGGTTTTGTTCATTGTTGCTCGCCGTAAGGTGACCTGTAGTTGTAAACTTCTATGTCATTTGGTCTCTGGTTGTCTCATTGGCAATCATACCACATCTTCTTATTTTCATAACACGTGTTAAACGTTTTGTTTCTCTTAATAATATCAGATGTGAATTGTATTTGATTAATAGGAATAAAATAAATAACACGAAATCATAAATACTTGAAGAGGAATATACACTCTATATTAGATAAGACAACGGTTATCATGTCTACGAAACGGTATAGGTCATACCATTCCGTTATATTTGTTTTCATTAACTTACTATTAAAATGGATTTACGAAATTGAACATCAATACATTTTGTTCTTAACGGTACACTTTGAAATTACGTATTTACGAAACAAACGTTTTCTTATTATCCGTAAGAAGTTGCTATCGCAAACAAATGTTTTGAAAACCAAAAATTAAGGACAATTGATTATTTATCTGTTTGAAACATATATATATTTTTTTCTTTTAAAGGTATGTAACCGTTCTAATAAATATCTATAAAAAAAACGACGAATAGAACACATCATTTCCTTTACACGCATTTTCATGATAATAGTACCCCTTTTGACATTCATATTTCGGTCCACGATCTGTATTTTTACAAACTTCGTTGTAATGTACACATGTTGCCATTGTAAAATATAACTATAACATACGCACTTATATGAGTTTTGGTTAATCCTTTTTTTTATTGAACTTTATTGAATGAATCAGAGGTCTTTCCCTGAGTTTAATTTCGCAATGTCTAAAATTATCATAAAAGAAATGGTTATTTGATGAAAGTATACTACTTCTCAAGAATACATTATAAGTAGTGAGACACTACAGAGGAAGGGGATGTGGTATGAATACCAATGAGACAACTATCGTCAATACAAAAGGACAAAGATGTTAAAAATTGACACGTTTTTATAAAAAGGAACATGCTCGAGAATTCCACTTTTCTGGCCCCTATCTATCTAACAAATAACAGCCCTCAGACATTAACAAGACTTCTTTTAAATGGCTAAATCAAAAGCTCAAACACATCAAACGAATGGAAAACAACTGTCATATGCCTGACTTGGTACAGACATTTCCTAGTGCAGAAAATTGGGTATTAAACCTGGTTTCATAGCCAGCGAAACCTCTCAATTGTATGACAGTCGCATTTCATTATACATGTATTGACAACAATGTGTGAACAAAACAAACAGACATAATATATACAAAATATCAAATATTGGGGCAAAGCAGTCAGTATTGTATTATAATCTTAATCGCTAAAAAACAAACAACTATGTCAAAACTATAGACAAAGCACATAGCAAAAATGAAAGACAAGAATAAAAGAAATGACCACAGCACAATAGCAAAATGACGGGATGTATAAATACCGAGCCACGCAAAAGGGATATTATCAAACATGGACTATACATTAAAGGTTAAAACATACAAAGCCAATTAAAAAACCCCACTTTAAAACGTAATCAAGATGATAAACAACGTCACTACCTAGAATCTATACTTCAAGACCATCATGTATTATTTGTGAAGTTGATACGAAATATTTATCAACAAGGTCTTGGTATCTTCCAATAACTTTTTTAGAAAAAGGACGAGACGTTCTTTGACATAACCCTGGTTCAGTAACTTTCTGATCAGACACTGTTGGCGTTTTACAAAGTCTGAGTAGCAACTGCAAGCTCTATAATACCGAATGATTTTGGAAATGTATATCCCATATGCAGGTGAAGTCGGTATTTTGCTGCTAAGAAGAGGGAAATTTATAATTTCAAAATTAAAACCGTCTCATTTTTGATAGATTCTGGTACTGAGTTGAGCGCTCGTGTCAAATTCGAAGGCACAAGTCTAAAAATGAGGCAGAGGAAGCCGTGTCTATTGTTTCTTTAATTTCGAGTTCTGGAGGATATATTAAAGAAACCAAAACAGAAAAGTTTGGATTGTTAATGAAAAGAACATCATCAATATATCTGAATGTGAAATAAAATGATCTGGCTTCTTTGAACTGCTTGTTTTTGACAAGTGTCTGAAGGAACTCCGACTCATATGAAAATAAGGAGAGATCGACAAGGTGAGGCACACACAGTTCGTTCCTATAGGAATGCCAACAATTTGTTGAAAAAGACTAATCCAAATTCAACAAATAAGATGTCTTTAAGAAACTCCAGCATACTGATCACTTGTTCCTTGGTGTAGCTTGTTTTACCTTTTTGTACACTATTAATAAGTCATATGGAAGAGCTATCCATAAAAGACTAAAGGACTCATGATATACAGATATGATACACAGCATTACCAAAAACAAAATGTCTAAAATATGTCTAGTACATATTATGTCGATGTAAGAAAAAATCATCATAGATACAAGGATTAAAAATTATACGATAGTCGCGCTTTTCGCCTACATAAAGACTCACCAGTGACTCTTTGGGTTAAATAGACCGTTTGTATCATTTTGGTTAAGGATGTGGTTCACAGTTGAGTATATAATTGTGAAAAGAACAATTTAGGTAAAATTTCTCAACCTTATCACGTGTTTTGCATGTATGTAACGCCTTTATTTTCCCTTTCAGCACATTGCAATTAACGATGAACTGTTATATCCAAAGGGTAAGTTATACATACATATATCCTATAAATTTTATAGATTATGTAATCAATTATTATACTTTTGATAATAATTTTTTTGTTTTGAACTGTCCTCTTCACATACTTCGATAAGGGAACATTCATTTAAAAAATGATTTACCTTTACATTTATTTTCATGGTAGTAGTACCCCTTTTTACATTCACATTTCGGTCCATAAACTGTATCTTTACAAACTTCGTTGTATTCACACGTGTAATGTGCACATGTTGCCACTGAAATAATAATCGTACGTGTACACATTCATATAGAGATTTGTGTTTCTTTTGTTTTTTTAAAAACATGCGAAATTTCAGACTTGAGAACTGAAGCGTCTTTCGGGAATTAAACAAATGATAAAGTATTCGTTTGCTTTCGAAATAACGATTCACACATTATCGTGGAGTATGAGATAACATTCAATGTTTTTGTTTTTTTTTCAAATATAGAAATCATGGCGAAAAGTTTAACTTAAAAGGTACAGTGCTTCACAGTATCATAAACAACGTTACAACTAGTTGTTATGATAGCCCAATGCCAGGTTGTAATATTAATATTATGTACAAAATTTCAAAAAATTGGGGTACAGCAGTCAAGATTGTATCATAATCTTAATCACAATAAACACAAACAACAATGTCAACAAAGAAAAACAAAATGGCGTATAGAAACTCTATAGACAAAGCACATACGCAGAAATGAAAGACAAGAATAAAAGAAATGACCACACTCAATTACACAAAGACGGGATGTATAAATACCGAGCTACGTCAAAGGGATAGTACCAAAAATGGACTATACAGTAAAGGTTAAAACATACAAAGCCAATTAAGAAAAAACACTATTAAACGTTATTAAGATGATAAATAACGTCACTACCTAGAATCTATACTTCAATACCATCATGTATTATTTGTGAAGCTGATACGAAATATTTATCAACAAGGTCTTTGTATTTTCCAATGAACTTTTTTAGAAAAAGGACGAGACATTCTTTGACATAACACTGTTCATTAACCAGTGTTCAGACACTGGTGGCGTTTTACAAAGTTTGAGTAGCAACTGCAAGCTCTTGAATACCGAATGATTTTGGAAATGTATATTCCATATGCAGGTGAAGGTGGTATATTGCTGCTAAGGTGGGGGAAATGTATAATTTCAAAATTAAAACCGTCTCATGTGTCATAGATTCTGGTACTGAGTTGATCGCTTATGTCAAATTCGAGGCATAAGTATAAAAATGAGGCAGAGGAAGCCGTGTCGGCTGTTTCTTTAAGTTCGAGTTTTGGGGGATATATTATTGGAACCAAATGAGAAAAGTTTGGATTGTAAATGAAAAAAACATCATAAAAAATATCTGAATGTGACATAAAATGATCTGGCTTCTTTGATCTTCTTGTTTTTGACAAGTGTCTGAGGGAACTCCGACTTATACGGAAAAAAGGATAGGTCGGGAAGGAGAGGCACACAGTTCGTTCCCATAGGAATGCCAATAATTTGTTGAAACGTCTACCTTCAAACATGAAATTACATTGATACCTCCATGTTCTGTACATTTACTGTTCGTTAGGTGTTAAAATATTCGAAAAAAATTAAACTTTTCTAAACCCAGTTATCAATAGCATGATGATATTGACCTATTTGGTTCAACGTTTTGGCATATCTAATATCAATGCTGCGCAACTTCGTCTGTCGAACAAATGAGTGAGGCTAGTATCTTTAATCAGTTATTGTAATCATTATTTGTTTTTGCTACAAAAATTATTATGGTATTTGAAGTAATTGCATATGTTCCCTAATTTGGAAACATTATGTCATGATTTCCGGCAGTTTCCTTGATTTACATCTACTTAATTGATTTACTAAATTTTAACATTGGTTAACTACTGTCGCCTTAATTTACCTTTACACCCAGTTGTAGTATAATAGTATCCTTTAACACATTTACATTTTGGTCCCTCTGCTGTTTCTTTACAAATTTGATGTTTTCCACACTTGATATCTTGACATGTTTTCACTGTAATATAATTCGAACGTCGTATACATCAATGATATAGTGTTTCAATGGCAATGGAATGAAGATTATACCATGTCGCGTTACTCTAATAGAGAATTCAACCTATAGTTACTGGTAACTACTGTAGTAGTGGTATTCTTGTATAACTCGTTCTTGTAAATACAAAAAAGATCTGCATATGCCATGGTTGTTTTTTGATTCAAATATTGTTTACTCTTGTACTCTAGTTTGAATAAACGTTTTTAAATTCTGAAGTTAAATTTTAATTATATGATATTGAAGAACAACTTTATTTATGAGTCTTTGTTTAGATGTTAAGTATAACTGTAGATGAGAGTTTCATAATTAACACACAAATATTGGTGGTAAACATTTCATCATGTTTAATCAGCTTTGTCGTCATTGTAATGTCTAAACCTGAAACAACATATTTTAATGACTGCTCTATATTTTGTTCAAATATATCCCAATCAACGAATTTTCAGTCCGTCAAAAATTAACAGACAAACTCGAGTAGAAAACAACTGCCATATTCCTGTCTTTGTACATGCATTTTCCGTAAAAAAAATGGTGGGTTAAACCTGGTTTTATAGCTAAATAAACCTCCCACTTGTATGACAGTTGTTTATAGTTCCGTTTAAATGAAACAATTTGATGAACAACCCAAACAGACATTAAAGGTTAATATGATTGAGATCAAGCAGCTAAAACTGTGTAAACATACATCACATATACAACACAACTGACTAAAAAATACGATAGTCGCGATTTTCGACTACAGACTCACCAGTGACTCCCGAATCAAATACAACTAAAGTAATCTATTCTTTGGGTTGAATAGACCGTTTGTATCATTTTGGTTAAGGATGTAGTTCACAGTTTAGTATATAATTGTAAAAAGAACAATTTATGTAAAATTTCTCAACCTTATCACGTGTTTTGCATGAATGTAACGCCTTTATTTTCCCTTTCAGCACATTACAATTAGCGATGAACTGTTATATCCAAGGGGTAAGTCGTCCATACATATATCCTATAAATTTTATAGATGATGTAATCAATTATTATACTTTTAAAAAATTATTTGTTTTGAACTGTCCTCTTCACATACTCGATAAGGGAACATTCATTTAAAAATTATTTACCTTTACATTTATTTTCATGGTAGTAGTACCCCTTTTTACATTCACATTTCGGTCCATAAACTGTATCCTTACAAACCTCGTTGTATTCACATGTATAATGTGCGCATGTTACCACTGAAATAGTAATCGTACGTATATACATTAATATAGGGTTTTGCGTTTCCTTTGATTTTTTATTAAAGACATGTTAATTTTTAACCAGTTCTTCGTTAATGAAAATTGATTGATTGATTGGTGTTTAACGCCACCTTCAGCAGCATTATTGTGCTATTTCATGGCAGTCAGTTTTTATTGGTGGAAGAAGCCGGAGTTCCCAGAGAGAATAACTATAGTAATAACTTTATATAATTTGTTTATATTGATGATGTTATATCACTTACTAGTTAAAAATCAGTCCAGTAGTCAATTTTTGTTTTGTACTGACATGAAATTACATTGATACCCCCATGTTCTGTACATTTACTGTTCGTTAGGTGTTTAAATATTCGAAAAATGTTTTTTTTTTCTAAACCCAGTAATCAATAGCATGATGATATTGACCTATTTGGTTCAACGTTTTGGCATGTCTAATATCAATGCTGCGCAACTTCGTCCAGCGAACAAATGAGTGAGGCTAGTATCTTTAATCAGTTATTGTAATCATTATTTGTTTTTGCTAAAAGGATTATTATGATATTTGAAGTAATTGCATATGTTCCCTAATTTGGAAACATTATGTCATGATTTCCGGCAGTTTTTGTTTGTTTCCTTGATTTTCATCTACTTAATTGATTTACTAAATTTTAACATTGGTTAACTTCTGTCGCCTTAATTTACCTTTACACCCATTTGCAGTATAATAGTATCCTTTAACACATTTACATTTTGGTCCCTCTGCTGTTTCTTTACAAATTTGATGTTTTCCACACTTGATATCTTGACATGTTTTCACTGTAATATAATTCGAACGTCGTATACATCTATATCTATAGTTACTGGTAACTACTGTAGTAGTGGTATTCTTTTATAACTCGTTCTTGTAAATACAAAAAAGATCTGCATATGCCGTGGTTGTTTTTTGATTCAAATATTGTTTACTCTTGTACTCTAGTTTGAATAAACGTTTTTAAATTCTGAAGTTAAATTTTAATTATATGATGTTGAAGAACAACTTTATTTATGAGTCTTTGTTTAGATGTTAAGTACATGTATAACTGTAGATGAGACTTTCATAATTAACACACAAATATTGGTGGTAAACATTTCATCATGTTTAATCAGCTTTGTCGTCATTGTAATGTCTAAACCTGAAACAACATATTTTAATGACTGCTCTATATTTTGTTCAAATATATCCCAATCAACGATTTTTCAGTCCGTCAAAAATTAACAGACAAACTCGAGTAGAAAACAACTGCCATATTCCTGTCTTTGTACATGCATTTTCCGAAAAAAAATGGTGGGTTAAACCTGGTTTTATAGCTAAATAAACCTCCCACTTGTATGACAGTTGTTTATAGTTCCGTTTAAATGAAACAATTTGATGAACAACCCAAACAGACATTAAAGGTTAATATGATTGAGATCAAGCAGCTAAAACTGTGTAAACATACATCACATATACAACACAACTGACTAAAAAATACGATATTCGCGATTTTCGACTACAGACTCACCAGTGACTCCCGAATCAAATACAGCTAAAGTAATCTATTCTTTGGGTTGAAAAGACCGTTTGTATCATTTTGGTTAAGGATGTAGTTCACAGTTTAGTATATAATTGTAAAAAGAACAATTTATGTAAAATTTCTCAACCTTATCACGTGTTTTGCATGAATGTAACGCCTTTATTTTCCCTTTCAGCACATTACAATTAGCGATGAACTGTTATATCCAAGGGGTAAGTCGTCCATACATATATCCTATAAATTTTATAGATGATGTAATCAATTATTATACTTTTAAAAAATTATTTGTTTTGAACTGTCCTCTTCACATACTCGATAAGGGAACATTCATTTAAAAATGATTTACCTTTACATTTATTTTCATGGTAGTAGTACCCCTTTTTACATTCACATTTCGGTCCATAAACTGTATCCTTACAAACCTCGTTGTATTCACATGTATAATGTGCGCATGTTACCACTGAAATAGTAATCGTACGTATATACATTAATATAGGGTTTTGCGTTTCCTTTGATTTTTTATTAAAGACATGTTAATTTTTAACCAGTTCTTCGTTAATGAAAATTGATTGATTGATTGGTGTTTAACGCCACCTTCAGCAGCATTATTGTGCTATTTCATGGCAGTCAGTTTTTATTGGTGGAAGAAGCCGGAGTTCCCAGAGAGAATAACTATAGTAATAACTTTATATAATTTGTTTATATTGATGATGTTATATCACTTACTAGTTAAAAATCAGTCCAGTAGTCAATTTTTGTTTTGTACTGACATGAAATTACATTGATACCCCCATGTTCTGTACATTTACTGTTCGTTAGGTGTTAAAATATTCGAAATTTTTTTTTTTTTCTAAACCCAGTAATCAATAGCATGATGATATTGACCTATTTGGTTCAACGTTTTGGCATGTCTAATATCAATGCTGCGCAACTTCGTCCAGCAAACAAATGAGTGAGGCTAGTATCTTTAATCAGTTATTGTAATCATTATTTGTTTTTGCTAAAAAGATTATTATGATATTTGAAGTAATTGCATATGTTCCCTAATTTGGAAACATTATGTCATGATTTCCGGCAGTTTTTGTTGTGTTTCCTTGATTTTCATCTACTTAATTGATTTACTAAATTTTAACATTGGTTAACTTCTGTCGCCTTAATTTACCTTTACACCCATTTGCAGTATAATAGTATCCTTTAACACATTTACATTTTGGTCCCTCTGCTGTTTCTTTACAAATTTGATGTTTTCCACACTTGATATCTTGACATGTTTTTACTGTAATATGATTCGAACGTCGTATACATCAATGATATAGTGTTTCAATGGCAATGGAATGAAGATTATACCATGTCGCGTTACTCTAATAGAGAATTCAACCTATAGTTACTGGTAACTACTGTAGTAGTGGTATTCTTTTATAACTCGTTATTGTAAATACAAAAAAGATCTGCATATGCCGTGGTTGTTTTTTGATTCAAATATTGTTTTAGTCTTGTACTCTAGTTTGAATAAACGTTTTTAAATTCTGAAGTTAAATTTTAATTATATGATGTTGAAGAACAACTTTATTTATGAGTCTTTGTTTAGATTTTAAGTATAACTGTAGATGAGACTCTCATAATTAACACACAAATATTGGTGGTAAACATTTCATCATGTTTAATCAGCTTTGTCGTCATTGTAATGTCTAAACCTGAAACAACATATTTTAATGACTGCTCTATATTTTGTTCAAATATATCCCAATCAACGATTTTTCAGTCCGTCAAAAATTAGCAGACAAACTCGAGTAGAAAACAACTGCCATATTCCTGTCTTTGTACATGCATTTTCCGAAAAAAAATGGTGGGTTAAACCTGGTTTTATAGCTAAATAAACCTCCCACTTGTATGACAGTTGTTTATAGTTCCGTTTAAATGAAACAATTTGATGAACAACCCAAACAGACATTAAAGGTTAATATGATTGAGATCAAGCAGCTAAAACTGTGTAAACATACATCACATATACAACACAACTGACTAAAAAATACGATATTCGCGATTTTC
The DNA here is from genome assembly GCF_021869535.1 of Mytilus californianus. Taxonomy (NCBI): domain Eukaryota; kingdom Metazoa; phylum Mollusca; class Bivalvia; order Mytilida; family Mytilidae; genus Mytilus; species Mytilus californianus. The sequence continues at coordinate 8,910,608 of NW_026262745.1, forward strand.
GACTACAGACTCACCAGTGACTCCCGAATCAAATACAGCTAAAGTAATCTATTCTTTGGGTTGAATAGACCGTTTGTATCATTTTGGTTAAGGATGTAGTTCACAGTTTAGTATATAATTGTAAAAAGAACAATTTATGTAAAATTTCTCAACCTTATCACGTGTTTTGCATGAATGTAACGCCTTTATTTTCCCTTTCAGCACATTACAATTAGCGATGAACTGTTATATCCAAGGGGTAAGTCGTCCATACATATATCCTATAAATTTTATAGATGATGTAATCAATTATTATACTTTTAAAAACATATTTGTTTTGAACTGTCCTCTTCACATACTCGATAAGGGAACATTCATTTAAAAAATGATTTACCTTTACATTTATTTTCATGGTAGTAGTACCCCTTTTTACATTCACATTTCGGTCCATAAACTGTATCCTTACAAACCTCGTTGTATTCACATGTATAATGTGCGCATGTTACCACTGAAATAGTAATCGTACGTATATACATTAATATAGGATTTTGCGTTTCCTTTGATTTTTTATCAAAGACATGTTAATTTTTAACCAGTTCTTCGTTAATGAAAATTGATTGATTGATTGGTGTTTAACGCCACCTTCAGCAGCATTATTGTGCTATTTCATGGCAGTCAGTTTTTATTGGTGGAAGAAGCCGGAGTTCCCAGAGAGAATAACTATAGTAATAACTTTATATAATTTGTTTATATTGATGATGTTATATCACTTACTAGTTAAAAATCAGTCCAGTAGTCAATTTTTGTTTTGTACTGACAAGAAATTACATTGATACCCCCATGTTCTGTACATTTACTGTTCGTTAGGTGTTAAAATATTCGAAAATTTTTTTTTTTCTAAACCCAGTAATCAATAGCATGATGATATTGACCTATTTGGTTCAACGTTTTGGCATGTCTAATATCAATGCTGCGCAACTTCGTCCAGCGAACAAATGAGTGAGGCTAGTATCTTTAATCAGTTATTGTAATCATTATTTGTTTTTGCTAAAAAGATTATTATGATATTTGAAGTAATTGCATATGTTCCCTAATTTGGAAACATTATGTCATGATTTCCGGCAGTTTTTGTTTGTTTCCTTGATTTTCATCTACTTAATTGATTTACTAAATTTTAACATTGGTTAACTTCTGTCGCCTTAATTTACCTTTACACCCATTTGCAGTATAATAGTATCCTTTAACACATTTACATTTTGGTCCCTCTGCTGTTTCTTTACAAATTTGATGTTTTCCACACTTGATATCTTGACATGTTTTCACTGTAATATAATTCGAAAGTCGTATACATCAATGATATAGTGTTTCAATGGCAATGGAATGAAGATTATACCATGTCGCGTTACTCTAATAGAGAATTCAACCTATAGTTACTGGTAACTACTGTAGTAGTGGTATTCTTTTATAACTCGTTCTTGTAAATACAAAAAAGATCTGCATATGCCGTGGTTGTTTTTGATTCAAATATTGTTTACTCTTGTACTCTAGTTTGAATAAACGTTTTTAAATTCTGAAGTTAAATTTTAATTATATGATGTTGAAGAACAACTTTATTTATGAGTCTTTGTTTAGATGTTAAGTATAACTGTAGATGAGACTTTCATAATTAACACACAAATATTGGTGGTAAACATTTCATCATGTTTAATCAGCTTTGTCGTCATTGTAATGTCTAAACCTGAAACAACATATTTTAATGACTACTCTATATTTTGTTCAAATATTTCCCAATCAACGAATTTTCAGTCCGTCAAAAATTAACAGACAAACTCGAGTAGAAAACAACTGCCATATTCCTGTCTTTGTACATGCATTTTTCGAAAAAAAAAAATGGTGGGTTAAACCTGGTTTTATAGCTAAATAAACCTCCCACTTGTATGACAGTTGTTTATAGTTCCGTTTTAAATGAAACAATTTGATGAACAACCCAAACAGACATTAAAGGTTAATATGATTGAGATCAAGCAGCTAAAACTGTGTAAACATACATCACATATACAACACAACTGACTAAAAAATACGATAGTCGCGATTTTCGCCTACATAAAGACTCACCAGTGACTCCCGAATCAAATACAGCTAAAGTAGTCTATTCTTTGGGTTGAATAGACCGTTTGTATCATTTTGGGTAAGAATGTGGTTCACAGTTCAGTATATAATTGTAAAAAGAATAATTTATGTAAAATTTCTCAACCTTATCACGTGTTTTGCATGAATGTAACGCCTTTATTTTCCCTTTCAGCACATTACAATTAGCGATGAACTGTTATATCCAAGGGGTAAGTCATCCATACATATATCCTATAAATTTTATAGATGATGTAATCAATTATTATACTTTTAAAAAAATATTTGTTTTGAACTGTCGTCTTCACATACTCGATAAGGGAACATTCATTTAAAAAATGATTTACCTTTACATTTATTTTCATGGTAGTAGTACCCCTTTTTACATTCACATTTCGGTCCATAAACTGTATCTTTACAAACTTCGTTGTATTCACACGTGTAATGTGCACATGTTGCCACTGAAATAATAATCGTACGTGTACACATTTATATAGAGGTTTTTGTTTCTTTTGTTTTTAAAAAGCATGCGAAATTTTAGACTTTAGAACTGAAGCGTTTTTTTTCGGGAATAAAACAAGAATAAAGTTTTCGTTTGCTTTGGAAATAACGATTCACACTTTATCGTGAAGTATGAGATAACATTCAATGTTTTTTTTTTTTTCAAATCTAGAAATCATGGCGAACAAGTTTAACTTTAAAGGTACAGTGCTTCACAGTATCATAAATAACGTTACAATTAGTTGTTATGATAGCCCTTGGCCAGGTTGTAACATTAATATTATGTACAAAATTTCAAAAATTTGGGGTACAGCAGTCAACATTGTATCATAATCTTAATCACAATAGACACAAACAACTATGTCAACAAAGAAAAACAAAATGGCGTATAGAAACTCTATAGACAAAGCACATACGCAGAAATGAAAGACAAGAATAAAAGAAATGACCACACTCAATTACACAAAGACGGGATGTATAAATACCGAGCTACGTCAAAGGGATAGTACCAAAAATGGACTATACAGTAAAGGTTAAAACATACAAAGCCAATTAAGAAAAAACACTATTAAACGTTATTAAGATGATAAATAACGTCACTACCTAGAATCTATACTTCAATACCATCATGTATTATTTGTGAAGTTGATACGAAATATTTATCAACAAGATCTTTGTATTTTCCAATGAACTTTTTTAGAAAAAGGACGAGACGTTCTTTGACATAACACTGTTCATTAACCAGTGTTCAGACACTGGTGGCGTTTTACAAAGTCTGAGTAGCAACTGCAAGCTCTTTAATACCGAATGATTTTGGAAATGTATATTCCATATGCAGGTGAAGGTGGTATATTGCTGCTAAGGTGGGGGAAATGTATAATTTCAAAATTAAAACCGTCTCATGTGTCATAGATTCTGGTACTGAGTTGACCGCTTATGTCAAATTCGAGGCATAAGTTTAAAAATGAGGCAGAGAAAGTCGTTTTAGCTGTTTCTTTAAGTTCGAGTTTTGGGGGATATATTATTGGAACCAAATGAGAAAAGTTTGGATTGTAAATGGAAAAAACATCATAAAAAATATCTGAATGTGACATAAAATGATCTAGCTTCTTTAATCTTCTTGTTTTTGACAAGTGTCTGAGGGAACTCCGACTTATACGGAAATAAGGATAGGTCGGGAAGGAGAGGCACACAGTTCGTTCCCATAGGAATGCCAATAATTTGTTGAAAAGTCTACCTTCAAACATGAAATTACATTGATACCTCCATGTTCTGTACATTTACTGTTCGTTAGGTGTTAAAATATTCGAAAAAAATTTAACTTTTCTAAACCCAGTTATCAATAGCATGACGATATTGACCTATTTGGTTCAACGTTTTGGCATGTCTAATATCAATGCTGCGCAACTTCGTCTAGCGAACAAATGAGTGAGGCTAGTATCTTTAATCAGTTATTGTAATCATTATTTGTTTTTGCTACAAAAATTATTATGGTATTTGAAGTAATTGCATATGTTCCCTAATTTGGAAACATTATGTCATGGTTTCCGGCAGTTTTTGTTTGTTTCCTTGATTTACATCTACTTAATTGATTTACTAAATTTTAACATTGGTTAACTACTGTCGCCTTAATTTACCTTTACACCCATTTGCAGTATAATAGTATCCTTTAACACATTTACATTTTGGTCCCTCTGCTGTTTCTTTACAAATTTGATGTTTTCCACACTTGATATCTTGACATGTTTTCACTGTAATATAATTCGAACGTCGTATACATCAATGATATAGTGTTTCAAAGGCAATGGAATGAAGATTATACCATGTCGCGTTACCCTAATAGAGAATTCAACCTATAGTTACTGGTAACTACTGTAGTAGTGGTATTCTTGTATAACTCGTTCTTGTAAATACAAAAAAGATCTGCATATGCCATGGTTGTTTTTTGATTCAAATATTGTTTACTCTTTTACTCTAGTTTGAATTAACGTTTTTAAATTCTGAAGTTAAATTTTAATTATATGATGTTGAAGAACAACTTTATTTATGAGTCTTTGTTTAGATGTTAAGTACATGTATAACTGTAGATGAGACTTTCATAATTAACACACAAATATTGGTGGTAAACATTTCATCATGTTTAATCAGCTTTGTCGTCATTGTAATGTCTAAACCTGAAACAACATATTTTAATGACTGCTCTACATTTTGTTCAAATATATCCCAATCAACGATTTTTCAGTCCGTCAAAAATTAACAGACAAACTCGAGTAGAAAACAACTGCCATATTCCTGTCTTTGTACATGCATTTTCCGAAAAAAAATGGTGGGTTAAACCTGGTTTTATAGCTAAATAAACCTCCCACTTGTATGACAGTTGTTTATAGTTCCGTTTAAATGAAACAATTTGATGAACAACCCAAACAGACATTAAAGGTTAATATGATTGAGATCAAGCAGCTAAAACTGTGTAAACATACATCACATATACAACACAACTGACTAAAAAATACGATATTCGCGATTTTCGACTACAGACTCACCAGTGACTCCCGAATCAAATACAGCTAAAGTTATCTATTCTTTGGGTTGAATAGACCGTTTGTATCATTTTGGTTAAGGATGTAGTTCACAGTTTAGTATATAATTGTAAAAAGAACAATTTATGTAAAATTTCTCAACCTTATCACGTGTTTTGCATGAATGTAACGCCTTTATTTTCCCTTTCAGCACATTACAATTAGCGATGAACTGTTATATCCAAGGGGTAAGTCGTCCATACATATATCCTATAAATTTTATAGATGATGTAATCAATTATTATACTTTTAAAAAATTATTTGTTTTGAACTGTCCTCTTCACATACTCGATAAGGGAACATTCATTTAAAAATGATTTACCTTTACATTTATTTTCATGGTAGTAGTACCCCTTTTTACATTCACATTTCGGTCCATAAACTGTATCCTTACAAACCTCGTTGTATTCACATGTATAATGTGCGCATGTTACCACTGAAATAGTAATCGTACGTATATACATTAATATAGGGTTTTGCGTTTCCTTTGATTTTTTATTAAAGACATGTTAATTTTTAACCAGTTCTTCGTTAATGAAAATTGATTGATTGATTGGTGTTTAACGCCACCTTCAGCAGCATTATTGTGCTATTTCATGGCAGTCAGTTTTTATTGGTGGAAGAAGCCGGAGTTCCCAGAGAGAATAACTAAAGTAATAACTTTATATAATTTGTTTATATTGATGATGTTATATCACTTACTTGTAAAAAATCAGTCTAGTAGTCAATTTTTGTTTTGTACTGACATGAAATTACATTGATACCCCCATGTTCTGTACATTTACTGTTCATAAGGTGTTAAAATATTCGAACATTTTTTTTTTCTAAACCCAGTAATCAATAGCATGATGATATTGACCTATTTGGTTCAACGTTTTGGCATGTCTAATATCAATGCTGCGCAACTTCGTCCAGCGAACAAATGAGTGAGGCTAGTATCTTTAATCAGTTATTGTAATCATTATTTGTTTTTGCTAAAATGATTATTATGTTATTTGAAGTAATTGCATATGTTGCCTAATTTGGAAACATTATGTCATGATTTCCGGCAGTTTTTGTTTGTTTCCTTGATTTTCATCTACTTAATTGATTTACTAAATTTTAACATTGGTTAACTTCTGTCGCCTTAATTTACCTTTACACCCAGTTGTAGTATAATAGTATCCTTTAACACATTTACATTTTGGTCCCTCTGCTGTTTCTTTACAAATTTGATGTTTTCCACACTTGATATCTTGACATGTTTTTACTGTAATATAATTCGAACGTCGTATACATCAATGATATAGTGTTTCAATGGCAATGGAATGAAGATTATACCATGTCGCGTTACTCTAATAGAGAATTCAACCTATAGTTACTGGTAACTACTGTAGTAGTGGTATTCTTTTATAACTCGTTATTGTAAATACAAAAAAGATCTGCATATGCCGTGGTTGTTTTTTGATTCAAATATTGTTTACTCTTGTACTCTAGTTTGAATAAACGTTTTTAAATTCTGAAGTTAAATTTTAATTATATGATGTTGAAGAACAACTTTATTTATGAGTCTTTGTTTAGATTTTAAGTATAACTGTAGATGAGACTTTCATAATTAACACACAAATATTGGTGGTAAACATTTCATCATGTTTAATCAGCTTTGTCGTCATTGTAATGTCTAAACCTGAAACAACATATTTTAATGACTGCTCTATATTTTGTTCAAATATATCCCAATCAACGAATTTTCAGTCCGTCAAAAATTAACAGACAAACTCGAGTAGAAAACAACTGCCATATTCCTGTCTTTGTACATGCATTTTCCGAGAAAAAAAAATGGTGGGTTAAACCTGGTTTTATAGCTAAATAAACCTCCCACTTGTATGACAGTTGTTTATAGTTCCGTTTAAATGAAACAATTTGATGAACAACCCAAACAGACATTAAAGGTTAATATGATTGAGATCAAGCAGCTAAAACTGTGTAAACATACATCACATATACAACACAACTGACTAAAAAATACGATAGTCGCGATTTTCGACTACAGACTCACCAGTGACTCCCGAATCAAATACAGCTAAAGTTATCTATTCTTTGGGTTGAATAGACCGTTTGTATCATTTTGGTTAAGGATGTAGTTCACAGTTTAGTATATAATTGTAAAAAGAACAATTTATGTAAAATTTCTCAACCTTATCACGTGTTTTGCATGAATGTAACGCCTTTATTTTCCCTTTCAGCACATTACAATTAGCGATGAACTGTTATATCCAAGGGGTAAGTCGTCCATACATATATCCTATAAATTTTATAGATGATGTAATCAATTATTATACTTTTAAAAAATTATTTGTTTTGAACTGTCCTCTTCACATACTCGATAAGGGAACATTCATTTAAAAAATGATTTACCTTTACATTTATTTTCATGGTAGTAGTACCCCTTTTTACATTCACATTTCGGTCCATAAACTGTATCCTTACAAACCTCGTTGTATTCACACGTGTAATGTGCGCATGTTACCACTGAAATAGTAATCGTACGTATATACATTAATATAGAATTTTGCGTTTCCTTTGATTTTTTATCAAAGACATGTTAATTTTTAACCAGTTCTTCGTTAATGAAAATTGATTGATTGATTGGTGTTTAACGCCACCTTCAGCAGCATTATTGTGCTATTTCATGGCAGTCAGTTTTTATTGGTGGAAGAAGCCGGAGTTCCCAGAGAGAATAACTATAGTAATAACTTTATATAATTTGTTTATATTGATGATGTTATATCACTTACTAGTTAAAAATCAGTCCAGTAGTCTATTTTTGTTTTGTACTGACATGAAATTACATTGATACCCCCATGTTCTGTACATTTACTGTTCGTTAGGTGTTAAAATATTCGAAATTTTTTTTTTTCTAAACCCAGTAATCAATAGCATGATGATATTGACCTATTTGGTTCAACGTTTTGGCATGTCTAATATCAATGCTGCGCAACTTCGTCCAGCGAACAAATGAGTGAGGCTAGTATCTTTAATCAGTTATTGTAATCATATTTGTTTTTGCTAAAAAGATTATTATGATATTTGAAGTAATTGCATATGTTGCCTAATTTGGAAACATTATGTCATGGTTTCCGTCAGTTTTTGTTTGTTTCCTTGATTTACATCTACTTAATTGATTTACTAAATTTTAACATTGGTTAACTTCTGTCGCCTTAATTTACCTTTACACCCATTTGCAGTATAATAGTATCCTTTAACACATTTACATTTTGGTCCCTCTGCTGTTTCTTTACAAATTTGATGTTTTCCACACTTGATATCTTGACATGTTTTCACTGTAATATAATTCGAAAGTCGTATACATCAATGATATAGTGTTTCAATGGCAATGGAATGAAGATTATACCATGTCGCGTTACTCTAATAGAGAATTCAACCTATAGTTACTGGTAACTACTGTAGTAGTGGTATTCTTTTATAACTCGTTCTTGTAAATACAAAAAAGATCTGCATATGCCGTGGTTGTTTTTTGATTCAAATATTGTTTACTCTTGTACTCTAGTTTGAATAAACGTTTTTAAATTCTGAAGTTAAATTTTAATTATATGATGTTGAAGAACAACTTTATTTATGAGTCTTTGTTTAGATGTTAAGTATAACTGTAGATGAGACTTCCATAATTAACACACAAATATTGGTGGTAAACATTTCATCATGTTTAATAAGCTTTGTCGTCATTGTAATGTCTGTAAACCTGAAACAACATATTTCAATGACTGCTCTATATTTTGTTCAAATATTTCCCAATCAACGAATTTTCAGTCCGTCAAAAATAAACAGACAAACTCGAGTGGAAAACAACTACCATATTCCTGTCTTTGTACATGCATTTTCCGAAGAAAATGGTGGATTAAACCTGGTTTTATAGCTAAATAAACCTCCGACTTGTATGACAGTTGTTTATAGTTCCGTTTAAATGAAACAATTTGATGAGCAACCCAAACAGACATTAAAGGTTAATATGATTGAGATCAAGCAGCTAAAACTGTGTAAACATACATCACATATACAACACAACTGACTAAAAAATCCAAACAAACAGACAAAGAAATCTAACTAAAACGCAAACAAAAAATATGCAATAAAAGAGAGTTTATTTGAAAAAGACTGTAAAAATGTGTGATTTAAAGCCAGAAAGGACAATACATCTATCTATTGGATTTCTATTTGCTTCTTCATTATGCAATTTTATGAAACCACAGTATATTTGTCTTCATAAAATGAAAGAATAATTTTAGCTATTTGTTTTTAAAAGGTACATACTTAAATACAATATTACCAAGAATGATTTTGATATTATATTACCGCAAACATTGCGTTGTCCATCAAAATAGAAATTAACACCGTATAAAAATTAATGTTGTACATTCGAAGTGCCTTTACATGCATCAGGAACGCTGTTATTGAAAAATGTAAGCCAGTGATGAAATTGAGTTTCTGCACCCATTGTATAAAAAATTTAATCAACGTGTGGTTCGTTTGATCTCAGTCCTTCATTGGTTAAAATCAGATTATGACGTCGAATTTCTTGCTTTCCTCTGAATTTCCTATTGTGACGGCATGAAAAAAGGCGACCATGCCTGATGACGTCACATAGAAAGAAAACATCTTTTTTGCAGATCATTCGAAAAGAAGGAATAAGTTTGCCTGCATATTGATAGAAAATCATTAGAGAAACTGATTCCACCACCACATCTCGTGTAATACGATATTTATCCACTCTCGACAGTTAAATTTTAAATATTTAAAACGCTCGGCGAGCCTCGCGTTTTAAATTTAAAAATTTAACTTTCTCGAGTGGATAAATATCGTATCACACTCGATGCAGTGGTAGAATCTATATTTAATGCTCTTTTTGTTGTGTTAATTTGAGATTGTCTTAAATATCTATGTTTCTATAAGTGATTGATATAACGGAGTTTGTTGAGTGCTGGCAATTCTGGGTGAATTCTGCCACGTTAATATTTCTATTAAGGAACCTGTTTTGGAAATCTTTGTGTTTTTTTCCAGCTATACATTCTGCTTTGGTGCTGGATCTTTTGTCTTTGGTCACGAAAAATTAGTGTCTACTTGATTTCGGTCTTTTCATAGCAAGTGCCTATCATTGGCGACCTTTAATGTGTTTTGGATCAGTTACATTGTTAAGCCACAATCTCATAAATGTTTACCCAATATCCATTTTTTTCGTTAGTACAATAAACGGAGTGTGTTGCAATAATAATAATATTGATAAAACTACCTTGACACAATTTCAAAAAAATGTGTAAACATCATTGCTTTCAAAGTTTATTCGTAAACATTACTGCTTCTTTATCTGTTAATTACTTATTCAATAGCCGAAATAAATTTAGATAAAAAAATGTTTACCGATACATTTATCGCCTTCTTCCCCAAACGGTTGCAATTTAGTAAACGAACAATAACAGCATTCAACATAATAGATTTCATAAAAGGACTGTATAATCAATTATAGCAAATGAATGTTAAATGAACTATTTAATTATTCACTCTAAATATATATAAAAAAATCAGATGAAGTAATTTGTTATTTTGTTTGAAAACACTAATTTGTGTATTCAATCAAACAAATAAAAAGCTCTAGTTTATTTTAAACAATATCACTTGAATAAACAAAAAGTAATGTACACTCGAATGTTGATTCCTATGACATTAAAGACAAGACTTCAAAATAATAATTCTTAAGCAAAAATCAATAAGCATTTACCGACGCATTTATTGCCTCTTTTCTTGAAACCAGGTCTACAGTCACACACTCGTCCATAAGTAGTATCTTTACACTTTTCAGTTTGTGAATCACAGCCATCGGGTTTGTCTGCACATCTTGGAGCTGCAATAGATATAAAACTTTTGCAGTGCCTTCAATAATGTTTAGGTGTTGTACGCCGTTTACATTGAAGTAAATCAAAGGTCGTGATATGTTTTTAAAGTTTTTAAAACTGATAAAAATGGTAACGCCGAAAGAACAATACATAGCATAAAAGTAGAAAACATGTGCCCTATACATAAATGACAGCTTATCTATGCTTAGGTAACAGAAACGTTGCAGAAGTAGTTGGAAGTTGGTGACCAAACGAAAATTCAACAAAAAATAAAGAAAGTGTCACATACCACAAATAGCATAAATGAAATCACACTGGGCCAATGAAATTTTTGTCAAGCATTCAGAATTAAAGCATTATATGTTTCATATGTGGAATAAAGAAAGTCTTATGAAAGCAATCAATTAATAAATTAACTATTGCATCAATCACTTTAAACTGATAACACTAAATTGTACTTGTCGTCGTAATGAACAAAAGTAAAAAAATCAAAAAGATTAACTATTAAATTACACTTCATAAGTTATAACAGTGCAAAACTAAGCTCTGAATGCTTCGCTCGTTTAGATGAGTCACATTGAAAATTTACTGTTGTTATTATTTTTTAGTATAATTAAAGATTTGGCTTATACAAGTAATTTTTCTTACCTTCACATTTCTTACAATCATCCAAAACTACAAAAATAAAAAAAGAATGTTGTATTTATATGCTTTCGTTGTAGAAACACTTTTGCTAATTTATATATTACCTTGACGTTATTTTTTTTTCAGCCACGATAAATAATATAAACATCGTCCATTATCAAAAGCATACAATTGTATAGTTACAGCTAAAGCTATTTTGAAAGGTTGAGACAAACCAAAATGAAAATGAAAAAGGAGAGTAGAAAAGTATTAACAAAAGTACAGAACTCCAAGGTAAATTCAAAAAGGGGGAAATCCATAAAAACTGACAAAATCAAATGTTAGACTATATCAACTAACGGAACGAATGGAAAACAACTGTTATTTTCCTGAATTTGTAAGGAATTTTTCGAAGAAAATGGTTGGTTATACCTGTTTTTTTTTTAGCTAGCAGACATCCAACAGATTTCACATGATATTTTCTTCATTCTTATTTTGCCAAACTGTTTTGATCCGAGTCGTTATACAGTTAAGAAAATAGTTCTCCCGAACGAAAGATTTAAAATAGAAAAATAAAAACATGTTTGGCATATCAAGTTGACACAGGGGACAAATGATCCTCATGATAAATACTGAAAACAGAAAACATTTAACCTATAGAATCTAGTACAAAATTGAAACTTCATATAGAAAAATACATACCTTCACAATCCCAAAGACAGTTTACATGTCTGTTATGATTAGAACCTGATTAAAATAAAACGATATGAATGTCATATTTATCAGAAAAAAGCTTAGACTCGAAATACACTCCGAACACACAGACGTGTTAAATTCGAAAAGACATTTTGTAATAAGAATAAATGTGTACACAGGGAAATTTTTCTCATATAAATTTCACACGAGTCTCATGTGAAATTCACCTCAAACGGGATTATACGTGGAAATCACGTGACAATGCTCACGTTAACTTCATGTGAATTGAGATTTCATGTGAAGTTTACAAAAAAATAGGTATTTCGATGATTTTGAGTTAATTTGAAAATTTAGATTTTACTTGAATAACTTAATCTAGCTCCTGTGGAAAAAAAAACATGTCATTTTAACGTGAGATTCATGTGAGTTTCACAAGAGATTCACGTGAAACTCATGTTAAATCAGTTCACGTGAGTTTCACGTATAAGCTCGTTTGAGGTGAAGTTCACGTGCATGAAATATCCATGTGTACGATCCATTATTTCGAAAGAAGTAAAAAAACATTAAAACAATTTCATAGCATATTCAACATCGGAAAACTACTGATACATGTATCTAAACTTACCGAAGTTGATATCTCATAAATCTATTGCAAAGATTCGCCTCGACATGGTAAAGGGTATCCTGCTATACATGTATCACCCACCAGGCGAATTGAACTTGGTAAAAAAAAACACATTCGGGAATAGTACACAACGGGTAAATGTACAGATCAGACAATTTGTCTTATATCTTAAGATCAAAATACACAAAAGCCTGGCGAGACACATAGATCAACCAATGCGTGATAGTGACCGTAGAACTTTCACAAAGTCAGATTTTTTATGACTTTAAATAAGTAATATGCATCTAATATTCCTTTTTTGTAACAAAAATCAAAAATAAACAACATTATGTTGCACCGAATTAAAAAATAAAAAAAAAAGAAACAACTGCTTTAGTAGTAGCCACCGTCAATTGATTTAGTTTAAACATTTTTTATTTGCTAAATATCAGCAAAATGGATGAGACACAAGTAAATCATACTAATGAAGTCTTCTCCATATTACAATACAAGTATTTATACAATAATAACACTATGAGCATGCATGTACAACAAACAAATTCATTAAATATTATACGAACTATAAATAAAAAGAAGAATGCATGGAAAAGGAGGGGAAAAAAGAAGCAAATCATATTTTCTGTGATGATGACTTGGTTTGATGTTGATGATCATCCGTTCCGGTAGCACTAACACTTTATGAAGGTACTAGAAATCTGTTAGACCTTTTAATAAAATTTTGAACATGTCTGAAAATTAGATTTTGTTCATTCGAAAGTTCAGGGTCTCCGCAAGTTAATATTTTAGTATCAATAATAAAGTTTTCAGTAAGCCAATTAAGATTGTAAAGTAAAATTTCTCTACATGTAGTGTATTTTGGGCAAACGAAAAGAAAATGTACATCCTCAATATCAGACCCACACTGACACGAAGGATCCAGTATAATGTTAGCTTTGAAAAGGTCAGAGTTTAAAAATGAAGCGGAACATCGCAATTGAGTTAAAATAATATTCAGTTTCCTCGGACCGTACATAAAATACGGCGCAGCTCTACTCTGAACACTTTCATTTTTAAATTCTCTCTTAAATTTTGATAAAGTGTCAGTGTTTCGAATTTTTAAGTCAAGCTTATTCCATTCTCGTATTGTTGATGGAATAAAAGATTCAGTGGTAAGGGAAAGTCTACAAAATGGAACAATGATATTTTGACCGTTTCGCAACGGATAGTTGGTTGTACTTTGTATAAATGGGGGGACAAGATTACACAGGTACTCAGGTGCATGTTTTTTATTTATATTATAAAACATCTGTAAATTTCTTCTTCTTCGTCTTTCATATAAAGATTCCCAGCCAACCTCAGAGTACAGATTCTAGTGAAGATTGGTAGACCTGTTACAATTCTTGCGGCTTCCAATTGTAAGTTTTCTAATTTATTTGAAGAACATTTCCCACAATTATCCCACACTTCCGTGGCATATTCAAAAATGGGTCTAATAAAAACTAGATAAAGTTTTTCTAAATTATTACGAGACAGTCGATATTTAAGTTTATGTAGAACATTAAGGTGTTTCTTTACACTTGTAATTATACTTTCAATATGATTGTTCCATTTTGCGTCACAACTAAAGGTAACTCCCAGGTGCTTATGTGATGTATTTATAGGGATATTTTTATCATTTAGGGAAAAGTTGAGATCTGGTATCTCATTATTTGAAAATATCATAATTTCTGTTTTATCAGGATTAAACGACATAAGCCATTTAGTTCAATTGATCTGCTCTTTGTCGGAAGTAAAACTACATATGCGACCGTCAAAATTCCCTACTGACACTTGCAACTCTTCAAACACAATAGTGTTATTTCTTAAATGTAGTGTAAATAATAACAGTCATGGAAGATTTATTTCAGACAAAACAATATTGCAAAATAAAATAACAAAAACAAAGATAACGATTTTGTATCACAATTATTTCTTTTTATGGAAAAAATGCCGTCCATAGTGAAACATTGATAATGATCCATAGATACAAATATTTAATTCACTAAACCCAAGAATAAAGAAATGATATAAAAAAAATTCGTAAACTTACTAAGATGCTTGCATAATTTTTCACAATCTGAAAAAAAAATATGTAAAAGTAGTGTAAGTAAGGATACAGGGTGCATTTTTTTTTTTAGAATAGTGAAATTCTGCGTTGTCCTTAATGAACTCTTCTCTTTTGTTTACACATTTATATTTGCTTATTTTGTTATTAAATTAAATGTAAAATATTTAAAATGATTTTCAAATAAAAAAGTTATAAAACGATATTCAGTTATATTTCATCAGCCAAGAAAAATAACTTATCAAAGACAACAGACTTAGGTACGCCCTAAAAGAGACAAAATGAATAAAATACATCCAGAATCTCATTATCTTACAACGAAATGAGACAAGGTGCCTCGATAAGATATGCATATTTTGCTTTGCATTCATCACCCGTGATAAGATTACAAAGTCTATTGATAAGAATGCCAAAACCGGTAATCACGTCATATTTACATTTATAGACATGCGGAATAAATGACAAAGAAAATGTTAGTAATGAATTGAGATAGGGAAACACTGTGACAATCAATCATTTTATAATGTCGACCGAAAAATTTGGAACGCTTTTCATCCTCATAACCGTGCCGGGGTAGTAAGATATATTTGAGTAAATAGTATACCTTTATCGGCGAAATCGCCAGAACAATCTTAATTATGAAAAAAAGAGCATATACGGGAGTACTTTATAATTAACTGTCTAGATTTGAGAATAAAAAAAAACAGGAAATTATTGCGATTGTCATTGATATCCATCAGCATTAATTTTGTGAAGTCATTTAAAATAATCACCTTTTAATAATGGACTGTAGTATAGCAATTGATCTGATTTTGGGAATAAGTAATTATCATATTATTATTTTATCACTTATAAAAAAAGTTCTAGACGATTTTGGGAATTGACGAGTTTTAATGTAAATTCTCAAAATCATTGCGATATCCGTTTTGTTCTTAAAAATGCTGGACATATCCTGTTATTCTTTACTTTTTAGCATGTTCCAATGAAATTTAGTTTATGAATTAAATATTTAGTCAGTATACTTACTGTGATCTGCTGAAACTTGACTCACAAAAACAATTGTTATTAGACCTATTAACATCATTGTCCTTTCAATTTTTTGAACAGACTAAAAATCTTATGACACAACAGTAAATTATACCTCCTTGCTACAAAATTAGCCAATCAATTGTGAAAGGCATATCATGTGATTAAATGCCTACACATAAACCGTTCAATGATTAAGAAACAAAATATCCAAAAAGTACTAGATGGCTTCTACAAAAAAGCAAAATTGTATGTAAAATTAACTAAAAAACATGTAACGTTTCAGCATCTGTTGAGTACAATACTTTACTTGTTAAATTGTTCGATTAAATAAACAGTAAATTCAATATTAATTTGCATTTCGATTTTTTTGTTTTAATAGTTCTACACGTCCACACAATCTTATCAAACAAAAATTTAATCGTCGTTTGAAAAATCTGATTGCAAATTTATTTGCTGCAACTCATATAACTATGAAAATAAGAAGCTGGGTATGATTGCCAATGAGATAATTCTCCACCAGAGACAAAGTGACATAGAAGTTAACAACTATAATAGGTCACCGTACTGCCTTCAACAATGAGCAAAACCCGTACCTCATAGTCAGCTATAAAAGGCATCGAGAGGATAAATGTAAAACAATTCAAACGGGAGAACTAACGGCCTGAACTATGTACAAAACAAATGAACGAAAATCAAATATGATACACAGCAACAACCAACAAACATGGAACAGTTGTGTTACAGTACAACATAATAACAAACTATTAATAGATATAAGAAGATGTGGTATGAGTACCAATGAGACAACTCTCCATCCAAGTCACAGTTTGTAAAAGTAAACCATTATAGGTCAAAGTAGGGCCTTCAACACGGAGCCTTGGCTCACACCGAACAGCAAGCTATAAAGGGCCCCGAAAATGACTAGTGTAAAACCATTAAAACAAGAAAACCAACGGTCTAATCTATATAAAAACGAGAAACGAGAAACACTTATGAACCACATCAACAAACGACAACCACTGAACATCAGGTTCCTGACTTAGGACAGGTGCAAACAAATGCAGCGGGTTTAAAAGTTTTAATAGGCGCCAACCTTATAAAAGTCAGTTGAAAAGGGGTTAACTCATCAGAAAAAATCGTGTATCTTAAACTAAAACATCAATCAGTACATATCCAACACCCAATGGATTTAGTGGAAAGACGTCATAAACAGTCAGAGAAAAACATGACCTTATTCAATGTGCCTTTTTTCTCTAATAAAAAAGGTTAATATGCTAAATACACTTACTGGATGTGTGATGAGATGATTAAAGCTGTAAATTTTCTCCTTGACAACATTTATGTACATTTCGGCAATAAATTTTATCGACCAACTATAGATATTCCTATAGGCACAAATTATGCCCCTTTAAGAACAGGCTTGTTTTTGTACTGTTATGAATCATTGTTTATGGCCAAACTCAGTTAAAAAAAAAAACCGTATAATTTCTATGTTATTAATAAATTCAACAACAATTTCCATTATCTTAATGATATTTATTCGGTAAATATTCAAGAATTCTCTAAATATACTGCCGAAATTTACCCAAAGGAACTTACTTTAAATAAATCAATTAATAACAGCAATAATTGTCCTTCCCTAGATTTAGAAATTTCGGTTTTATACAAGAAAATCTACACAAAATTTGCGACAAAAGGGACGATTTTTCTTTCCCTATTGTTAATTTTCCATCTTTGTACATGTACGGTGATGTTCCTTTGGTCGTAGATGCATGATTTTTTTTAGTTGTTATTGGCTTTGAACAGCTATCAGTGACTTCGAGTACTCTCAGGTCTAAACTTTGAATAAATTTCCTGCCACGTCCGGTCTGTGTCTATAATAGCTGTGTTTCTGCTTTGTATCGATCTGATGAGTTAAGCCCTTTTCAACTGATTTATATAGTTTGTTCTTATGTTGTACTGTTACACCACTGTCCAGGGTAAGAGGAGGGTTGGCGCCTTCAAACACGTTTAACCCCGTCACATTATTTGTTCTTCGTAAATTGTTTTGTTATAAATTAGGCCGTACGTTTCCTCACAGTTATCTTATTAGCAATTTACCGCATCCTTTTTTTTTTAAATATATGTAGTTTGCCTGTTTCAGAATTATTTCATTATATGTTACAAAAACAATTATTTCGTGGGTAAAAAAGAAAAGAATAGAGAAACAATTGCAAAGAAATTTTTTTTTATGTTGATATGGAATTAATATTGACGAACCAGGAGAAACTAAATTGTCAAATGAATATAGATCATTTTTACAGTAGCAGATGGACATTTGGAACATTAATTTCGATTTATCGACTCGATGTCGTCGATATCGACAACTGTATTAGAAGCGTAAACTCATTGAAAGAACAAATCAAATGAGTTGAGGAAACTTTTAAAAGTCTTATAGGAAATCATTCAGTAAATCTTTATTTTTACATTGATAAATTGCTAAATTTAATAAAGAACATATTATTAAACTACATGTATATGAAATGAATAGAGAACATCATGGAGAAATTTTTAAATGATGATATGGAATCGATATTGTCGATATCGACACCTTCAACAGATAAACAAGGAGCAACTATATTGTCTTTATGGACAACTTTATCAGATAAACAATTGGAACATAAATTGTCGATATATATCGGTTCGATATCATCGATATCCACAATTTAAATAGTATAACAAGAAGGAACGTGCTATGTTTAAAATTTGGCTGACATAAATCGATATATATCGACGGCTGATGTTATTTTCGCTGTGTTTTTGTTCAATTCACTACGCGACTTGTTTTATGAAGTCTTGGATGATAGTTATCTGATATCTAGTGACTTCATCGATAGTGTCCTTTTCCTCACGGAATGTGGATTCTCATGACAGATGAGTCATGCACAAAGGCGACGCCTATTCCGTCACTGCATCCGGTTTTGCTCCGATTAAAGATTATGAAAATTCCTATGTTTTGTTTATCTTGATTTATATATCAAAAATGGATTTACGAGTTTTGAACTATACTTCTTTTATACGGTTGGTCATCTAGGAAATGGAAATGTCTATTGGAAAAATACGTTTAGCATTGTAAAACAAGGATTAATGTGTATTAAACATTCCATATCATTATGCTGTTATATACAAAAATTTGATAATGGCAGTATACATCAGTGAGTTTTTTCTCGCCTGAGATAAATGTGATTTTTTTTTCTAAAATTACGACTTATGGCCACGAATGGACCAAAGCATAAATTACAACATTCAATCATGTGATTGAGGTTGGAGAATTAGAGAGACACAAAGGATAATAAAAAATTGAAAACAACACGTTTAATAATTTCATGCGTCCGAAGCGCTTTTCTGGATTTACCTTCATCAGAAACGTTCAATGCCAAACATTTGAAATCTGAGGGATGTATAAGTACCGAAAAAAGTGAAGAGCTATATGACAAAAATACCTAAAACAAATAGCCAAATTCATCTAAGGTCAACTTTGCCTGAGCGAGTTGAAACTTTAGTTTCTTTATAATTTCAAAATTTTTAAACGGACAATTTTAGAAAAGTTTGTTATTAATCATGTCAGTACCGAAGTACTGACTACTGAGCTGTTGATACCCTCGGGGACTGATAGTCCACCAGCAGAGGTACCGACCCAGTGATTTAAAAAATTGAAAACAACACGTTTAATAATTTCATGCGTCCGAAGCGCTTTTCTGGATTTACCTTCATCAGGAACACAAATAATAATAAACCTTCTTTTAACCCTTTGTCACAACAGTTACTTTTAAAAGACATCACATGATTTTTTTGAAATTAGTAAATCAGTTGATGGTTATTCTTTGCTTGCCATTAGTTGATTCTTGTCTGAAGTGGTGTGATACTCTCTATACACTTAATAAAAAAATGAAATAATAAAACTACCGAACTCCAAGGAAAATTCAAAACGGAAAGTCCCTTACCAAATGGCAAAATCAAAAGCTCAAACACATCAAAATAATGAAAAACAACTGTCATATTCCTGACTTGGTACAGGCTTTTCCTTATGTAGAATACATTGGATTAAATCTGGTTTTTTTTAGCTAGATAAACCTCTCACTTGTATATAGGATACTATATAATTGTCAATCGAGAATACTATTTTCTCAATTTAGTTTGGCGAGGAGTGAACTGTACTTTTAAACGCTTCTGTTTTGCCAGAATACAAATTGTCAACAGATGTTATACACCAATTAGAAGAAATTTATTCCAAACTTAAAAGATGGCTACCAAAAATGTGAGTTTAAACAAGCTAAATTTAAAGAACGACACGAAATTGATACTAAGTTTCCGAGTTTTGGGTAATCCTAGTCGTCGTTCACCAAATGAGCTGTACTTAAAAAACTATAGTCAACAAAGCAATCTCAGACCTTATGTGGATACCCAATTTCTAACACATAGCAGATATTTAGGTGTAAAAGTAAGATTTGCACAATAGGATCAAAAGAAGCCCGGCACCCTTGAAAACCTCATTTTTGATTGGTAGAGCTTGTTTCGTTGATTCCGTATCTTATTCAAAATCAATTATCTTGTACTTCTATCAAGATCCATCGAATTTGCTTTAATGTAGATTAACTCTTTTAATGTATGCAATTTTTTACTTGTACTTTTTTATGTATGTTTTTAATTTACATTTACATGTACGTCTTTTCAAATGTCATATGTCAGTATGTATGACCCCCACACCATGTAAAGAGTACTGTATGAGAATATTAACTTTTTTTAGATTTTTCTGATTCACAAATTGTAAGACTCAAGTAAATAAAAGATACTTATGCAACTATAAGGTTAACATTTTATGATAATTCATCGGTTTGTTATTTGTTTAAAATTATTGTGGTAAGTTCAACGTGTATTGCTAAAGAAAGAGTTTAAACGACTAAAATAAAGTAGCATCGAAATTTGGTATAAAAGCGTTACCACTGTGACATCTCATTAGTGTATATCAAATGATTTTTCTTAACTTATTTTTGTTGCTATTTTCATATGCACCTTTGTTTGTTTCCCCCTGCTTGACATTAAAAGGGGAGTTCGTGCTAAACACCAGTATAAGTTAGATATGTCCTGATTGACATTACAAGGGGAGTTAGTGCTAAACACCAGTATAAGTTAAATATGTCCTGATTGACATTACAAGGGGAGTTAGTGCTCAACACCAGTATAAGTTAGATATGTCCTGATTGACATTACAAGGGGAGTTAGTACTAAACACCAGTATAAGTTAAATATGTCCTGATTGACATTACAAGGGGACTTAGTGCTAAACACCAGTATAAGTTAAATATGTCCTGATTGACATTACAAGGGGAGTTCCTTTTGGAAGAATTCTAAAAAAAATATGCTTCCATGTGTTTACAAATTTATCTGGTAAATATTCAAACTGCAGTTATTCAAAAATAGAGCACCTTTGTTTGTTTCCCCCTGATTGACATTACAAGGGGAGTTAGTGCTAAACACCAGTATAAGTTAAATATGTCCTGATTGACATTACAAGGGGAGTTAGTGCTCAACACCAGTATAAGTTAGATATGTCCTGATTGACATTACAAGGGGAGTTAGTGCTAAACACCAGTATAAGTTAGATATGTCCTGATTGACATTACAAGGGGAGTTAGTGCTAAACACCAGTATAAGTTAGATATGTCCTGATTGACATTACAAGGGGAGTTAGTGCTAAACACCAGTATAAGTTAAATATGATTGATATAATAGTATGCAATTTCATGAGTAATTTATAAGTTATAATTGGCAATGAGATAGCTTAATGTAACTAAAAGAACTCATATATTGATACTTAGTGTCTTTTGTCTTTTTGCAATTTTTTTGGTTTTGCTTCCTACTAATCTAATGATTCAGGCCATTTCCAACAGATTTTCAGAGTTGTGCTATTATATCCCCGTTTCGGGGAAGGGGAGGAATGAGCTCTCAGAAGCATGTTTAACCCCCCTCGCATTCTTTATGTGCATGTCCCAAGTCAGGATTCTTTAATTCAGTGGTTGTCGTTGCGTTGTTAACTTGATTTTTACGTTAATTGTTTAGTCATTAATCAGGCCGTTGCTTTCTCGTTTGTATTGTTCCACATTTTGTCACGTCGAGCATTTTATAGTTGACTTAACGGTGTGAGTTTGAAGGCCGTACGGCGACCTATAGTTGCTTAAATCCATTTGGACTGTGGTGGATAGTGGTCTCATTGACAATCATACCATATCTCCTTATTTGTATATGTCGCTTCACAAATGCCTATGGGTCGGTCATTTGTCAGGCACTACGTCATAGGTTATCTTTAGTTAAAAAAAATATCGTTTAGAAAAATTTAGAAGTTGACGGATATCTAATAATCTTAGTTAAGTTTGTTCACATTGTTCTTTACTGGGGCGATTTAGAACCTGTCATATTGTAAAACATCGTATGACGACCTTTCAATATGACTAAATAGAGATGTTAAATGTTCTTTATCATATGTCAACTATGTAGTCTTAGCCTTTCTAGATACTGAATATCAATTTCAGTTCTGGTGGAAGTTTGACTTGCCAAAAGATTTTTTTCCCTAGAAATTGAGTTTCTAAGTTTTCCGAAATTGGGATAAATGAGATTAACCGGACTTTTTTTACAACTGTTTTTAGTTAATGAAAGTAATTAGCTTGAATAGAGGAATTAAGATGTGAAGGGTCTATTGGCATTTTTTGTTTCTTTGTGATAAGCCGTCAGAGTAAAAAAAATTCCACAAAGAACGACAATTGCCAATCGACTGTTGGAAAATGTTCCAATTGAATTCAATGACGTTATTCCTAAAACTTACAGCGTTAACAATATGAAAAATACATATTGTTTAATCAGTAGCTGACTTTATAAAAAAACGGCAGTATTTTAACACCATAGGCGCAAATACTAACATTTTCTGAAATTGCAACTTGTATGATTGATTGGTTGATTGGTGTTCAACGCCACTTTCAGCACTAGTGTGCTATTTAGTGGCGGTCAGTATTTATTAGTGGAGGAAGCCGGGATGCCCGGAGCGAACCATCGACGTTCGGTAGGAAAACTGAAAAGCCTAGTTAATCAAGATTAAGAGTCGAGCGCACCTGTCACGTGCGGGATTCGAACTCGCATTCGAAGTGTTGGCAGGCTAGTGATACAGTAGTACGACTACTTAGACCACTCGGCCACGAGGCCCACAGTGATACAGTATTACGACTACTTCGTCCACGAGGCCCCCTGTATGATTAAAACCAGGACAAGAAAGTTATGTGTGATAGTATTAATGAAGTATTCTATTTTCGAAATTGATATGACCCTTTCTTTTATAGCATATCCATTGTAACCGTTATTTCCATCAAATTGATGAAAAATCAGTAGCCTTTTGGAAGAATTCTAAAAAAAATATGCTTCCATGTGTTTACAAATTTATCTGGTAAATATTCAAACTGCAGTTATTCAAAAATAGATTGAAAAAAATATGTTACACTCATACATTCATTCACTGTTGATAGTTGTCTCATTGGCAGTCATGCCACATATCTTTATGTTATATCCTTTCATCAGAGTAGTAGAAACAGAAAAAAGACAATCTAATACCAGGAAAGTTAGATACTACTGTTGTCCCCTCTTATTTTATCTTCAACAAATTATATGTCATGAATTTAAAAAAACAGTCCTGTAAGAGCAAACTAGTCTATTTCATAAGACTTATGCTTAAACATGGCTGCGTGTCACTATGTAGTGTTTTGTAGACACTTGTTTGTCTTTAAGTCGTTTTTAAAAGTTTTTTTGGAATGGCTTTGTCAGCTTTTCTTCGACTTATATCCCTTGGGTATCTCCCGCCTCTCTTTTTTCACTCCTTTTCGTTAATTACGTGATCAGTTTTATATTCCATGGTTCTTTGTGATGGATATATATCAAACTCAAAGTAACAATTTCAGAATTTATTTTGAAAAACAATAAGCCCGTTATTGATATCAAAGTAACTGTTTATATTCTTCTACAGCATATCATTATTTTAGCTGCTTTCACTACAGAAACAATATCTGGTAAAATAATCATCAATACAGCTATCATTAGTATAAACCCACTGGACCACCCAATTACCATTGCAGAAAACCTATCATCTGTTATTGAAATAAAGCAGCGACGATACGATGATAACTGTCTCTTGTTTACATGCAAATCAAAGAATAAAAACTGAGACTGGTTGCTCTGAGTAAAGTGTGGAGTATTACACGTGCATTAACAACCTGTAGACGTACTGTTTGAAATGGACTCTCCTGAAGTACTGGTCTGTGTTAAAAGGGACACTGTAGGAGTACTGATCTGAGCTAAACAGATCCTGTGGAAGTACTGGTCTGAGGTAAAATTGATCCATTTGGAGTACTGCTCTGAGTCCAAATAGATCCTGTTGGCAAACTGCTCTGAGCCAAAATAGATCCTGTCTGTTGGATAAATAATATTACATGATAAATGAAATAACAAGAACCAACGACTTTTATGTTTATGAGTTTTATATCCGAAATAATCTTGAAAAATCTTTATTCTTATACTAATACAAGTTTTATAAGAGATGAGTTTTGAGTTGAATCACTTGTGATACAAGCATAACAGAAGACACTTACTCTTTCAATGCACTTAATCTATCTTCAAATGTAGTTCATGTAAATCATGCAGTGCTCGTACAAAGTACAAAGATAAGTCCATCAATTAAAATTGAGAATGGAAACTGGGAATGTGTCAAAAAGACAACAACCCGACCAAAGAGCAGAAAACAACCCAAGGGCACCAATGGGTCTTCAACACAGCGAGAAAATCCCACACCCGGATTAACCTTTTTAATATTTCAAGTTAAATCTGAAAAAAACGGTTCATTCTGGAATTGATAACATTTATTTTATTTTTAGCTCCTGCTCTACTACATGTTTCGTAAGTGTACTCGTTTGATTTTATTGCATTTACTTCAAAGTCAACATGTTGATCGATTGGTCATATTTTAAATATTAGGTCAAATACATTAAATGAGATTAAATTAAACTGGATGAAAAAAGAGTGGCGGAAGGTACCAACGGAGTATTCAAACTCATAAGTCGACGACGAGCTGACAAACAACAATATGCAAATCACAACATATAAAACTAAAGACTGAGCAACACGAAACCCCTCCCCCCCCCAAAAAAAAAAACCAGGAGTTATCTCTGGTGCTCCGGAAGGGTTAGCAGATATTGCTCCACATGTGACTCCCGTCGTGCTTCTATAAGATATGTTGATAAGTTAGATTAAGTGATTAGGCATTACACAATAGCGTTTGGTAATTGACTCTTATCTATCCTTGCGACATCATTAGATTCGGAACGATCGGTCATGTAAAGTTTCTAACCTTGAAACATGACCGAATGTAAAGTTGAAACACGTTTTTCAAGATAAAGGATAGTTAAGTTATTACCGTATAAACAAAACAGACAATGAAAAACTAAAAAGCACAAATAGCAACGCTTAAAACAAAAACAAAAGCAAGAGCAACACGAACTCCTTTTAAACAAAACTAACGCCGCCACACTATTTATGTTCAGTGATTGTCGTTGGTTCATGTCTGTTGTATTTGTTTTTCGTAAATTGTTTTTTTTTTCTATATAAGGCCGTTAATTTTCTCAATTGAATTGTTTTTTTTTTTTGCATGTCGGGGTTCACCGTTTTCCGTCCGAACCTGATATGTACGCTGCGTTTTACGTTCATTTGCTAGTCCTAGCTTCCCTATCGATTTCCGGAAATCTTTCGAATTATGTCCTTCGAGATAATGCAACTAGTTTTGCCGTTCTAGTTGATACCTACGGTTTGTTTTCCTGTTAAATGTATCAAAGTTTTTCCGTATTTGCACGTATATACTTCGTAGCGTCGATTTAGCGTTCGTTTGGCATCCCGTCCAGTCCTTCAGTAGGACAACCGGATGTGCCTTTTTGGCCAAAATGTGATTCGGCGGCGCTCAGTAGTCCTACGCCGAAAATTGGACTATTTTGCGTCGGCCGACGTCAAAAGAAAAATGGCGCGCTTTTGTAATTTTTTTTCGTTCGTTTGCGGCAAAGTACCGACGATAAATACTGTTGATTGTAAGCACATTTATATGAGAAAAATATATGAATTTACATATTATTTTCATTTTTGAACATTAAAATAAAAGGAAATCTCATTTTTTTATATCTGAACATAGAATTTCGGATATTGATTTTCTGCACTGTAGGATAAAATGGCTATATTAAAAATGGGAACAAAAAAATACCTATCCTTCGATTTTCTAAAAATTTTTACATCCTATTCTCGCTAGATTTTGGCATCGAAATTCGTAAAGAACAGGAGTGTTCAAGCCAAGGCAAAAATTTGTTCCCATTTTAATACAGGAGTTTCATTTTTTCTAAGTTTTTCATAGCAAGTGTGGTAGATTTAGAAATTGTTAGCGTTTTAGTGTAAATATGAAGTATTAAGTGCACTGAAGTGAAATGATGAATCCTTGGTACCTATATTCCTTGAAATAAAACCATATGTAATGAAAAAATTAATTTTAAAAAAAAATTCTAGAAATAGTTGTGGAATATTTTTTTGTCCTTTTCTCGCTAACGTTACGGCTCGGCCTCAATAAGTAGCAAATTCCAAAAATTGGTCGCCTCAAATTTTTTCATACATTTCTGCAATAATCCTGGGTAAATATTGTATTCTTTTTTAGAATTTTAGAAAAATCTATCGATTAGATATGGAGAAAAACAATATTGATTTTAAGAGTTTACATCACGGAGGGGCGACTTGGTTTTTCACCTTTTCATTTAAAAAATTTTTTTTTTATGAAATTCTTCGCCTCAATTTTTTTCAAATTTAATTCTTATGTTCCTGAATATATAAAGCATATCTGGTTTAAAATTTGTCTAATTCTACGGAGCAGAAAAAATGTAATGACAACATGAATTTTGGGTTCCGACCAGTCACAACATAACGTCAGAAAGGGGCGGCGGTCGGACATAAAACACTAAGACTGCTATTACATTCCAGCTGTAACTATTTTGTTTCTTTTCCAAATGTTCAGAAAATTATTATCTTTCCCTTTCAAAACCATAATAAAACGTACCGCTTTAATTAAACCGGAATTATTTGGTATTCGTACCGCAAGAGAACTGAATTGTACATATTATATTTCCTTCGTTTCCGGTAGAAAAAAAATTGCTGGTGGCTGTAAAATTTTTCCGATAATCTTATTAGAATCAAAACGCCAATCGATCGCACTATCCTGAACTTCCTCAGTAACAACCCAATCGATCGCACTAACCTGAACTTCCTCAGTTAAAAGAACGCTACACGTAATTTGTCAATAGCGTTCTTGTCAGTAATTTTATCTGCTGGTTGTTCTTCAAACTTGTAGTTGTAATATTTAATCAGCGCTCATTTTCTCTTTACCTTTCAACTGTTTTTTTAATAATAGAACACGTTTACACTTAGAAATCAGGTTAACACTTATTGAAAATCTGATCGTATATATATTGGTGATTTTATTGGTAGTTCCTTTGACTTAAGAAGAACAGGTTTTGATACAGTGTGTGTGTGGTTTAATATTTTAATTTTGTTTTGGCTCTGATTCTGACTGAGGCTTATTATGATATAATGATATATATTTTATATTGTAATGTCTCATTGTTGACTTAATTACTTCAATCATTCTACTTGATTTATATGGGTCCTGTAATTCATGTAATTTGGTAAATAAAATATTCTATTCCATTCTATATTAAAAAGATAAATTGGATACCTTTCCTTTGAAATACTATTTTTTTTGCTATAAAAAATACATATATTTAAAATGAGCTTTCAGTTCAACGTGGAAGATTTCCCACCCCTCATTAACCCAGTTGACAAAATGGGCATCCAAAAATCTCTTAATAATTTTAAATTCTCCAATAAGTTACCAAAAAATTTTGTTGATACTAAACTAGCTGTAACAGTAAATAATCCAATTGCTAAAACAGAAACTAACAGAAATTCCAAACAAATTTTGAGACCAAAGGCTAAAAATTTTACTACTGCAAAGCTGTGTCCAGTTTCTAATATTGGTAGCAGCTTAAAATATGTTCCCAAAATCAACATGAATACTTGTAGTACTGTGTCTGACTTTTACACAGTTTCTACAAAAAATTTCTTTGATTTATTATCAATCTCTGACATGAAAGAAAACTGTCATTATGATAAAATGCATGAACCAGGAGAAATTCCTCATGAAAAGAAAAACATAATTCCAGCTAATCACAGACTTCATAATATAAATGATAAAAGAAAAAGTCTTCATATCCAAGCCTTTGGTAAATCTCTAACATTTAATACATTCCATAAAACTATATCAATAACAAGCCTCAAATCATTTGTTGAAAAACACACTGGAATAAAAAAAAAACAACAAAATTTTAGGTTAAAAAATGGTCTCACATTATCCACCATGAAGCCAGTCATTTGTGAAGATGGTCTGAAAATTGATTTATATCAACCTGGATTGGGGGGTGTTAAAGGTTCAAATGTTCACCCTGAAAGAGAATGTGGTCCATGCAGAATATGCCAAAAACACAGCATTTATTCTTATCGCCATTTGTTAAATCAAAGCACGAAAGCGCTGTAAAGGCAGTTAATTACAGGTTGTGTGTATTTTAAGTCCAGTTATATCATTATCTTGCATAGTACAGTGTACTTATCAGAGGTGGCTTTCAGTATTTAAGATTTAGAGTTCTCTAATGATATTGAATAAGTTTTATGAATGTCATATTCTGAGCACTATATGAAGGCGATTGTTCTCACTTGTTTATGAACTAGTGCATTATGTCCAGTTTGTACCTTTTTTATCTATGTTTATAGTCAAATTAGTTATCAAAGGTACCAGGATTATAATTTAATACGCCAGACGTGTGTTTCGTCTACATAAGACTCATCAGTGACGTTCAGATCAAAATAGTAACAAAGCCAAACAAGTACAAAGTTGAAGAGCATTGAGGACCCAAAATTCCAAAAAGTTGTGCCAAATACGGCTAAGGTAATCTATTCCTTGGATAAGAAAATCCTTAGTTTTTTCATTGGCAATCATAACACATCTCCTTATTTATATAATGATCTATATTCAACGACCTCAGGTACAAAAAAAATGTATGTAACTAAACTATGATGGGAAACCTTTGACTTCTTTCTTTATATAAACTTTTGATTTGGTACCATAGAACTATGTAGAGTAAATGTACATTGCAACATGTCAACTCTTTCAACTCCAAGCAAAATTATATTTCCAAGCATAAAGTAATTTGTGAATGAAATAAAATGCTCCGCTGGGGTGCAGCTTGATACGACCACAGAGGTCGAACCCTGAACAGTTGGGGCAAGTATGAACACAACATTCAAGCTTGATTCAGCAGTGAATTTGGATTGTAATTAAATATTTGACACAGCATAGGTTTCTGACACAGAATGAAAGTGGTCTAAGATACTTAAAAAAATTTAATTTACCTATTCAAACCATATCATTATTATTTGCTTTTATATATAAATCAGAAATAACCAATTTAAAATGGAAAATTTTAAAGAAAAAAAAGGAAAAAAAATTCCCCCCTAAATTTTTTGAACCCCCTTATGATTCATCACCCCAAAACTCAATCCCAGCCTTCCCTTTGTGGTATGGTCTTGCAGTACAATTTCAGAAAGATCCATACACTTGAACACATGTTATTGTCTGAAAACTAGAAAAATGCTTGTTTTTTTGCCCCTTTTTGGTCCCAAATTCCTAAACGTTTAGGGCAATTACCCCCAAACTCAAACCCAGCTTTCCCTTTGTGATATGGAACCTTGTAGTACAATTTCATAAAGATCCATACACTTACACACAAGTTATTGCCATGAAACTAGAAAAATGCTTGTTTTTTGCCCCTTTTTGGCCCCTAATTCCTAAAATTTGGAGGCAATTACCCCCAAAATCAATCCCAGCATTCCCTTTGTGATATGGAACCATGTGATACAATGTCAGAGAGATCCATAGACTTACACACAAGTTATTGTCATGAAACTAGAAAAATGCTTGTTTTTTGCCCCTTTTTGGCCCCTAATTCCTAAAATTTGGAGGCAATTACCCCCAAAATCAATCCCAGCATTCCCTTTGTGGTATGGTACCTTGCAGTACAATTTCAGAGAGATCCATACACTTGAGCACAAGTTATTGTCTGGAAACTAGAAAATTGCTTATTTTTGGCCCCTTATTCCTAAACTTTTTGGGCAATTACCCCCAAACTCAATTCAAGCTTTCCCTTTGTGATATGGAACCTTGTAGTACAATTTCATAAAGATCCATACACTTACACACAAGTTATTGCCATGAAACTAGAAAAATGCTTGTTTTTTGCCCCTAATTCCTAAAATTTGGAGGCAATTACCCCCAAATTCAATCCCAGCATTCCCTTTGTGATATGGAACCTTGTGATACAATGTCGGAGAGATCCATAGACTTGCACACAAGTTATTGTCATGAAACTAGAAAAATGCTTGTTTTTTGCCCCTTTTTGGCCCCTAATTCCTAAAATTTGGAGGCAATTACCCCCAAAAATCAATCCCAGCATTCCCTTTGTGATATAGAACCTTGTGGTACAATGTCAGAGAGATCCATACACTTACACACAAGTTATGTCTGGAAGTTACAAAAATGCTTATTTTTGGCCCCTTTTTGGCCCCTAATTCCTTAACTGTTGGTACCATAACCCCCAAAATCAATCCCCACTTTCCCTTTGTGGTATTGAACCTTATTTTAAAATTTCATTGAGATCCATTCACTTAAACTAAAGTTAGAGTGCGAAAACTAATGAGTCTTTGGTTGGACACAATATTCAAGCTTGATACAGGTCTGAATTTTGATTGTAATTAAATATTTGACATATTATAGTTTCTGAATAAATGTAGTCCATGAACTTGAAATCGGTTATATGAATTGAATTTATATTCAATTAAAGATTTCTTGCTGTTGTGCAATACACTGTGCTGTTGTGCAATACTTAATAAATCTGTTGCCAGACTATAAACAAATAAAGTTCAATTTCTTCTCAATGTCATATTTGAAATTTATGAAAATCAATAGGGAGATTACATCAATAGCTATAAATAATTCACCAAAGTTTCATGTGAACTGCTGACAGCATTTTTGAGTTGTTGTCCAAAAACTGGAAAATCCCCCCTTTTTTAATGAATAAAACCCCTTAACTCAGAAATGTAAAATCTAAAATTTATAAAATTCTAAAGGGAGCTTACGGATTGATAATTTAGTCTTAGATGCAAGATTTTTTTATCAGTTGTTAGTGGCTTTGAACTAGCTGTCAGTAACTGCGAGTACTCTCAGATTTGTACTTAGTGTCTTTTTGTTGTTTGGATGTACAACTACCTGACCACGTCCACTTGTATTTGTATTTATCCATCAGATGAGTTTAGCCTCTTTCAACTGATTTTTATAGTTCTTTCTTATATTGTACTGTTTCACCACTGTCCCAGGTTAGGGGGAGGGTTGGGATCCCGCTAACATGTTTAAGCCCGCCACATTCTGTATGTACATGTATGTGCCTGTCCCAAGTCAGCAGCCTACAAAAGTGTAATTCAGTGGTTGTCGTTTGTTTATGTGTTGCATATTTGTTATATTTGTTCATTTTTTTACATAAAATAGGCCGTTAGTTTTCTTGTCATTTCTGGGCCTTTTATAGCTGATTGTGCGGTATGGGCTTTGCTCATTGTTGAAGGCCGTACTGTGACCTATAGCTGTTAATTTCTGTGTCATTTGGTCTCATGTGCATGTGTGGAGAGTTGTCTCATTGGCAATCATACCACATCTTCTTTTTTATATTTACATCAACAGATAAAAAATTCACCAAAGTCAAGGTGAGACAACAAAACTTAGTTGTAAGATCTCTGAATTTTTTTACACGGTACGAGTTTTTCCTCATTGTTGGAGATAGTACGGTGACAGTAACACCTGTAACTGCTTAAACCCATTTCTTATGCACTTTAGTTTGATAAACTCACTGAATATCATACCACATCTCCTTATTTTTATATGCATTACAATTTACATGTGCATGTAATTGTAAATATATATATATCAGAACAAAATTCATTGCGTCACTTTTATTTATGCATCCTTTGGCACAATACAAGTTCTAAAATTACACAACATAAAACAACTAAATGTTATTTCAGATGAAAGTTTTGTTTCAGTTCCATTCATAGGATTTATTAGAATTTTGTATATTTTGCCAAGTCCAATAATTTGCTCTATGTGACATAGAGACATAGTTGACTAAATCACCAGGTGTCGAACATTCAAGAATTTTCAGTGTTTCTGTTTTTATTTGATGAAAAGGTTGCCTGAGCTCTAGGAGCTTTAGGTTTTATCACGGGATAATCTGTGCTGTCAATAATAATCCAAGTCGTAGGAAACTTTAATTTGAAGTTGGATGGTGAAAAATACCTGACTAAACCACTAGATGGCCAAGTGTTAGCCTCACACCACTGTTTAGACATAATAACAATCCATGTATACACAATATTCTTAACACTAGATTCAATCTAGAATCTAGACAGTTCAAAGTTGGTTGTATGATGCCTCAATTTCATCAAAGTCATAAAAAAACTGATTTTCAACTGACACCCTATCAATTTGAAATATATGTATCTCAAACAATGTGCTGCTGGACCAAGTGTGGTCAAAACAAATAAAAATTTAGTATACAACTCTAAAACGGTATAAAAATGCATGGCTGTGTCACGTGTCTTCATTTCAAAATTCTCTGCTGAAAACATAGGCATTGATGGTGTTTGCGTAATTCCATCTGTGAAGCTCAACATTAGCTCGGCAGTTGGTGGTGGACAGTCATAAATCCTTTCTGCAGTATGAATGACTTCTTCAGGAAAACCAACTTTACAATCAAAATTTTCCTCTAGATTTCTACTACAATATTCATCAAGTTTAGTTCTTTTGTTTTCACAGGAAACTGCCCTGATTTTTCTTTTTGCGGACGATTCAGTCTCTTGCTTGGTCCAGGAAAATAGGCTGGGAATTGCAGTAGACTTAAGTCTCTGTATGGTGGGTTTGCGCCCTGAAAAAGGTTATAAAACATTAGTTTTTTTATAATTAAATGAACTTCCATTAGCAATGTATACTTTGTACTACCTGGCGAAATATTAACTAGATTTATTCATTACAATCTGGATAAAACTATGTTTGCCTGATTCAATGTATGTTATGTAAATCCAAAGGACAAACAATGAGAGACTTATGCAACAAACGTACATTGTTTGTACCTACATGTAAATAACAATAATATAGATGAGAGCATGTCATTGTTTTGTTCCTGTTAACATTGTCATTGATATTTTTCAAGAAAGTCTATGAGGCATAGCTTATGCATTCCTGTCATTACTACATTAGCATAATTACTGCTAAAATAATTCTCAGTATGATATACCTCTTGTAAGAAATCATTATAATTGTAGCAATCACCAAAAAATCTCAAACAGATTACATTGAATCGTAATCCAAAAAATTATGACGTCTTGAATTACCCACCCCCTTTTAGTTTTATTCTAAAACGATAATTGCGATTGTAAACAGACTTTGGTTTATTCGCATGGCGATTACATATATAACTATATATTTCACAAAGAAAATAGAGTTTTACCATGAATAGTTTCCTGCACGTAGTCTTTTTCAGTAAAACGTGCCTTGCAAACAACAGCTGATTGAGATGGACTCCACGATATCATCGTGTTCTCGTCCAATCTGCGTATGGGCCATGGCGTTGATCCAACTTTTCCTTCTTTTTAAGTCATTTGGAAATGCATGTCCTCCTCTTAAATGACATCCAGGTACACAACAACAAGTATTTGGCATCGTTAATTAAAAATATAACTGAAATAGTTGCACAGTGCAGAAACCGGAAGAAGAGGAACAGGATCCGCTACCACGGCGCCACCTATTCAGGAACGATAATTTGCTACTTTATATAACTGCGAAAATAACGTTAGACGGGTTCACGTGCATAAACAGAAATGCGCTTTAAATTGTATAATATAATTCATGTTCAGTCGACCTTTAATTATTATATCAACGACTGAAATGATTTATAAACATCTAGATTGCAGATAACACTCGAAATTAACCCGAGCTCTTTCCACACGGAATTCAAATAATTCTAGTTTGTCAATCGGTTGACTGCTTATAATGCAAAATACTAATATATCAAAAGTTTATAAAACTAACAAAACACAATGATCGTTTCTCTATTTCCCAATGTAAATGAAATGAAACAAAAAACATTTTATATCGCAATAAGAAGAGGAGAGAATTCAACATTTCCGGATCTACTTGGAGTCTAATGACCCCCCACGTAGATAAGTTGGATATCGCGGAAGGAAGGATTAACCCGGCAACTAGAAAGGCATTAAAGCACTGCCTTTAAAAATGAACAATCTGACATAGCTATAAATTATATACAACAAAAATATGGACTTATTGAAAATGACTGTATTTGCAAGGCTTGTTTTCTTAAGTCAGAGAGAGTAGCCAGTAGCAAGAGAAATGAGCAAGATG
Organism: Mytilus californianus; assembly: GCF_021869535.1. NCBI lineage: Eukaryota > Metazoa > Mollusca > Bivalvia > Mytilida > Mytilidae > Mytilus > Mytilus californianus. Next base: position 8,945,409 of record NW_026262745.1, read on the forward strand.
TACCAATTATTAAAAAGAAAAAGGTTCAATGTACATTACATTCTCTAAAGATGTGCTCCCCTGACATATCTCATTTACGTCCCTCGCCCATTTCTCTGGATAAAATAAATTCTGTTTTTGACACAAATATGACTGATTATGAAGGATTTGAGATTTTTCTTTGTGATTCCCATTTTATGAAGGCTACAAGGTTTGAATCCTCACATGACAAATGCACAATCTGTAACTCTATTTTAAAGAGAAAATACAAATTGAGGTTTGACAAGATGGACAAATTACTTTACTACTTTCAAGACAAAAATTTGACCCCTGTTGATTTATCTAAAAATTCAGATATATGCAAACAATGTTTTTCTTCTATAAAAAACTTTCTTGATAGTGATGCTTTTGTTGAGATATTAAGCCGTGAAAAGATCATAGACATTTTGACAAAAGCCAGTAACAGCTCCCTTCCAATCTATTTTGATAATAATAGTACTAAATGTTTTGAAAAACTTGTTATTAAAATTTGCAATGATCTTCTGGAGAGAAAGGCACTTCTTATTTCAGACATTGTGCAGTGTTATAAAGATTTTGGGGGGAATTTTGTCTCAGATCAGTTGAGAAATCAAAACCGTTTATTATGTAACAAATTAAACACATTATTCGGTGATTCCATCAACTGTAAATATGACCGACAAGGTACTATAATACTAATGAAAGGACTTAATATTGTTTCCTGTCTTATTGATTCATTAGCTGAATTGAAGAAATTTAAAACATGTACTTCACATGATGAAAATACACTTGAAGAAAAAGTACAAATTGATGATGCAAATGTTTTGAAAAATGCTGCAGAAATTATCAAATTAAAAATACAAACATCTTGTAAAAATATTAAAAATAGTTCAAATAGAAACTTGTCAAATTTTAAATTCCACAACTTCATAGAAAATACTATTGACCCAATATTGTGGAATTTCTTGTGTGCCTTAATAGGACAAGAAACAGAATTACAGCTTCCTTTTGGGGAGAATTCAATAAGTGATGATTCTGTTCAGTTTTCTCAAATTTTTAATATTTGTTGTTGTTTAATCTACAACAGAGATTCTAAATGTAACAAATTTCAAATGTTAATAGCTGACATCATTGACAAGTTTACCAATTCTTCTACTGATTGCTTCAACCTTTTAAATAAATTTGGTATATGTGTTTCTAAACAGACTTATGAGAGATATCAAACTCAAATTGTTGAAGAAAGGAAATCCAATTCAGTAAATTCCTCAAAATGTCAGTTCCAAATAGCATCTGTAGATAATATTAATAAAAGATCATCTTATTCTGCTGTTAAGTCTACAGATGCACATCGTGGTTTTGATGGAACCTCAATACAATTGGTTATACCGAAGCCTTCAATAGAATTATTGCCAGAGGAAAAGCAACAGTATTTAAAAGGAAATATATATTTGTATGGTAAAGATGAGTATCGTTCCATCAATTTATTTCAAGATAATGATTCCAAAGTTATTTCCCTTTACAAATCAATTGCCATTTTGATGAATTATGGTATACTTAAATCTGAAAGAGATAATGATGGTATTTGCACTTCTGATATTGAAAAAATTATGGAAAACTGCCTAACAAATACAGTAATGGATCAATCTCTGAGAGAAATATTATCAGATCCTTTTTACTTAAGTGATGAAAACTTTTCTAAAGTTTCAAAATATTCTCCAGATGAGCACATAAACCATGAATTGTATCTTTTTAATACCAGAAGAGAGGCAGATTTAGTAGATTTAGCTGCTGTATCATTTGCTACAGGTTGCTGTATTTATATCTATGAAATGAACACAAACAATCCCTTAAACCAAAATCACTTACACCTCAAGAAGAAAATAAATCCCATGTTTTTAACCAATCATTCTTTCCACATTATGGAGGTTGATGGAAAATATTGTCCTTTAATAAATCATAGGTTATACTTTGACAGTGGTATTTTTCTCATGTCAAAGAATATAACTGATGTTTCAGATTTCAGAAAGTATAATTGTTTTCATAAAAAATTGTCCAGTATTTCAGCCATTTGCGCTGAAGTAATAAAAGATTCTGAAATTCAGCAATTTGCTCGAAACAGAAAAAGAAAACCAGAAGATCTTCATTTCTTTAATCAGTCTATAATTAATTTAGAAAATGTTGTGAATAAAGTTACTCTAGAACATTCCAATAATAACAGACAGGAATCTAATTTAAAAAAAACTTTCAATGAAAATGATTTTGAAAAATCAGAAAATGAAATTGCAGTTGCCCAAAGCTTTGCTTCTACTGTTTTCGAATATTGTTTTTGTAAACTGCCCTGTCCAAATAGCCATTCACAATCCCCTGGTATTCAAGATTTTATAAGTAAAAAAACTAACAATACTCCAATTGAAAAATCTGAGGTAAAATATCTGTCCTTGTTAGACGAACAATGTGACAATAAAGATACTGTCAAACATTCATTAGAGATACTTCATCAAAATTTAAATGTCTGTCAGGATATCAACCATTTAGTTGTTGTTGGTGATGGAAAGACCTATGACCTCTTAGTAAAACTCAAAGGGGAATATGGATCAGAACTTGATTGGGTCCTCCCTTTTCCAGGCGACTGGCACATACTAAAAAATTATCAGAGGATGCTTATGAAGTTGTATCTTGATGCTGGTCTCAAAGATTTCATTGAAATTTTCCATCAAGGTGCAACTGCAAATTCTGTTATACAGGCTGTGAACTTTGATAAAACGCATGAATTTTTGTTGCAGTTCTGGGAATCACTTTTTCGTTTTCAAATAGAAACTGTTATTAAATATTTTCATTTTAATCATGAACAAAATGACAATTTTATTCATATTAAAAGAGTATCTGACATTTTATCAGATGATACACTTTCCCCTCTAGAGAAAATACAGAAAGAAATGCAATTTTTCCAAAATTTTTCATTTGAATATAAAGAATTATTGGGTCAGCTTTGTGAGGAAAATGAAAACTGGAGATTTTGGAATACATTTTTAAGTAAGCACTGCTTTACTTACATTGCGTATTTCCTTGCCATACGTTCTGGTAACTGGGAACTTCGTAACTTTTGTATTAAAGAAGTGACCAAAATTACCCAAATTACTGAAAGCAAATATTATGCCCGACTTTTACCATATCATATAGCCGACTTGAAAAATTTTCCAGCTGGCATAATAAAAAAGTTTGAAGAAGGTGCTTTTGTTGTGAACATATCTGGCAGAAACATTCATAGTCAGGGGTTGGATGAAGCACACGAGAGTTGTATAAATCGTGAAGTTAAGGGTGCAATGAGAACTTTTTCCTCTGCTGCATTGTCAAAACTGGTTCATTATCTTCCACATAGAGCTAAAGTGCTAACAAACTTAAAAAAAGAAATTTCATTCAATAAGCCAGACATTCACAAAACTGCAGTTACTAGGACAACTTTTGAAGAAGAAAACATACTTTTGTATATACAGAATCTCAGGCAAAGCCATTTAGTGCAATTTGAGCACAAAACTTTATCACATATTTTCAATGATAAAATAATTCTAACAAAATTACAAAAAGATGACCTGTTATCATATGAAAATGTAGCCACTACTCATTTGATGACATACATAAAATCTTGTATGACTGACTTTAAATTTAGATATAATAAAACCAAAAAAATTACCGGATTTTCATTTAAACCACAAACTGTTTCTTATGTTAAAAAAGAATTAAAAGATCAACGTTTAGAAAATTCGTTACTAAGGAAACAAATTTCCTGGTCAAAAAATCAAAACATACCAGTTTCAGATCTTCAATAATTTATTGCTTTACCGAAAGCCATTGTTGAAGCTGATGGCTTACCATATAAAGGTGACAAATCAAAAACTTTAAAAATTTTCCGTTCACGATACCCAGATTCTTTCACAAATAATTTAAATGAAACTCCTCAATGTGTAGTTATAGATGGAATGTTCATTTTACATACCAAACCCTTGTTATCTTCACATAAAACTTTTACTGATTATATTATTTACCTTTACAAAAAATGCATATTACCCTATTTTGATAATAATAATACAGTTGAAGTGCATCTAGTTTTTGATGATCAGTCCCCTCAGCTTTCCCCAAAGGACATTGAGCGAAACAGACGTGATTTAAAAAATGAAAATACATCTGGTGTTTCTTTTACCGAATCTTCCAAACTACCCTCGGACTGGGTGAAGTTTTTGACAAATAGAAACAACAAAAAACAACTGGTTTTATTAATAAGTGAACAGTTTTTATTACTTTCACAAAATGCAATCAAATTAAGTCAAACATTTGTAGTTGGTGGTGGTTTTGACAATTCGTCTATATCAAAATGTGTTGTCCAAAATGAGATAAGAATAATCAAGAATTTTCAAACTAATATATCAGAGGGGGACAGTCGAGTATGGTTACACGCTGAAAAAACTTTGTGTGATACTGTGCTTATTTATTCGCCAGACAATGACACATACAACATTGGTTTACCATTTATACAAACTTTAGACAAACAGGTTTTTGTTCAACTTACTTTTAAGAAGGATGTCATATATTTAAACATGAATAAGCTTATTCATTCCATGAAAAATGATCCAGATTTACAATGCATTTCAAACGACATTCATGACAATATACCATCAATTTTTCAGATGTTGTATATTGTTACTGGATGTGATTATGTATCTTTTTTTAGGGACCATGGTAAAACTTCTTTCTATCAGATGTTTTTCAAATATCCAGATTTTATTACTTCTAATAATATTGTAAAGGGGTGGTTGGGAATATTAAGTGATAGTGATAACACAGAAAATGAAGGATTTCTTGCTTTTTTACGTTTAGTTGGGTGTGAATATTGGAGGAAATGTTCCTCTGCCTTCTTAAAGGATAGGATCGAATCTCCTCATTATTTATTTCAATCTGTTTTTGTAGAAACATTAAGCCCGTTAGAAAATCACTTTATTTGGCTTTCAAAAATTAGAGATGCACTGTACTGTCGAGTTCCATCTGAAGAATTTTTCCTGCCATCAAATGATGCCTCATTCTTACACTGGAAAAGATCTTGTTGGGTTAAACTTGTATGGCAGCAAGCTAATCAAAATTTTGTGCATTATCCAATTTTGAATGACCATGGATGGAAGATTGAAAAAAATGTACTAAGCATTGTTTGGGACTCTGATGAAAATTTAGAAAAAATATCAAACAATATAAAATTATGGACAGCTGGGTGTGGGTGTTTAAAATCTAATTGTAGTGGCAATCAGTGTGGATGTAGAAAGCAAAAAAAGTCATGTGGTCCTGGATGTAAATGTGGACAGTCTTGTTTAAATTCAAATGGCCCTACAATGTTACCTTCAGGTGATGCGAATATCCAACAACCCAACGAGAAAACCCAAGTTGAACACATTTACGACTCTGAATCAGACACTGACTCTGATAATATGACATTTAATGACATTTTTCTTGAATTTGAGAATCTTGGCATTAATTTAGTTGAACTGGATGAATCAGATTTACAAACTGTCATCACAGATTTTAATACACTTGTTTGAAATAATTCCATTCAAATAATGATATTTTTACAAAAACAATTTTAGTTCCAAATATCCCATATCACATGTATCAGCAAAACATCTTTCAGCAGGTTGTAGCTATACACTTTAATTCATCTGTTTTCACATTCTGAAAGCAGAATATTCCAATATTATTTTTGGCGAGAATGATTTCATTTACATAACAGTTCCGACTTAACTGATAAATAACAATATCTGTTGTACTAGCAGAGTTGGTGAGAATCGTATAAAAAAAATATAGATACAGTATGTGTCAGTATTAATAAGTAATGTTGTATTGTGTGCTCATATTTACAATTACACTGTAATCTTTAATTCCACTTTTTTAATAAAAAAAAAAAAACTTTCATTATGAAGAAAGAAAAAAAAAAAAAAAAAAGGTTGATGAATGGGTTAATTTGACCAAGTCCAAGTCACACCTCCACGCGGTATCAACTGGAAACTCTTTACTCAGTAAAGTGGCCAACGTGACAGGGCCAAATTTAATTTAAATATTTCATGTGGGCTTTTTATGTGCTTCATGTTGACAGTTTTCTCAAGTAGAGTTTATGCTTCATGTTGACAGTTTTCTAAAATACTATATGTGCTTCATGTTGACAGTTTTCTCAAATAGTTTATGTGCTTCATGTTGACAGTGTTCTCAAATAGTTTATGTGATTCAAGTTGACAGTTTTTTTTTTCAAATAGTTTGTGTGCTTCAGGTTGACAGTGTTCTCAAATAGTTTATGTGTTTCATGTTGAGTGTTCTCAAATAGTTTATGTGCTTCAAGTTGACAGTTTTTTTTTCAAATAGTTTGTGTGCTTCAGGTTGACAGTGTTCTCAAACAGTTTGTGTGCTTCAGGTTGACAGTGTTCTCAAATAGTTTATGTGCTTCAGGTTTACAGTGTTCTCAAATAGTTTGTGTGCTTCAGGTTGACAGTGTTCTCAAATAGCTTATGTGCTTCAGGTTGACAGTGTTCTCATATAGTTTATGTGCTTCATGTTGACAGGTTTTTTTTCCAATTAGTTTGTGTGCTTCGTGTTGACAGGTTTTTTCAAATAGTTTGTGTGCTTCATGTTGGCAGTTTTTTTTCAAATAGTTTGTGTGCTTCATGCTGACATTTTTTTTTCAAATAGTTTGTGTGCCCCATGTTGACAGTTTTTTTTTCAAATAGTTTAAGTGTTTTAAGTTGACCATTTTCTCAAGTCCTATGCTGAGTCAGTGCTTGAAGGAATTAAATTTCTAAATCACAGAGCAAAATTTGAAAATCAATATATTACAATTTACATGATATTTATGCTACTTACTTTTCATGTGTTTCAATCCCAAACTTATTCTTTTTTGCACTTTTGTTTTTCTGAATGAAAACAATTGTTAACTGCTTGATGAAAGTTTTAACATATATTCATTTTAATGTATGTGTATATTAAAAACATAGTTGGGTACATTTACTTACCATTACCACAATCTGAAATCGGGTTCTTGATCAATTTCAATTCATGTTCAGAATAAATCCAAGTACTTGACTGCACAGTAATGAATGAAACTTCTGTAAAGTATAAAACTTCATGCTAATTTGATGAAAAAAATAGTTTCAAGTGCTGGATAGATATTCTGTTTAAGCTGAGAATATAAAAAATATAAACATCTAATTATTTATTCTCGATATAAAAAAATAAACATACTGTATGCAAAAACATTTTGTTGAAGTTAAAAACAATATAATACTCTTATATTACTCAATCAAATATTTTGATATTGTAAGAGTTATTTCCCCTTGACCTAAAAATCTGACATGCACTCTTTATGGACATTGGTAATGTGTTTTAACATCATATTGTAATAATTTAAATATCCCTGATATACATGTTAAAATAATGTATTATTCTTAGAGTACTCATTTTAAATGTTTTGATATTGTAAGAGTTATTTCCCCTTTACCTGAAATCTGACATATTTTTTAAGGACATAGGTGAATTGTTTTAACCTCATATTTAATTACTTTACATTTCCCTGATATACATCTTAAAAATAATGCATCTTATTTCTGAAATATCTTTCAGAGGGAGTAAATTTGATAAAAGTACACAATCACCACTTGTTAAGACTCTAACCAGTTAAAATTTCATAATTTTACCAGCATAGATAATTAAATAAGACATAATTTGTGAAACATACAATGATAATACTATTTTGGACTGCATTTCCCTATCTTTTAAATATCTGTTTAGCCTTTAACACTATTTAAATATGTAAGAATTAGTATGGAAAAGGCTGTATTATTGGAAATAATACCACATCTTATTTTCATATAAATCTTAATCTAGGTTTATAAATCTTAATTAGGTCACAATCTGCCTATTCTATAAAAAATATTAACCTTATCAAATATTTCCAGCTTTTCACTATCTTTCATAATTCTCTGTACATAATTCTTGAATATTCCATGTGTTAGTATGTGCCTCAAGATATATATCTTTTGTTCTCACCCAAATCACATTGTAATACTTGCCGCTGAACACTGTCCAATTTGAAATAATAACTCTAGCTGCAAAACATTAAAAATAAAATGAATAAAGACATATCAAAAGTTTGTTAGAAAGGTACCAGAAATTGATATAATTTTTTACTAGGAAAGAAATATACTTTCAAACCACAATCTGTAAGTAAGAATTTTACGATAAAAAATGCTTACATCAGTATTCCTGATGTAGAAGACAAGAGACAATTTTCAGTACTCATCCATATGTCATTTGGTCTCTGGTACAAAGCTATCTCATTGGTAACCATGCCACAAGTACTCATTTTATTATTGTAAAATATTATTTGGTAGACAGTTGACAAATCTTAGTAAGCCCAATGTGTGGGAGAGTACTTATACATCCCTCTTCCTTATATGAAATGACTCTTTTTACTCAATTGCAGAACATGATATTTTTTTACATTGTTTACTTTAAACACTATTTTTCTGAAATTTTATACACTGTTTTTGGTTGTAAAGCATATTTTGTACCAATTAATATGAAATAAGATATACCAATTTCCTGATGGAAATTAACATAAAATTTTATCACGGTAATGCAATCTGATTAGATCATTATAAATCAGTCTATTATATTAAAAAAAGAAATGTTTACCCTTTCAAATATTTCCCGTTTTTCACGGTCTTTCCTTATTCTCTTTTTTCTATGGGTCAGTATGTGCCTCAAGATATACATCTTTTGTTCTCATCCAAATCACATTGTAATACTTGCCGCTGAACACGGACTAATTTGAAATAATAACTCTAGCTGCAAAACATTAAAAATAAAATGAATGAAGACATATCAAAAGTTTGTTAGAAAGGTACCAGAAATTGATATAAATTTTTACTAGGAAAGAAATATACTTTCAAACCACAATCTGTAAGTAAGAATTTTACGATAAAAAATGCTTACATCAGTATTCCTGATGTAGAAGACAAGAGACAATTTTCAGTACTCATCCATATGTCATTTGGTCTCTGGTACAAAGCTATCTCATTGGTAACCATGCCACAAGTACTCATTTTATTATTGTAAAATATTATTTGGTAGACAGTTGACAAATCTTAGTAAGCCCAATGTGTGGGAGAGTACTTATACATCCCTCTTCCTTATATGAAATGACTCTTTTTACTCAATTGCAGAACATGATATTTTTTTACATTGTTTACTTTAAACACTATTTTCCTGAAATTTTATACACTGTTTTTGGTTGTAAAGCATATTTTGTACCAATTAATATGAAATAAGATATACCAATTTCCTGATGGAAATTAACATAAAATTTTATCACGGTAATGCAATCTGATTAGATCATTATAAATCAGTCTATTATATTAAAAAAAGAAATGTTTACCCTTTCAAATATTTCCTGTTTTTCACTGTCTTTCCTTATTCTCTTTATTCTATGGGTCAGTATGTGCCTCAAGATATACATCTTTTGTTCTCATCCAAATCACATTGTAATACTTGCCGCTGAACACAGACTAATTTGAAATAATAACTCTAGCTGCAACACATTAAAAAGACATATCAAAAGTTTGTTAGAAAGGTACCAGAAATTGATATAAATTTTTACTAGGAAAGAAATATACTTTCAAACCACAATCTGTAAGTAAGAATTTTACGATAAAAAATGCTTACATCAGTATTCCTGATGTAGAAGACAAGAGACAATTTTCAGTACTCATCCATATGTCCTTTGGTCTCTGGTACAAAGCTATCTCATTGGCAACCATGCCACAAGTACTCATTTTATTATTGTAAAATATTTTTTGGTAGACAGTTGACAAATCTTAGTAAGCCCAATGTGTGGGAGAGTACTTATACATCCCTCTTCCTTATATGAAATGACTCTTTTTACTCAATTGAAGAACATGATATTTTTTTACATTGTTTACTTTAAACACTATTTTTTGAAATTTTATACACTGTTTTAAGTTGTAAAGCATATTTTGTACCAATTAATATGAAATAAGATATACCAATTTCCTGATGGAAATTAACATAAATTTTTATCACATAATGAAATCTGATTAGATCATTATAAATCAGTCTATTATATTAAAAAAAGAAATGTTTACCCTTTCAAATATTTCCCGTTTTTCACTGTCTTTCCTTATTCTCTTTTTTCTATGGGTCAGTATGTGCCTCAAGATATACATCTTTTGTTCTCATCCAAATCACATTGTAATACTTGCCGCTGAACACAGACTAATTTGAAATAATAACTCTAGCTGCAAAACATTAATAAAATGCTTCGCTGGGCGCAGCTTGATACGACCGCAGAGGTCGAACCCTGAACAGTTGGGGCAAGTATGGACACAACATTCAAGCTTGATACAGCTCTGAATTTGGATTGTGATTAAATATTTGACACAGCATAGGTTTCTGACACAGAAAGAATGTGGTCTAAGAACTTCAATTTTTTTAATTTACCTATTATGGTCCAATGTCCAAAATCAAAATACATGGTTAGATTCAGCGTATCAAAGAACCCCATATATTCAATTTTTGTTGAAATCAAACAAAGTTTAATTTTGGACCCCAACTTGGACAAACTTGAAAACTGGTCCCATAATCAAAAATCTAAACACATGTTTGGATTCAGCATATCAAAGAACCCCAATAATTAAATTTTTGATGAAATCAAACAAAGTTTAATTTTGGACCCTTTTGACCTCAATATGAACCAATTTGATAGCGGGCCCACAAAATAAAAAATCTAAATACATGGTAAGATTCAGCATATCAAAGAACCCCATATATTCAATTTTTGTTGAAATCAAACAAAGTTTAATTTTGGACCCCAATTTGGACCAACTTGAAAACTGGGCCAAAAATCTAAAATCTAAATACATGTTTAGATTCAGCATATCAAAAAACCCCATATATTCAATTTTTGTTGAAATCAAACAAAGTTTAATTTTGGACCCCAACTTGGACCAACTTGAAAACTGGTCCCATAATAAAAAATCTAAACACATGTTTAGATTCAGCATATCAAAGAACCCCAAAAATTCAATTTTTGTTAAAATCAAACTAAGTTTAATTTTGGACCCTTTGGACCTTAATGTAGACCAATTTAAAAACAGGACCCAAAATTAAAAATCTAAATACACGGTTAGATTTGGCATATCAAAGAACCCCAATAATTAAATTTTTGATGAAATCAAACAAAGTTTAATATTGGACCCTTTTGACCTCAATATGAACCAATTTGATAGCGGGCCCACAAATAAAAAATCTAAATACATGGGAAGATTCAGCATATCAAAGAACCCCATATATTCAATTTTTGTTGAAATCAAACAAAGTTTAATTTTGGACCCTAATTTGGACCAACTTGAAAACTGGGCCAAATATCTAAAATATAAATACATGTTTAGATTCAGCATATCAAAGAACCCTATATATTCAATTTTTGTTGAAATCAAACAAAGTTTAATTTTGGACCCCAACTTGGACCAACTTGAAAACTGGGCCCATAATCAAAAATCTAAACACATGTTTAGATTCAGCATATCAAAGAACCCCAAAAATTCAATTTTTGTTAAAATCAAACTAAGTTTAATTTTGGACCCTTTGGACCTTAATGTAGACCAATTTAAAAAACGGGACCCAAAATTAAAAATCTAAATACACGGTTAGATTTGGCATATCAAAGAACCCCAATAATTCAATTTTTGATGAAATCAAACAAAATTTAATTTTGGACCCTTTTGACCTCAATATGAACCAATTTGATAGTGGGCCCACAAATAAAAAATCTAAATACATGGTAAGATTCAGCATATCAAAGAACCCCATATATTCAATTTTTGTTGAAATCAAACAAAGTTTAATTTTGGACCCTAATTTGGACCAACTTGAAAACTGGGCCAAATATCTAAAATATAAATACATGTTTAGATTCAGCATATCAAAGAACCCTATATATTCAATTTTTGTTGAAATCAAACAAAGTTTAATTTTGGACCCCAACTTGGACCAACTTGAAAACTGGGCCCATAATCAAAAATCTAAACACATGTTTAGATTCAGCATATCAAAGAACCCCAAGAATTCAATTTTTGTTAAAATCAAACTAAGTTTAATTTTGGACCCTTTGGACCTTAATGTAGACCAATTTAAAAATGGGACCCAAAATTAAGAATCTAAATACACGGTTAGATTCGGCATATCAAAGAACCCCAATAATTCAATTTTTGATGAAATCAAACAAAGTTTAATTTTGGACCCTTTTGACCTCAATATGAACCAATTTGATAGCGGGTCCACAAATAAAAAATCTAAATACATGGTGATATTCAGCATATCAAAGAACCCCAAGTATTCAATTTTTGATGAAATCAAACAAAGTTTAATTTTGGACCCTTTTGACCTCAATGTGGACAAAGTTGATAACGGGGCCCAAAAATCAAAAATCTAAATACATGGTTAGATTCAGCATATCAAAGAACCCCATATATTCAATTTTTGTTGAAATCAAACAAAGTTTAATTTTGGACCCCGATTTGGACCAACTTGAAAACTGGGCCCATAATCAAAAATCTAAATACATGTTTAGATTCAGCATATCAAAGAACCCTAAAAATTCAATTTTTGTTAAAATCAAACTAAGTTTAATTTTGGACCCTTTGGACCTTAATGTAGACCAATTTAAAAACAGGACCCAAAATTAAGAATCTAAATACACGGTTAGATTCGGCATATCAAAGAACCCCAATAATTCAATTTTTGATGAAATCAAACAAAGTTTAATTTTGGACCCTTTTGACCTCAATATGAACCAATTTGATAGCGGGTCCACAAATAAAAAATCTAAATACATGGTTAGATTCAGCATATCAAAGAACCCCAAGAATTCAATTTTTGATGAAATCAAACAAAGTTTAATTTTGGACCCTTTTGACCTCAATGTGGACAAAGTTGATAACGGGGCCCAAAAATCAAAAATCTAAATACATGGTTAGATTCAGCATATCAAAGAACCCCATATATTCAATTTTTGTTGAAATCAAACAAAGTTTAATTTTGGACCCCGATTTGGACCAACTTGAAAACTGGGCCCATAATCAAAAATCTAAATACATGTTTAGATTCAGCATATCAAAGAACCCTAAAAATTCAATTTTTGTTAAAATCAAACTAAGTTTAATTTTGGACCCTTTTGACCTTAATGTAGACCAATTTGAAAACGTAACCAAAAATTAAGAATCTAAATACACGGTTAGATTCGGCATATCAAAGAACCCCAATAATTCAATTTTTGATGAAATCAAACAAAGTTAAATTTTGGACCCTTTGGACCTCAATGTGGACCAATTTAAAAACGGGGCCCAAAATCAAAAAACTTAATACACGGTTAGATTCAGCATATTAAAGAACCCCAAGAATTCAAGAATAAAACCCCATTGAAATTGATCAAGAAATAAGCAATTTATACAAAGTATCTTCTTTTGCACAATACTGTGCAATTGAATATTTCTTGCTATTGTGCAATACTGTACAATTGACAATTTCTTGCTATTGCGCAATATTGTGCTATCGGATATTTCTTGCTATTGCGCAATACTGTGCAATTGAAGATTTCTTGCTATTGCGCAATACTGTGCAATTGAAGATTTCTTGCAATTGTGCAATACTGTGCAATTGAAAATTTCTTGCTATTGCACAATACTTATTATATAATAATTTACACATCCTGTTTGGTGTGTATCTCCTACCATATCATTATTATTTGCTTTTAAATATTAATCAGAAATAACCAACTTAAAATGGAAAATTTTAAAAGAAAAAAAAAAGGAAAAAAAGAAAAAAAAAATCCCCCCCCCAAAATTTTTTGAACCCCCTTATGATTCATCACCCCCAAACTCAATCCCAGCCTTCCCTTTGTGGTATGGTACCTTGCAGTACAATTTCAGAGAGATCCATACACTTGAACACAAGTTATTGTCTGGAAACTAGAAAAATGCTTATTTTTGGCCCCTTTTTGGCCCCCAATTCCTAAACGTTTCGGGCAATTACCCCCAAACTCAATTCCAGCTTTCCCTTTGTGATATGGAACCTTGTAGTACAATTTCAGAAATATCCAAACACTTACACACAAGTTATTGTCATGAAACTAGAAAAATGCTTGTTTTTTGCCCCTTTTTTGGCCCCTAATTCCTAAAATTTTGAGGCAATTACCCCCAAAATCAATTACAGCCTTCCCTTTGTGATATGGAACCTTGTGGTACAATGTCAGAGAGATCCATACACTTACACACAAGTTATTGTCTGGAATTACAAAAATGCTTATTTTTGGCCCCTTTTTGGCCCCTAATTCCTTAACTGTTGGTACCATAACCCCCAAAATCAATCCCAACCTTCCTTTCGTGGTATTGAACCTCATGGTAAAATTTCATGGAGATCCATTCACTTAAACTAAAGTTAGAGTGCGAAAACCAATGTGTCTTCGGACGACGCCGGACGACGCCAGACGACGACGACGCCAACGTCATACCAATATACGACCAAAAAATTTTCAGTTTTTGCGGTCGTATAAAAATAAAATGAATGAAGACATATCAAAAGTTTGTTAGAAAGGTACCAGAAATTGATATAAATTTTTCCTAGGAAAGAAATATACTTTCAAACCACAATCTGTAAGTAAGAATTTTACGATAAAAAATGCTTATATCAGTATTCCTGATGTAGAAGACAAGAGACAATTTTCAGTACTCATCCATATGTCCTTTGGTCTCTGGTACAAAGCTATCTCATTGGCAACCATGCCACAAGTACTCATTTTATTATTGTAAAATATTATTTGGTAGACAGTTGACAAATCTTAGTAAGCCCAATGTGTGGGAGAGTACTTATACATCCCTCTTCCTTATATGAAATGACTCTTTTTACTCAATTGCAGAACATGATATATTTTTACATTGTTTACTTTACACACTATTTTTCTGAAATTTTATACACTATTTTTGGTTGTAAAGCATATTTTGTACCAATTAATATGAAATAAGATATACCAATTTCCTGATGGAAATTAACATAAAATTTTATCACGGTAATGCAATCTGATTAGATCATTATAAATCAGTCTATTATATTAAAAAAAGAAATGTTTACCCTTTCAAATATTTCCCGTTTTTCACTGTCTTTCCTTATTCTCTTTTTTCTATGGGTCAGTATGTGCCTCAAGATATACATCTTTTGTTCTCATCCAAATCACATTGTAATACTTGCCGCTGAACACAGACTAATTTGAAATAATAACTCTAGCTGCAAAACATTAAAAATAAAATGAATGAAGACATATCAAAAGTTTGTTAGAAAGGTACCAGAAATTGATATAAATTTTTCCTAGGAAAGAAATATACTTTCAAACCACAATCTGTAAGTAAGAATTTTACGATAAAAAATGCTTATATCAGTATTCCTGATGTAGAAGACAAGAGACAATTTTCAGTACTCATCCATATGTCCTTTGGTCTCTGGTACAAAGCTATCTCATTGGCAACCATGCCACAAGTACTCATTTTATTATTGTAAAATATTATTTGGTAGACAGTTGACAAATCTTAGTAAGCCCAATGTGTGGGAGAGTACTTATACATCCCTCTTCCTTATATGAAATGACTCTTTTTACTCAATTGCAGAACTTGATATTTTTTTACATTGTTTACTTTAAACACTATTTTTCTGAAATTTTATACACTATTTTTGGTTGTAAAGCATATTTTGTACCAATTAATATGAAATAAGGTATACCAATTTCCTGATGGAAATTAACATATTTTTATCACAGTAATGAAATCTAATTTATATAGGTCATAATCAGTCTATTAGATTAAAATAAGAAATGTTTTCCCTTTCAAATATATCCTGTTTTTCCCCATCTTACCTTCTTCTTTATATTCCATGTGTCAGTATATGTTCTTCTAGATATATTGTGTTTGATCTCTGCCATACAAATCTCATTGTAATACTTTCTGCTGAACACTGTCAAATTTAAAATAATAATGTTAGCTGAAAACATTGAATACTTATTGAATGGAGACTTTGTTAGATTGGTATCAGAAATGAATATAAATTCTTACAAGGGAAAATATACTATATCATCAAGCATGAGTAGCATTTTTGATAATATCTTGGTAATAAATTAAGGTACAAAATGTAACTCATTCCATTTTATTTGACTTACATGTTGCCAGTGTTGGAAACTATTTATAACATTTTTTGTATATACATGTATGAAGTTTAGTCAACTGCTAATGTGAAATATATTTCTTACCTTAAGTTACGAGTTGTTTCAATGAACATGTAAGTTCTGGGTAGAAAATAATGTTATAATATCATAGGTTTTTTTGGGAGCATATTATATCATAGGGCTTGTTTAGTGGGTCAGACGAGGTTTGACTGTCAATGTTGGTCGTTATCCTATATAAAACACCAAAAGGCAATGAACAAGTTTCTTACCACCAATTTTCAAAATCATAATTTCCAACAATTTCCCACTCATATATCATGTGACCTTCCCAATTATTAAGACGTCTTGAAAGGCTATTATACTTTTTTGCTTTGATGCCTTACAGTGGCGATGTAAGGCGTATAAGGAAAAAAGTTTAATAGCCTTTCAAGACGTAATAATTATTTTGACTAATCATTTACCATGCACCAAAATGTCACAAATTGAACAAATTTCCTAAATACATGTATCTGGTCCTTTCCTTCTAATTTTCCCTTTTAACGCTGTTTTTTAGCATTTTTTGCCAGTTCAGAACAAACAGACAACAGAAAACCATGAGAACAAATTATAGCTGATTGCTCATTAATATTATAATAAACAGGTTGGGAACAACCCCCCAAATGAGGGACATCACTTAAATGAGGGACTGTCAATCAGACCAGGGGTCATTTTACTGTTGTAGAAAAGAAAATAGAAAGACTTAGATTTTTGAACTTAAAAAGGGGAAAATTCATTATATTTGGAACAATTCTTCTAAAAGAGGGGTCCAATTATTTTTAATATTAAAGAAGATATGAGCCCAGGAATATTGCAAAATTCTTGGACATGTTTTGACCATATAAAATAAGATAGATTTATAGTTCTTTTGTGAAAAGTTTCTTCAAATAATATAGATATGTGCTCATTTGTAATGAAAAGTGGTTTTACAAACAAACAAAAGCTAACACTTGAAATGTACCCCTCATAAAAGGGATAGTCATTACATAGACTAATCATCAGATCATAGAGGGGTTACCCCTCAGTAGAGGTGTTGTTCCCAACCTGATAAATGACATTATCGTAATCATATCATTGCACAAAGACAATTTGAAAGTGCAGTGGTACCAGAAGTTCAGAACTAATAGTCGGTATGACCTGACCGCATGTGCATTTTAATTTTACTCACTTTGGTCAGTATTTGATGTTATCTTCCAAGAGGCAAGACTTACAAAACGTGCTTTTATGATCTTTTATCTGTGTGCCATGTGTCTAAAAATGCAGGGGAATATAAGTAAGGGAGAGGGAAACCAATGATAATATGCTGGGAAGATCTTATTCGAACCTGTTGGTACTTTACCATATCAATTGAGTAAATATCAGAGATTATTGAAAAATAAATCGTATCTTGCCATTGGTTTAAAAACATTTACGTCAAAATGACAATAAGTTATAACATGAATATTGATATATTTGAACTCTATTATTCTAAAATTAAAAGGTCAATACAGTTTTGTTTACAAACTAACGCGTATTAATTACAGCCATGCACATGTTTAAATAGGGACCATAATAGGTATATATGATTATAAAATGGCAACATTTAAAAAAAAGACTTTAAATTTATTTGTTTCCGTTGTGCACATATTTTTGTACAATATTAACGATTTGATGACACTCACAGGTAATTTGCATTCTAACTGCAATGCTCCTTTCATGAAACGTGTCACCAGGTTGTTGTATTTCAACTGTTCGATAGTTCTTAACTTCTGTTACTCTTGAGTCAGTGATGATTATTTCATTTTTTATTTTTAATATAGACTATTCTTCTATTAATAAAAGGATGAACTATTTATCTATTTACAACAAAAGCGGCTTGCTTATGACAGCACCTTAGACAACAGAATATTTTAGGACCACTCTGTATTTGTCAATGTGAAATCATATAATATGTACATAAATAAACATTATTGTGACTTTTTCTTTTCTTTTCTTTTCATCTTATCATTAAAATATATTAAAGAGTTTATAGAAAAAAATCGTAAGGGTTCCGCGGAACCCAGTGTCTCGCCTACTTTTGTTGTAAAAGTGTTATAGTAGCAGGCTCAACAAAAATGGGGAAAATTATTGATTTTTTTCCTCTAGATACTATCTTTTGATTCTGTCCAACTGAAGTGTGGTTAAAATCCAGGATGGTTTGAATCTATTAAATGTTTTTAAAACTTTAACTGCAGACTGTATGTAATGTTAACTTGAAGAAAACTAAGTCCATTTATAAGTAATATACGGAACAAGAGTGCACACGCTGAAATGTCTCGCCTTCTTTACTAATCATTGATATTATGTTGATAGTCCTAAATATAAAGCTTTATTACAACTGTCACATAAACTTAACATTAACCAAGTAAACTAAACATTGACCAATGAACCATGAAAATGAGGTCAAGGTCAGATGAACCATGCTAGGCAGGCATGTACAGCTAACAATTCTTCCATACAACAAATATAGTTGACCTATTGCTTATAGTTTAAGAAAAACAGACCAAAACACAAAAACTTAACACTGAGCAATGAACCTTGAAAATGAGGTCAAGGTCAAATAAAACCTGCGTGACTGCCAAATAGATCATAAAATATTTCCATACACCAAATATAGTTGAACTGTTGCATATAGTATTAGAAAAAAAGACCAAAACTCAAAAAACTTAACTTTGACCACTGAACCATGAAAATGAGGTCAAGGTCAGATGACACCTGCCCGCTAGACATGTACACCTTACAATCATTCCATACACCAAATATAGTAGACCTATGGCATACAGTATAAGAAAACCAGACCAAAACACAAAAACTTAACTATAACCACTGAACCATGAAAATGAGGTCAAGGTCAGATGACACCTGCCAGTTGGACATGTACACCTTACAGTCCTTCCATACACCGAATATACTAGACCTATTACTTATAGTATCTGAGATATGGACTTGACCACCAAAACTTAACCTTGTTCACTGATCCATGAAATGAGGTCGAGGTCAAGTGAAAACTGTCTGACGGGCATGAGGACCTTGCAAGGTACGCACATACCAAATATAGTTATCCTATTACTTATAATAAGAGAGAATCTAACATTACAAAAAATCTGAACTTTTTTTTCAAGTAGTCACTGAACCATGAAAATGAGGTCAAGGACATTGGACATGTGACTGACGGAAACTTCGTAACATGAGGCATCCATATACAAAGTATGAAGCATCCAGACCTTCCACCTTCTAAAATATAAAGCTTTTAAGAAGTTAGCTAACGCCGCCGCCGCCGTAGCCGCCGCCGCCGCCGCCGCCGCCGCCGGATCACTATCCCTATGTCGAGCTTTCTGCGACAAAAGTCGCAGGCTCGACAAAAACAGTAGATACTAGCTTTCGATCATAAACAAGCTTCTATCCAAGTTTTAAAAATTTTAACACCCAGTCAATGTAATGCTAACTGGCAGAAAAAATAAGTCCATTTATAAGTAAATACGGATAAACAGGATTTTTTTTACAAAATTTACTTCTGGATACTATCTTATAATCAAAAACAAACTTCCTTCAAAGTTTGGTAGAAATCGATGATAGTTTCAGAAAGTTATTAAAATTTTAAAAACTGTAACCACAGAGTGAATATTTGTGGACGCCGCAATGTAGGATCGCTATGTCTCGCTTTTGCGACAAAAGTCGCAGTCTTGACAAAAAGAAGATGTGGAATGATTGCCAATGAGACAACTCTCCACAAGAGACAGATGACACAGAAATTAACAACTATAGGTTACCGTACGGCATTCAACAATGAGCAAAGCCGTAAATACATATATAGATATAGGAAGATGTGGTATGAGTGGCAATGAGACAACTCTCCGTCCAAGTTACAATTTATGAAAGTAAACCATTATAGGTCAAAGTACGGCCTTCAACACGGAGCATTGGCTCACACCGAATATAGTCAGCTATAAAAGGCCCCGAAATGACAAATGCAAAACAATTAAAACGAGAAAACTAACGGTCTAATTTATGTACAAATTAATGAACGAAAAACAAATATGTAACACAGCAACTAACGAAAACCACTGAATTACAGGCTCCTGACTTGGGACAGGCTCATACAGAATGAGGGGTTAAACATGTTAGCAGGGCTATGGTAGAATATTCCAATATAAGAAAAAACCATAAAAAGCAGTTAAAAAAGGCATCAACTCATCAGATGGAATCAAATAGAAATACATCTAACAAAAACAGACTGTATATTATCCTTTCATTTATTTAATAAACAGGACAGATCCACCCTTTGACCACAACCTGTTATATATTAATTCCAGGCGAGGATCCAGTCATTTTGAAAGGGGATTCCGACTCCAGGAACACTCCCTGGATCTGCCGATGATTTCACGGGTTTCATTGTGTTTAGGTGTTTTTTTTTCAATTTGAGGAAATAAGCAGTAGAATTATTTGTAGGTTTTCTAAGCGTGGATTTCAAATGTGTAATCTCAGCAGGCAGATGCATGTCATGCCCCAGTCACACTAGACCACGATCGCATCACGCTCACCGCGATCTAAAATAAATTCAGATCGTGGTGAGGTCGCGATAAGAGCGGCATGAAATGTAGATTTTCGTTGTTTTCGCGATGCTACTACGTCCTCGTTACGCTTCTACAACGATCTTGCTACGATTATACCACGTTCTCACCACGCAGCAGTCGCTTATTCTGCGACCTTACTACGATTATTTCGATCTTACTACGCTTATCACGTTCTCATTACGACCATACCACGATTTATCCGATCTCACCACGCTTCTTCTGCGATTATAGCACGCTCTTACCACGATCATTCTACGATATTACCACGTTTATATCGCGATCTAACTACGCCCTCAGCAGTAACGTCAACATCACGATCCATATCTACCAGAACTCGTGGGCGTGGTGGTGGCGGAAAATGTAGTCAGAGGGGCCTCTGGTACGAATCCTGATCCAGTAGAGATGTCGGATCAACCAATCAAACCTGAATCACAACGTTTTGCTGATCTATCCAGATCAACTGACGATATTTTATTGAACAAAAGTGGGAATGATACCCACGGGGAATGATACAGATGTGTAAAGCATGGTCGAGCTGTTGAATATTAGGGTCATGAGGTCCAAATTACATACAGACAAACAAAACATGGAGAGCTTTTATATATTTTATGTGACGATGACAATGAGCATGGCTATAACTCGAAATGGTCGTAGTATGAACGTAGTCAGGTCGTAAGACGGGCGTGATGAGGACGGCATGAGCAGTGGCGGATCCAGAAATTTTCATAAGGGGGGCCCACTGACTGCCTAAGAGGGGGCCCGCTCCAGTTATGCTTCAGTGATTCCCTATATAATCAACCAAAATTTTTCCCACAAAAGGGGGCCCGGGCCCCCTGGAAAACCCTCTAAATCCGACTCTGATGAGCGTGCTAGAATCGTACTCAGGGGCAGATCCAGCCATTTTAAAAAGGGGGGTTCCAACCATATGTCCCCACTCAAATGAACCCCCTTTCTGGATCCGCCACTGGTACTATGGTTTTGAACAGCGTAGTATAAACGTGGTATAGTCGTAGTAGAAGCGTTGTTTGGTCGCGGGAAGAACATGATGGTCGTAATAACGTCGCTGTGAGATCGTAGCGCAATCTCTCTGACTAGATTCGCGCTTACGCTACGCTCTCGCTACGATGGTACAGCGATCTTAGCACGACCTTACTGCGCTCTCGCTACGCTTCTACTACGACCTGATTTCGGCACGACCGCACCACGATTGTTTTGAACATGTTCAAAGTTGGCCACGCTCATCACGATCATGAAGACCTCACCACAACCTTACTGCGATCTTCACGATCGCACTACGATCGTCAAAATTTGCATTTTTTTCAGAGATCGTAGTGCGATCGTGGCCTTGTGTGACTGCGGCATAAGGAGCACTATTAAAACTTAAACCACTAAGTCGAAAACTCAAATACAAACTGTATGTACATAGTTTGAAAAACTGGATTCCCCATTTACTTTATTTCGTGTCATTCTTTTTTTATGTTTTTGTTCCAAGAACAGAATTCAATCCCTCAAAACAACCAGCTAACTACTTTTTCATGTAGTATGTCTCTGCTTGAACATAACATATTGTGATTAAAAGCACCGAAAACAAATTTTCAAAAGTGTTGGACAGACTGAATATTCCTGGATCATTTGATTCCATTTCATTTGTTCATGAAAACTGGGACCATTTATATTAAACCTAGTTGAAAATAATCCAAGTCAATATCCTATTGAGTTCTCATTCTAATTTTCATTGCCTTTGGTGGCTTTTGAATTCTCTGTTGACCCAAAATAGTACCTATTGTGAATATGACTGTAATTGGCTGTTATATTTAGTTTCAGTGAGTTGGCTGGTTTAAGAGGAGACCAGAGGAAGCCTTGATGGTTGGTTATCTTGTCGGAATTATTTTACACTTTGTAATCTTTGTGTCTTTCATAGATTGCTACACAATGCCATACATACCTGTATTTTCTAACACTTACTTTGGTCTCTGGTGGAAAGTTGTCGCATTGGCGATCATACCACATCTCCCTATTTTATATTGATACAGATCCAAGAAAATAGAAGCTACAAGTATCATTCTATTAAACATACAAAATTTCTGAGAAAGGCAATTCTGTACTTTTGGATATATGTTTTTTTAATTCTAGACAATTTTAGTCAACTTGAACTTTCACATAGACAGTTAATTTATATGTGAGCCTGTCTGTTTTATTTAAATGGTTGACAATATATCATTTATCCATTTCATATCCTTGAGACATTAAAATATTCTGAGCATACATGTAACATGACATGCGAAGAAAGATAGTCACACATACCAAATAGTTCTTATATTTGGGATATTACATGTGACTGTTAATACTAATATATATGTTAGTATTTTCATGATAACAGGTCTAATAACCACTTGACTTGGTTAAAAAAATCTTGGATTCTATGAAAAGGAATGCTTTTCCTTTTAAATGCAGCTTGAAAATGTTGAGTTGATGCCTATTAGCAATTTTAAGATCTGCCATGTCTGCTGTGCAGCTACATCTTGTTTCCTGGTATTTTAGAATTAATTGCATGCAGTCACAAAGGTCCAGACCTGGTATTGTTCTTTTTTTTTTTATATTTTATGATGCTCTTGTTAAAACAGTTTTTAAATTTTCAATATCTTTTCTGGTACATGTAGCTCATTTTTACCTGAAATAGAGAAGAGTCATATGGATATTTTGATAATATAAATAAAGAATAAACAAAATTGGCATGTAATTATATAAAGATCAGTGGCAGATCCATACATTTTCATAAGAGGGACCCAGTCATGTTTCAGTGATTCTCTATATAATCAACCAAATTTTTCCCACCAAATGGTTGGCGGCCCGCTGCCCCCTTTCTAAATCCACCTCTGAAGATAAAATTGTCTTATTGTTACTGCTGATTCATTCAATTGTGTATACAACAGAGGAAAACAGTCCAATAAAATTATATTTTCTAGAAGTATGTTAGATGACTAATGTACTATTGACAAACATTAACAAGTCCATTTGCCTTGCTTATATACTCAAATGACAAAAAATTGTTTTTCTTAACTGAAATATAGAACTCTTATAAATGTTTGTACATTCACTGATAAGCTGATACGTCATTTCTAATAATTATATCATACATGTATATGTACTTACACCTTAAATTCAAACAGTCTCTGTATGTACATGTATCTCTTTCTTTCCATTCCACATACCTCTGCAATCAGATCAGCATCTGCAACAACCAAAATTTAAAGGTGTGAAAACAAAAATTGAAATTTTCAAAGTGCAATTATATCAAAACAGCAAAGATAATGAATATAAGAAATGTGCCATTTTGCACATAAACATGTACCAAGGGGAAACTCCTTTCAAAGCTATACTTTATTTATTGTTTCATTGCATTAAATAGAAAATAGGGATAATGTGGCACAAAAAGCATATAAGATTTTTGAAGAAATTCACAGACTTTATACTGAGATTTTTGTTATAAAATTTATAACATAGATAACTCACTTGTTTGTCCATGATGTGCTAGCGTTTGTTATTTACAAAAAGGCCTAAATAACCTTTACATTCTAAAAAACCTTGTGCTGAGTCACTAAAGTCAAGTGCACCCTAGAAGGTGTACTTGAATTGGTCCATATTTATATTTGTTCTAACCAATATTTTGATTTATAAACTTGTCCTAAGGAAATCATTGCTAGCACTGCATGCAATAATGCTCTATCTATCAAGCATAGAATGGTCAAATATTAGAGTACAAGGGAATGGCTGGATTTTCATTAAAATTTCCATGTTTAGCATTGAAACAACAAAAGGGTACATAATCCTTAAAGAGCTCTAATTAAGAGCTCATGTTCCTTGTTATTAATATTTATATATGCAACCGACTTTAAATAAAGATTACTTTGCTATACTTTACTTAAATGACTATGACATGTATGAGACACACTTTTCATATAATCAGACATATTGTCTCATTGGCACTCATACCACATCTTCTGATATCTATATACAAACTGTATATTATTTCAAACAAAGCTGTCCAGTCTTTTGGGTTTTTTTTATGGTCATGATCATGGATTAAAAAAAAATATGAGTAAATAAACTTAAAAGTTCACAGGCGGATCAAGGGGGGTGGGGGGCTTGGATCAGTCAGTGGGCCCCCTTATAAAAAGTTCTGGATCCGCACTGAAGTTAATCACTTTGGTTGCCTTTATGAAAGGGGCAAAATGCTTACCATGTGCAAAGATTTAATATTGACCTGACAATTAAACAATGACTGAGAGTATACAACAGTACAACATGGTACATTTTTGTAAAAAATATACATGACTATATCAAGCAATGTAAATTATATAATAAAATCTAGGGTGTTATTCACTTACATTCTGCCAACACTTAAAGTAGGAACTATTTCTATGTTTAGTCATGACTGTGAAGTAAACAATTTGTGAGGTGGTGTTTGATTAGCATATCAATAGAACAACAACAATGTCAACATGCAACTGCAAACTCGTTATTTTGTTGATTGATTTTATTTTTGTCATTCAACATCGAGTAGTAGAACTTTATACACAATTTGTAATGGATAATATGTCAAAAAATAGAATAGTTTATCTTTTTATTTCATTTTCTTGAAAAAAGTTGAAATCGCAAGTATCTTGCGATTTCGTTTCAATAATTTTCAATAGCACAACTTTTTGGTCGTCTGGTTACAATAGTTTTTACAGTGCGATTATTATTGTCATATAGATAGATCGCAAGTTCATGTTATGAAATATTATGTGGCAGACTTACGTGTCATTCTGATATATACGATCCGCTAAATCAATCTTTTTGTAAACACAAAACTCGGTCTTCCCCGCATAAACATGGCGGTTGCATTATAGTAAGGAGTTGTTTCCCCTTACTGAAAAATGTCAACTATCTGGAAAACGGATGTCTTGTGAATTGGGTTATCACCGGAGTCAAAGGCGGATAGCTTGAGTTCAATCCGAATTTTATCTTCTTTTATGTTGGTGGTTAATGAATAAAAATGAAATGAATGTGATTTCCTGCATCAAATCTTTTACACGTCAGTTCAGATCACTTCATTTGTGCCGTCTAAATATTCATGAACGCACTTTTATTTGTAAAGTATTTAAGGTAAAAATATAGCATTTACCTTTTAAGTTATCGTGTAGCATATATAATGTTAAAGCATCAAATTATGACATGATTTAACTTATCAGCCTGGAATCCCAAAATCAACGTCAAGTTCTGGCCGCCATTACGTATTGACAACGTCGTCTAGTGAACCGTATCACTAAGCACCGAAATCCTTACTCAGGCGCTTCCGGTTGTCCTACTGCTTTTCAGCCTTGAATACTTTATCCCATAAATCTTGAAGCTCATCCAATATGGCTTTCGGTTATTTTTAAATCGACCATGTGTGGTTTTTCCTGTGGTATCATCGACCATGGGTGGTTCTATTGCTAGTATCATCGACCAAATGTGTGGTTTTACCTGTAGTATCATCGACCAAATGTGTGCTTCTACCAGTAGTATCATCGACCAAACGTGTGGTTTTACCTGAAGTATCATCGACCAAATGTGTGGTTTCCGCTGTTTGCCTGCTTTGTACTTCAGTTGTTCCACTAGCCAATGTAGTCGTGCCTATTGACTGTGACATAAAACCATAGTTCATGCCTTTGTTTTTTTATGAAAATAAATGAAAGTTTTATTACAACTTGCAAACCCTAACCCCCAAAAACGCATTTAATCCCTTAAATTCCTTTCTTAACGGAAGGGGCATTGAGCGTTACCTTTGTCCGTTCTTACGTTTGTACGTCAGTACGTCTGTCCTTCTGTCCTTCCGTCCGTCCGTCCGTTGTGGGGTTCGTATGGCTTTTTCTACGTTGTGTTTTGAATATTAATGTTGATCTTTGGTATTTTTCTTTTTCCTTTTTTTTTTGCCATGGCGTTGTCAGTTTGTTTTCGACTTATGAGTTTGGATATCCCTTTAAATGAGTTACCAAACTTGTTGTGTAAGACAATATGATTTATAAAACAATACTAAAAATGTCTGTTTATTAATCTAAACTTATTTAGGAAATAAGGTACCAATTCTTTCAAGAGACCTTTGATGTTTGTACTTTTTCAATGTTCCATTTGAACACATTGCTCCTAAGTTATTTATACATCACTTGTGTACCCTTACTGCTTACCCTTCCGGAGCACCTGAGATCACCCCCAGTTTTTGGTGGGGTTCGTGTTGCTTAGTCTTTAGTTTTCTATATGTTGTGTCATCTGTACTATTTTTTGTCTGTTTGTCTTTTTATTTTTGGCCATGGCGTTGTCAGTTTGTTTTCGATCTATGAGTTTGACTGTCCCTCTGGTATCTTTCGTCCCTCTCTTGTGTAAAGTTTTGGCTTTACTTGTTTTTGATGCGAGTAGTTACAGACACCGTTTCGGCCGCGTCAAATGCTTAATGAAATTGGTTTAGTTTTGCAACGACTATCTGTGGGGTTTGTATGTGGCTTGTTGCAAGGCAAAATATCTACCTCTATCAAAGATATCCACATTTTCCATTGACAGTCTAATTTCCCGCCCTCCATCCTGGTCGACTTACCAATTGTATTAACTTTTAATTTGATCTTGTCCTGTCTACATTGTATGTACAAAATATTACAAGTTGAATAAATCAAATATTATCAACTGTCAGGATTAGCAAATAAACTAGTCAACAAGAGAAACGATACACGGAAATGCATTTACTATAACTGATGAAGTTGCATACACCATTCTAACCTTTAAAATGCTTTCAAATGGTCTAACATGTAAGTTTTTATTTAAACGAAAGAATCGCGAAATGTTTTCATTCCCAAATTATTCATTTCAAAATTGTTTTTTACTAAATATTTCAATAACCAATATTTGAACTTTAAATTTTGAATTTCTTCTAAAAAGATTTAATCTTATATGTTCTTCTAAAAAGATTTGATCTTATATTTGATGCGTTTCCCTCAGTTTTAGTTTGTTTTTATCTCTATCGATTTATGAGTTTCGAACAGCGGTATACTACTGTTGCTTTTATTAATCCATAATTCTTTTCTTCGAAATTGGGAGTTAATGATTGTCGTCATTTTCAGCAAAAAAAAGTTGACCCTTGTGTTCAATAACATGATATTTTATCACGTAAGATTTTCTTAATACATGTACATGTATATGCATTTCCTTTGTAAAGGAATGCTTTTCATTTGATAGTATAGCAGTTTTCTCTCTTTATTTTATAGAGTATGATAACTTTTGCTGACTAGTATATATAAAATGTTAAACAGTTAATTCAAAGGCGACGAAATTCTAACAATGTCGCATTAATTGATAAGATCTACATTTGGGATTTGCAATTACAGAACACTTTAAAACATGTTTACATATTAGATTTTTAAAAATTATCTTAATCTACAAGCCTGAAAACTTGAAAGTAGTTTCCAACTTTCAATTCTTGAAAACAAAATATTTAATCCTGACATAGGAATTAAAGAATGGATACAAAGATAAGAATACTATGAAAATTTTTAAGTACTTATTAAAAAAAAAGCACTTTAAAGTGGACATTATGTATAAATTGACATTGTCTCGTTGATTTCAGTGAGCGTGTATTTCACTACACAAATTGCATTCAGCTGTTTTACTTCTATAAAGATTTTTGTTTTCAAATGGTTCTTAAGACAAAATCTGAATGTGTTGGCTCAATAATGGTAAAATCTAACAATTCTGCAGTAAGGCGTTATCATTTTGAATTATTTCAAGAACACCAAAAGTAAAGAAAAATCATAATCTTGTAAAGCTTTTACTTTTCTGAGACATAAAATGTACTTATATTTTATTTTTCTAGTTCCTGTCTTTTTTAAAAAAAACTTTCCAGGTGCACTTGTTTGTCTTTACTCAGAAGAAATTGTGTGGTCTTAACACGGTCGTCCTTTTTAATAACTTCCGAATGAATTGGAACATCTGGCCTTGTTTACACCACACAATTATTAATGGACATGATAATCAATAGGAATGTCATACTTACAATTCTGGGAATACGATGTTTGGATTGGTTCCGTTGTATTAGGATTAAATACTGGCACAACTGTAAAACGTACAAAACATTTTTCCTTATTGCAGAAGCTTTTTATTTGCGCCTGTCCCAAGTCAGGAGCCTCTGGCCTTTGTTAGTCTTGTATGTTTTTAATTTTAGTTCATTTTTATGTTTTGGAGTTTAGTGTGACGTCCATTTTCATTGAATTAGTACACATTTTTCTTTAGGGGCTAGCTGAAGCCCGCCTCCGGGTGCGGGATTTTCTCGCTGTGTTGAAGACCCATTGGTGGCTTTGGGCTGTTTTATGCTCTTTGGTCGGGTTGTTGTCTCTTTGACACATTCCCCATTTCCATTCTCAATTTTATTCCAACTAACATTTTGTTAAGTCTATCAATCTTTGTCCGTTAGGCTTATGTTAATTTTACCAAATGTTTCAGGTATATATACTTGGGAGGACTTTAATAAGTATGTGATCAGTGAAACAGATTGATGACTATTTTGATATCATCTACCCACAAAGAACATGATGTGTATACCAAAGAAGCAGTTTGGTTAGCTTCCTTTCTTGATTTACATACATATATTGATAGTGAGGTATGGTTATCTTTGGGTCAAAAGAGAGAATTATTTTTTTGCACTTTTGGGCTTTCAATATTTTTATGCTGTAACATATCAGTAGTCCCTGCATATGGAGTATGATTTTATGTTGTAACATATCAGTAGTCACTGCATATGGAGTATAATTTTATGTTGTAACATATCAGTAGTCCATGCATATGGAGTATAATTTTATGCCAAACAGAAGAAAGAGTAGCGTGGTTTTTGAAATATTGCAACTAATTTTTACAGCGAATTTAGCCGTAATTATTAATTCAAACATTTTTTATGGAAGTCAAATAGTAGTTTTGAAAGATGTGTAGTAGCACTTTCTAGGGCTAATAAAACAATACTTTCTTCTGAGGTGGATTCGTTTTATTTCTTGACAAAATCAGGATAATAACAATAACTAAATAAATACCCTACAAAATAAATACAATAGTAAGATTCTGACCGTTTATCGAATAAATAATCTGGTACATAGGTTTCTATCCATGTAATGTGATAAACAAATGTTTTACTAATAGAAGTAGAAATAAATCTGTTCTGCATGTATTTACAACAATATGCTTATATTGTTAAGCGTATCTGACAAAGTCTAGTCCATATGCACTTAACGACTCATATTATATAAACAAGTCTAATATACGAAAAATGACAAAAGTGGTTAATGCAAACTTTAACATAAGCAAATTAACAAAACTAAAAGCAAAAGCTGCATGCTGTATAAATGCCGTAAGCATAAAATAGCAACAAACAAAAATACGAACATTACAAAAATAACACTTAGCTTACCTCGCATGAGGTGCAAAGGCCTCCTGAATTATCTAATTGGAATTAAATCACATCTTCCCAGGATTACTTAAAAATATACCTGTATAACAAATAAACAAATTGTAATCCATGTTTTACTGTAATAATCCACCTGTTTACGATATGTACTCTTAGTTAAAATAATCGATCAATACCACATAACTTTTATTACGTTTATATCTTTACCTTTAAAAGTATTTAAAGCATTCGTACCGGAACACTCGAATTCTCATACAGTGTGTATTAAATTAATTATTTACCAAATTAGTTAAAAGTACTTTATTTATGAAAATATGAAAATAACGTCTCTTAAATCATTTAATCAAACAAATAATACTTTACTGTACTTTATCTATTTTATATCATTTTAAAGCATTCATCTCGCATTCAACATTTACGCATCGGTCTTTCATTCTAAACATTTATTCTAGGTAAAATAATAAATATCTGGACTATTAACATATAATTAGTAATAGAGAAAGATAACTGACCTGTATATAGAATATAGAACACTAAGAAAGAATGTTACTCAAACTTAGAATTATATCAAACACATATGTCTATGTCCACCATTATATCAAAAGTGATAACCAGTATAAAGAACAAAAGAAATATAGCGCCAAAACATAAGACCAATAGAAATAAAGAAAGTGTGCGGTCCAATGAACCATGAAAAGAAAGCCTTTGAAGTAAAATACAGTGAAACCAAAGTTACCCAAACCAGTAGAAAATGTCGTCTGTCAATAAGTCCAACTGTCAAATAAGCAAATAAAATGAACTACGAAAATAAATATACTAATCAATTAATTACAATCTGTAATTAATATACTCATACCTTTAATTAATCAATATAAGTCATATCCTATACAAAATACAACACTATAAACTAAATATAAAAATATACACAATTACTGTAAAACCTACAGACTACCATATACTCCCCCCAGCTGTTAAATGACGTCTCGTCATTTGTTGGCTGATGGTGACTTCACAATGTCGAGTATGGTCTTCGCTGCTTCTGACTGTAAATCCCGGAATAGATGTGTTCCAGCTAACGATGTTATAAACTGGACCTTCTTGTACCACTCACTGTCACTAACTGGTGTACCAACTGACTTGGATAAGTCGAATGTTCCAGATCTCATCCAGGCTGGTTGTTGTCTATCTCTAGTAGACCGCCTAACTGGTGCAGGTGAAGATGCTGTAGAAGCTTCATCAGGACTATCCTCCTGCTGACTATCCTCACTACTGACTGTCGAAGCGCTTCTAATAACCGACTCCGATTCTGTCCCTTCTGCTTCGCTGTCTGTCGCTTCCCGGGAATGGGCGTCCCCTACAGAATCAGAATCCTCAGGTGTATCGGTCAGAGTAGAGTTGTCGTGCTGTTCCTCAGTGATGGTAATGTCACTGCTAGCATCAGGCTCCACTATCACAAGCTCAAATGGTTCCTCATCAGACGATTCATCCGAACTTTCCACTTGGCTCTCCGGTCTAATAGGTGTGACAGGTGTGGGTTGTTTCTTCCTCAATCTTGGTTTTGGTACGGGTCTTTCTCTCTGTACTGGTGGCTCAGTGTCTGTCAGATATCCGATGGGTAGTAAGAGATTCCTATGTAGGTTTCTTTTCCTCCCCTCGCCATTTTCCTTCTGTACAGTAAACACTGGTATATCCGCATTAGGCTGAGCAAGTACGGTGTAAGGGTCATGCTCCCACTTGTCTGCTAGCTTGTGTTTTCCTTCTCCAAATGCCACTATCCTGACCAGAACACGGTCGCCTTTCTGTATTGTAGCTCCACGGACTCTGGTGTCATAACCTTCTTTCTGTCTAAGTTGAGACTTCTTGGAGGCTTCTGAAGCAACTGTGTAGGCGTGGTCTAGTCTCTGTTTCAGGTCCTTGATGTAGTTGGATCCTGTGGCATCTTTTCTCAAGCCAAATGCAATGTCCACTGGAAGTCTTGGGTTGCGGCCGAACATCAAATAGAATGGTGAGTAGCCGGTGGAATCATGTCTGATGCAGTTGTATGCATGAACGAGTGGTCCAACGTAGGCTTTCCAGTTCCTCTTTTGCTGTGGCTCTAGTGTTCCTAGCATTCCAAGTAGTGTGCGGTTAAACCTCTCGCACATACCATTACCCTGCGGATGGTAGCTAGTAGTGCGAGTCTTCTTCATTCCTGTCAGGTTACAGAGTTCCTTGATGACTTTGGACTCGAAATTCGCTCCCTGGTCTGAGTGTATCCTTTCAGGTATCCCGTAATGAACAATGTAGTGGTTCAGGAATGCCTCGGCTGTTGTTCTTGCCGTCTGGTTTCTGGTAGGAATAGCTTGAGCGAATCTGGTGAAGTGGTCAGTGATCACAAGGATGTGTTGCAGTCCTCCTTTAGATGGTTCCAGTGTCAGGTAATCCATACATACCAGTTGCAGAGGTGAAGTAGTCTCGATACTAACTAGTGGTGCTCTATGGTTGGGTAATACCTTCCTCCTGGTGCATCGGCCACAGTGCGCAATGTACTCTTCAACATCATTGGCCATACCAGGCCAGTAAAACCGGTCTCTCAGTAGTGACAAAGTCCTGTCCTTTCCTGGGTGACCCATGTCTGTGTGTAAAGCCTGTAGTACGGTGCTGACGTGTTGTGCAGGCAAAACCAGTTGTTGTTTCATACCATCATCGGCCTTTACTTCACGATACAGTATTCCCTCGATGATCTTGAGGTGGTGGTACTGTCGTTTCAGTATGCTATTCCCTTTTTCTGGTTTCTGTTCTTTCTTCACCATATCTATCCAGTTTTTCACCATAACATCTTGAGTCTGTACTTGCTTCCAATCAATGATATCCGATGTTGATGTTCCAGTTGATATGTCCTCTCCTGCAATGACATCGGATGTCATTGGTAGACATTCAGCATAAGGTGATGAGCTGACGGACTGGCATATAGTTTTCACAGACTCCATGGTGATGGGTAGTCGACTCAACGCATCAGCGTCCCCGTTGTTCTTCCCTGGACGATACTGTATGGTGAAATCAAATGCTGCTAAACCAGCTAACCATCGATGTCCCGTGGCATCTAACTTGGCTGTAGTTAGTACATACGTCATCGGGTTGTTATCAGTAAGGACGGAAAATCTGGTTCCATACAAGTAGTCCCTGAACTTGTCCACTACGGCCCACTTCAAGGCAAGAAACTCTAGCTTGTGTGGCGGGTAGCTCTTCTCTGACTTGGTGAGTCCCCTGCTGGCATAGCTGATAACTCTTTTCTGTCCATGTTGTTCCTGGTAAAGGACAGCTCCTAAACCGGTTCCGGAAGCATCAGTATGTAGCTCATACGGAAGGGTGCTGTCTGCATATCCAAGAATAGGAGCTGAAGTAAGGTGTTGTTTCAAGATGGTAAATGCTCTATCTTGATCATCTCCCCAATGCCAATCTTTCTGTGGTTTCGGTTTTCCTTTGCCTTTCTTCTTCCCAGTAGGTGTGGGCATGAGATCTGTCAGTGGTCTGCTGATCTGGCTGAAGTTCCGTATAAAACGGCGATAATACCCAACGAATCCCAGAAATCGTCGTACATCCTCTGGTGATGTAGGAGTTGGCCATGTGGTGA
Organism: Mytilus californianus; assembly: GCF_021869535.1. Taxonomy (NCBI): domain Eukaryota; kingdom Metazoa; phylum Mollusca; class Bivalvia; order Mytilida; family Mytilidae; genus Mytilus; species Mytilus californianus. The sequence goes on from NW_026262745.1 coordinate 8,979,419, forward strand.
CTTTATCGGTCTTTGCAGGATCGATCTCTACTCCAGATTCAGAAACAATGTGGCCGACAAACTTTACCTTCCTCTTGAAGAATGAACACTTCTTCGGTGCTAACTTCAGATGTGCTTGTCGTATCCGCTCTAAAACTAGTTCCAGGTTGTGTAGATGTTCCTCATATGTCTTGCCAAATACAATGATGTCATCTATGAATACGCAGCAGATCCTAAGGTGATACTCTGCTAAGCAGTTCTCCATCAATCGTTGATAGGTGGCTGGACTGTTGGTAAGTCCGAAAGGCATTCTGTTATACTCGTAGAAGCCTAATGGTCCAACGGTGAATGCTGTGCGTTCCTTGTGTGGCTCATATATACCTACCTGATAATAACCAGACTTCATGTCCATGGTACTAAAGAACGTACTCCCTCCAAGACAATCTAGAAGCTCCTCGATTCTCGGCAAGCTGTAACTATCCTTTTTGCTGATGTTATTAAGCTGACGGTAATCAACACATAGTCTCAGGCTGTTGTCTTTCTTCCTCACCAATACCACATTGGATGCAAATGGACTGTGTGATGGCCTGATAATCCCAGCATCAAGTAACTGTCGAAGGTGAGCTCTAACTTCGTCGTAGGCTGAAGGTGGTATACTCCTATATCTCTGTTTAAAGGGTTTGTCATCTATCAGATCTATGCGGTGCTGCACAATATCTGTATGGCCAACATCATCGTCTTTCTTCGAAAATAGGTCCAAATATGAAGTAACAAGTTGAAATCCTTGGTCATACTGATCATCTGTTAAGTTGCTCTTGGTAAACTCTATCTGATCCATGATGTTAACTATATCTTTCTCTGATGGCTCATCATGTTGGTATTCAAGTGATACGGGTTGAAGTTCACAGATGATAGCTTTTGGTGGAATGTTGATGGTTCTTGTGGTTACATTGGATATCTTGATGGTTATTGGTCCGTTCTGTTTATGTTGGTAGTTGACAAGTCCTGGCTCAATATCAAAATCCTTAAAGTCCTTTGCCAATACAGAAGAATGTGTCATAGCTGTTGTACGATAGTATGGTATCTCCTTATCCAAATATCCAGTCAATGAGATGTAAGAGTTAGGTGGTACAGTGATACTCTTGACTTCTGCGCTCTTGATGATTCCTAATCTGTTGTTGTTCTTCAGAAGTTCTCGCTCACGTAGTAGAATACAGCGGAATGTAAGGTACCATGGTGTAGTAAGGCAACTGTTCTGCAAAAATCTTTGCCCAAGTTCTTTTTCAAATGTGTCCATGATTGCTGTAAGTGTGTTGGTCCCAAGCAAGAGTGGTACTTCATGGTTGTATCTGCTGTCTGGTACTACCAATAGTATGCAAGAGTGTATCTGCTTGTGTCCAGGTATTTCCAATTCAACCTCTGTATATCCAAGATATGGTAACTGCTGACCATCAGCGCATTCAATGTCCAGTAATGTATCCAAGTTCTTCAAAGGTGTTGATATATGTTCCCGAAAGAAGCTGTCGCTAATGGTGGAAACGGTTGAGCCAGTGTCTAAAAGTGTTGATGTTTCCTTTCCGTTGATAAAAATCTGTGTTTCAGTTGGTGTTCCAAAAAGTCCTGCTGGCATCTTAACTCTGTTGCTTCTGGGAACTTGTTGTCTTGCAATACCTATGGATGTTCCCCCTTCATAGGTTGCTGCCAGTTTAAATTCTTCCTACTGTGGTCTAACCTCACATTGCAGTCTGCCTTCCTGTGTCCAAATTGTCCACATCTCCAACACGCAAACTGATCTCTGTTGTTCCTTTGTGGTTGTTGTCTTGTGTTGTTGTACTGATTTCTGTTCTGTCCTTGTCCATAGTTCTTTCCTCTACCTCTCTGTTGTTGTGGTTGACCATTCCATGGTTGTCGTTGTTGCCAAGGTGGTATCTGTTGTTGCCATTGTTGTTGCTGATGTTCTTGTTGTTGTTGCCATGGAGGTGTCTGTTGTTTGTTTGCCTCATAAGTGTCCATCCTGTTAACCAGTTGATGTATCATTCCTTTGAGTTCCTCAAATTCTGATGGTGTTTCCTTAACTTCAGTTGCTGCCTTGCTGGTGTGTGGCTTAGATGAAGTTGATGACTCCCTCAGTAAATGATCACCCTCTATCTGGCGTATGGCTACTCTAAGTGCATCAAAGGTCTTGATGGTATCATACTTGTGGCCGGATATGTCTTTTAAAGATGTCCTTAGTCCAGTCCAAAGCATAGATCGTAGCATCTCATCAATGTCCTTGGGTTGTACTAATCCTCTTTCTTTGGCTTTCCCAAGTATGCTCTCTAGTCTACAACTCCAGGTAGTAACGCTCTCATCTGTTCCTTGACGTGCGCTGTAAAATTCTGCCAATAATTCCTCCTTCTTCTCCACACTACCATAAACACTGTCTAGCTTCTGTAGTATCTCTTGAACTGAAGCATCTAAATCCAATCTCATGGCAACCATTCCAGCTTCTCCACGTAAAGATCTTCTTACGGTGTTGAGTATGGCATCTTTGTCATAGTTCTGCTTCATAAGGACTCTCACCTCATGCCTCCATACCTCAAATGTAACATCTCCAGCTTTGATTTCAGTTCCCGAAAACCATGCTATCTTCGGTGGATGGTTAATAACTGTCTTGGTAACTTTTTCTTCTGGTTTTGATGGTATAGGTGGTGGTTGTAAATCAATTTTGGCCTCTGGTTCCTCCTTTATCTTTCCTTTCATCTTCAAAAATCCCATCATCCAATCAGTAAGTTCCTCTGGTGTATCTGCCTTGGGTTTAACTCCCATCTTTGCAAATGCATCCATCATCTTCTTAATGTCAGGATCTATCTCCAATGATGGACTCTTCGGTTGATGAGTGATGACCTCATCTCCTCCTGTAGCCATGTTGTAAGTATGTGTGTATATGACTTACCTGATTACAGTAATAAGTGTAAGTACTGATAAATGTAAAGTCAAAATAGGCAGTACCCCAACAAAATAAACAAAGTACAAAACAAATGCAAAGTATGCAATTCAATGTATACTCACCAAATAACAATGTAAATACTCAGCAATGTATACTTCCTGTAAAAGGGTTGGCCAGAAATGTGAAACTTTTATGCTCACACCTCTAAATCAAGGACACAATGATATCTCAACTCAGTGTCAAAGCTAGATAATCTGTAAAGTCACTAAGTCAATGTCTACTAGTGTCAACTCAAGTACCGAACTACCAAACTATCAAAGAACTAACTCAAAGTATAGCTACACTGAAAGATCAAAGTAAGTATATCACAGGAGGTAGGTTTACATGCAATAAGGAAAGGATGTAATGTGTGTATTGGCAGGTAATTGTTAGATATAGGATTGCATGCACATGCACCTTACATACGGTAAAACACTACCCGGTACTACTATTCTGTAAATGTTTACCTAAATTTTATGTTCCTAATTAAATAAGTTTAAATTTTTTTTTAAGAGTACAAATCACATATAACACCAATAAACACAATATGCTGTACACAAAAATCAAAACACAATGACACTACATGTACATAAACATAAAGTAATACAAGTCACATAACATTTCACACATGTATGCAATAACTCATAAAGTAAACATATGTACCTATCATCAGTGTGTGAATATGAAAAAAAATAAAATAAATTTGAAAAAAAAAATTCACAAAGTCCTATGTGTATGTACCTAAGAAAGAGGGAAAAAAAAAATTCAGGATCAATTATCCAAAATCAAAGTGTATGTGTGTATGTGTCAATTAACAAAGTCCAGTTTCAAGTGACAATGTTTCACAAAACAATAAATGTGTCAAAATATTTTCAATCAATGTTAAACAATCAATATCAAATGTCTCTGTGTTACTAAGATTTGTTTACAAGTGTTGTGTATGTATAATCTATTTCAATACATGTACTTCCGGTTGACCTTGACCTTGTTTACTTTTTTTAGGGGGGGGGGGGGGGTAAGTAGGTCAAGTATCAAAGAGAAAAAAAAAAATTTATCTAAGTCTCTGAAAAAAAAATACCTATATTCAATCAACCTAAGTTCACAAAGTATGTCTCACTGTAAGCAACAACCACTATACATCCAATACATAAGTTTTCAGTCTATGTACTATACAACTTTCAATGCATAAATATGTACCACAATAAATTTTTTTTAACAACACAAATCTGCTCTCAAATTCTAGTTTCAGTATAAAATTATCGCAAATTACTCTTGCGGTTATATAATTTAATGTAATATACACAAATTCAATTCATATAAACATATTAATTCAACTTACAATATCAGTATAAATCAAGAAAAGTTGTTTCAAGATTCCAATCACATGTCGATTTCTGTTTACCTTTTCTTCGTTCATATGAACCGGACGTTGGCCAATAACTAGGTCGGGTGCGTTCGAACAACTTTCACCGTACGGTTTCTTCAATCCAAGAATTCCAATCGTAGATATATCAACGTTGTCACAGAAATAACTCTTTGTGGGCGCCAAATTATGTAGTAGCACTTTCTAGGGCTAATAAAACAATACTTTCTTCTGAGGTGGATTCGTTTTATTTCTTGACAAAATCAGGATAATAACAATAACTAAATAAATACCCTACAAAATAAATACAATAGTAAGATTCTGACCGTTTATCGAATAAATAATCTGGTACATAGGTTTCTATCCATGTAATGTGATAAACAAATGTTTTACTAATAGAAGTAGAAATAAATCTGTTCTGCATGTATTTACAACAATATGCTTATATTGTTAAGCGTATCTGACAAAGTCTAGTCCATATGCACTTAACGACTCATATTATATAAACAAGTCTAATATACGAAAAATGACAAAAGTGGTTAATGCAAACTTTAACATAAGCAAATTAACAAAACTAAAAGCAAAAGCTGCATGCTGTATAAATGCCGTAAGCATAAAATAGCAACAAACAAAAATACGAACATTACAAAAATAACACTTAGCTTACCTCGCATGAGGTGCAAAGGCCTCCTGAATTATCTAATTGGAATTAAATCACATCTTCCCAGGATTACTTAAAAATATACCTGTATAACAAATAAACAAATTGTAATCCATGTTTTACTGTAATAATCCACCTGTTTACGATATGTACTCTTAGTTAAAATAATCGATCAATACCACATAACTTTTATTACGTTTATATCTTTACCTTTAAAAGTATTTAAAGCATTCGTACCGGAACACTCGAATTCTCATACAGTGTGTATTAAATTAATTATTTACCAAATTAGTTAAAAGTACTTTATTTATGAAAATATGAAAATAACGTCTCTTAAATCATTTAATCAAACAAATAATACTTTACTGTACTTTATCTATTTTATATCATTTTAAAGCATTCATCTCGCATTCAACATTTACGCATCGGTCTTTCATTCTAAACATTTATTCTAGGTAAAATAATAAATATCTGGACTATTAACATATAATTAGTAATAGAGAAAGATAACTGACCTGTATATAGAATATAGAACACTAAGAAAGAATGTTACTCAAACTTAGAATTATATCAAACACATATGTCTATGTCCACCATTATATCAAAAGTGATAACCAGTATAAAGAACAAAAGAAATATAGCGCCAAAACATAAGACCAATAGAAATAAAGAAAGTGTGCGGTCCAATGAACCATGAAAAGAAAGCCTTTGAAGTAAAATACAGTGAAACCAAAGTTACCCAAACCAGTAGAAAATGTCGTCTGTCAATAAGTCCAACTGTCAAATAAGCAAATAAAATGAACTACGAAAATAAATATACTAATCAATTAATTACAATCTGTAATTAATATACTCATACCTTTAATTAATCAATATAAGTCATATCCTATACAAAATACAACACTATAAACTAAATATAAAAATATACACAATTACTGTAAAACCTACAGACTACCACAGATGTAAGCCGTCAGCCGGAAAATTACACATATATAGCAAAAAAGCAACATGTCAGCAACGTAACATTTACTAATTTAGATACATAGAAAAAAAATAAACTTAACGGATATTCCAATTTTTCTGAGAGACTTTCCCTAGCAATATTTTAAGGGAAATACTTTTTAGTACCTTTTATAGCAATATAGCAAATAGATTGTGAATTTCTCTCTCCAAAAGGATTGCTACTGAGAAGACAGTCAAACCGAATAAGGCCTTGCGGTCATAAACATTTGGAGTCCAATAATCGTACTCAGACTCAGAATTCAACCAATCAAAATACTGGATTTAGTGTTTCGAGCACAATTTTTGTACTCCGAGCACTGCGTAAAGTTTTATGACCGAGAGCCCTGGAGTTCCGCTGAATTCGTACTCGATTAATTAACTTTTTGTGGAAAATGCCTGTACTAAGATCAGGAGTATGACAGTTGGTTTTTTTTTCACACGTTCCGTTGGTTATAACGTTTGATTTTGTCAATTTTTATGGACAATTTGTATAGTTTGTTCTTATTTTGTGCTGTATCACCACTGTCCCAGGTTTTGAGAGGGTTTGTCGCACACAAAAATGTTTAACCCCGCCATATTCATTATGTAACTGTCCCAAGCCAGGAGCCTGTAGTTCCGTGGTCGCTGTTGGTTAATGTCTGTCATATTTGTTTTTCATAAATTTGTTTTGCTATAAATTTGGCTGTTAGTTTTCTCGTTTGAAATGTTTCACATTTTTCATGTCGGTGCGTTTTATAGCCGACTATACGGTATGGATTTTTCTCGTTGTTGAAGGCCGTACAGTTGCCTATAATTGCTTAAATCCACTCTATTTTGGAACTCTGGTGCATAGTTGTCTCATTGGCAATCATTACCATATATCGTTTTTTTATATTGCTTCGTTCTATATTAGATATTCCGTGTAGTGTTTTATGTACTTTTGAATGTCTGTTACTTTTTTTTTTATGTTACATAGCATAACGTGTTGTCGGTCTTTTTTTTACTTATAATTTTGATTGCCTAATTGGTACCTGATAACTATTTGTTTTATGTAGAATCTAAATTCGTTTACTGATATTGATCCCAAGTTTTGTAAACATTTGTTGAAAGGTATTTTATCATTTTTCTTTCCATTCTCTTGACTCGAAGTGCCTTATACACAAACTGGGCTATTATCATTGGCAATTATACCACTTCTCCTTAATGTGATATAGAAACGAAACGTATTCTAAATACCTTCATGTCCTGTTGTTTTGACAAAAGTGATAGCATCAATGTCGAAGTCCATCAGTACTCTGACAGGGTATATTACACTTTCTTGCTGATAAACGACACATTTCCCGGTTGTACGGTTATAGACTGATGCAAAACCTAGCGAATTGTATGCCTTTGCAAGTTCTTTTTCACAAGAGACCTCGTCGAGATCTTTTTGGTAAATCGTTGGTTGATGTTCCAAATGTGTGCTGTTGATCCTAGAGTTGTTGTATTTATTTGTATCTACTGTACCTATATATAAAGAAGAAATGATGTTTCGACTTAATGAACATAAAATGTAAAGAATATTGTAAGATTATTTGGAAAATAAAAAAAATAAATTTAAAGTAGTTTGAAAAAATGAGCTTAAAATTATAACAAAAACATCTATATCTTTTCAAACGTGAATCACCAGTGAATAAAACAAAAATGTCCTTCAATGTTTTCAATCATTGTTCGTTTTGCATTAATATCCAGAAATCATTATTAAAAATTCTCATCAAAATATCCAAAATGCAACCGGGTGTATAGATAATACGGTGAGATAAAATATTTTATCATGACAACTTTAACTCTTGGAGTAAAGCTTATTCTCATCACGGATTATTAATGATTTGTTTAAGAAAAAACCAATCATAGTAAACTACTGTGAAACATCAAACTTCACCATTCAAAGAATCATATAGTGGACTTAACAACAGTCTTGGTGACTTCTTCATGAATGAATATATGGATTCATTGTAGCAGATTCATTTCATATTTAAGAAGTGCAACATCATTTAGAAAATTATCCAGCATATATAAAAGCGGATTGGATGTGTTTTGTTAATGTTAGGTTTTTGTTGTGTCGTTGAACTGGTAAAACTCATTTCCTGAAATCTATTTGTATTTACATTGGTGTTGCGATATTGTATTTTTAAAATTTTTATTTTTTTTTGTTTTTTTAGGGAAGGTTTGAGCCCTTACAATTATGTTTAACCCGGCACATTTTATGTGTATCTATCACATGTCAGAAACCTGTTATTCAGTGGTTGTAGTTGTTTGCTGTCTGTCATATTTGTTTTCGTTCTTTATAGTTTTTATCATAAATCAGGCTATTGTTTTTCTCTTTTGAATTTTTTCAGATTTTGTCATTCCGGGCCCTCTTACTTTTCAAGTCCACTTCTGGAAAGCGTAAGGATACTTTGGGTTTGCTCTCTGTCAGTCCGTCAGTATGTCCGTCCAAAAAGGTTTCCGCACTTTTTTCTGTAATGCTTTACTCTTTTAGTTAAATATTTGGTATATAGTCATATCATAAGAGTACAGAATCAAATTAATGGACTTTTCGGAAGTCATGGCCCTAGAATATAGGAAACTACAAATATACAAATTCTGCAGCTTTTTCTAGTTATGCCGTATTGATTTGATTAGGTATCTAGAATAAATTCATATAACATTGTGACTTGGATGGAGAGTTGTCTCATTGGCACTCATACCACATCTTCTTATTTATATTTAGGAATTTACAGACCAGGTTTGAGTTTAGTTCCTATTAAGCAATTTGTTTTGGGCGTTGTAGCCCTAACATACATACAATTGTTTGAAAATAACTTTATGAACAGTCTTTGAAGCTGAAGACAGGGGACTCTTAGTTATTTTTGCTTGTGTATATATATATATATATATATATATATATATGTATTTAACTCAGTTTATTTTGTTGTTGTTGTTATTATTTGTATTTGTCACTGTTTATTTCTATGTCAATAAAGAATTTGATTAATATTTTGTATGAAGTCATATTTCCATTGCTTTCTTCTTTACTTATGCTTTGGGGGCCTCGATGGCCGAGTGGTGTAAGAAGTCGAACTACTGCACACAAAGCCTGTCAACACTGCAGTTGTGAGTTCGAATCCCACACCGATAGGTGCGTTCGACTCCAATCTATTTTGAAAACAATGTGTGAGCAAAAAAACCCAGACGTAATAGGTAAAAATGTAAAAAATTTGGGTACAGCTGTCAACATTGTGTTATAAACTAAATCACTACAAAAACTATTTCAACAAAGAAACACAAAATGGCATGTAGACACTCTATAGACAAAGTACATAAGCAAAAATGAAAGACAAGAATACAAAAATGACCATAGCACAATAACACAATGGCGGGATGTATAAATGAAGTATATTACCAAAAATGGACTGAATAGTAAAGGTTAAAAATATACCAAGATCAATAAAAAGATCAATATAACACGTAATTAAGATGATAAACAACGTCAGTACCTAGAATCTATACTTCAAGACCATCATGTATTATTTGTGAAGTTGATATGGAATATTTATCAACAAGGTCTTGGTATCTTCCGATGAACTTTTTTAGAAAAAAGACGAGACATTCTTTGACATAACCCTGGTTCATCAACTTTCTGCTCAGACATTTGTGACGTTTTATAAAGTCTGAGTAGCAGCTGCAAGCTCTTGAATACCAAAAGAGTTGTGAAATGTATATCTCATATGCAGGTGAAGTTGGTATATTGCTGCTAAGGTGGGGGAAATTTATAATTACAAAATTAAAATCGTCTAGTTTGTCATTGATTCTGGTAATGAGATGACCGTTTATGTCATATTCGAGGTATAAGTCTAAAAATGCGGCGGGTGGTGAATACCACAACGCGAGTAAACAGTTTCACAGTGTTTCTGAAGACCCTCTTTCACTGCGGATAGAATTTTTGTCAATCTAATGGACAATTCCTTTGTAGAACATGCAGATGAGCCGGCAATGTGCCGTTGTTTTAACGGAATTTTGTGAAGCTCAGTGACTTCACCTATTTGAATTCTTAGCAAAAATGTAATTTGTATTATTTATATAAATATGTTTTGCATACCTATAGAGAATTATGGTTGACAAAGGTATGGATGTTGTTGTTCACATGACGCCGGATAGATCACATCAGCAAACATTGAGGAAGACCCTGAAGTACTGGCGGAAGGACGTCATGTAAAGTATCACCAGCTTCATCTCAGTTAGTCCCCTTAGTCAGCAACCAAGATCTGTGACCATTTGACATTATACCAATCCATATATCGATATTTGGCCTAGAACAATTTAGCTTTTTTTTGAGATCACAGTTTCACATGTTTCAACAGTTATTTTTCTTGAATTAATATCTATGTAAAATGTACACTTTAGCGAAACCGGTTACAGCCGTATAATTTTCATATGATTAAAACAGAAATGTTCAAAGCAATAACATATAATTTCCGAACTAAAATCATAATACGGAAGTTAGAAAGAAGCGAATTAAAGTGAATTTGACATTCTTTTATTGTACTTTAAGCAACTTAACCTCTATTTCTAAACCCTTTAATTGGTTGTATCTTCAAAGTATCAATACTTCATAAATTCTTTTTTCGATAGTTCTAAGTATCCTAAAACCCAAATGTAGTGTATATGTAGCGTCTGACACTAGCTGATATTCACATCTGTAAAACATTAGGCTTATCTGTACTGGATGATATGTTGTTCTAATGAAGCAATATATAGAATATTGCTGATTTGCGTAAAACTGTATCAATTTAAATGAATTTCCTTCTGCGCGAAGCACTTTAAATTCGTTCTTATTCTGCAATTTATTCAAATATCAAAAGTGTACGTTTTCGTCTTTTCCAAAATTAAATCTTTTATCTGTGAAAGAGGCAAACGTATTTGAGGAATTAATGTCATCATGTTCGTACAACTTAACTTAAAGGTTCACTTTGCCTGATGGGGATACTTCTTATTATTTTGTTAGTTGTAATAAAATTATATGATAAATGAACTTGAAGCTTTCACACAAAATAAACTGTTTGGTTCATACTATATATATAAGATGTGGTATGAGTGCCAATGAGACAACTCCTCATCCAAGTCACAATTTTTAAAAAGTTATAATTATAGGTCAAGTACGGCCATCAACATGGAGCCTTGGCTCACACCTAACAGCAAGCTAAAAAGGGCTATATGAAAGTACCAACAACCAAAACGGATGTTCACTTAGTCAAGGTTTTGTTGCATTGGAGTCACACACTTATTACAAATCTATAACTATGTCTTCAATCATTCTTCATTTGTTAACAGAAGATTACATGCGTTATATCTCACACGATACGTGTCTTACTACCTTACTACTTAGGGTTTTTTTTCTTTTGGTTGGGTTTCTCTTTGATCATGCTATTGTCTGTTATATTCTTTTGGTTTGTTTTCTCTTTGGTCATGATATTATCTATTTTTATTCCTTTGGTTGGTTTTCTCTTTTGGGTAATATTATTGTCTGTATTTATTCTTTTGGTTGGTTTTCCCTTTTGTCAGTTTATTGTTTGTTTTTATTCTTTTCGTTGGTTTTCTCATTGACCATGTTATTTTCTGTTGTAATTCTTTTGGTTGGTTTTCTCTTTGATCATGCTATTGTCTGTTTTTATTCTTTTGGTTGGTTTTCTCTTTGATCATGCTATTGCCTGTTTTTATTCTTTTGGTTGGTTTTCTCTTTGATCATGCTATTGTCTGTTTTTATTCTTATGGTTGGTTTTCTGTTTGATCATGCTATTGTCTGTTTTTATTCTTTTGGTTGGTTTTCTCTTTGGTCATGCTATTTTCTGTTGTAATTATTTTGGTTGGTTTTCTCTTTGGTAATGCTATTTTCTGTTTTTATTCTTTTGGTTGGTTTTCTCTTTGATCATGCTATTGCCTGTTTTTATTCTTTTGGTTGGTTTTCTCTTTGATCATGCTATTGTCTGTTTTTATTCTTTTGGTTGGTTTTCTCTTTGGTCATGCTAATTTCTGTTTTTATTCTTTTGGTTGGGTTTCTCTTTGATCATGCTATTGCCTGTTTTTATTCTTTTGGTTGGTTTTCTCTTTGATCTTGCTATTGTCTGTTTTTATTCTTTTGGTTGGATTTCTCTTTGGTCTTGCTATTGTCTGTTGTAATTCTTTTGGTTGGTTTTCTCTTTGATCATGCTATTGCCTGTTTTTATTCTTTTGGTTGGTTTTATCTTTGATCATGCTATTGTCTGTTTTTATTCTTTTGGTTGGTTTTCTCTTTGATCATGCTATTGTCTGTTTTTATTCTTTGGTTGGTTTTCTCTTTCGTCATGCTATTGTCTGTTTTTATTCTTTTGGTTGGATTTCTCTTTGGTCTTGCTATTGTCTGTTGTAATTCTTTTGGTTGGTTTTCTCTTTGATCATGCTATTGCCTGTTTTTATTCTTTTGGTTTGTTTTCTCTTTGATCATGCTATTGTCTGTTTTATTCTTTGGTTTGTTTTCTCTTTCGTCATGCTATTGTCTGTTTTTATTCTTTTAATTGGATTTCTCTTTGATCATGCTATTGTCTGTTGTAATTCTTTTGGTTGGTTTTCTCTTTGATCATGCTATTGCCTGTTTTTATTCTTTTGGTTGGTTTTCTCTTTGATCATGCTATTGTCTGTTCTTGTTCTTTTGGTTTGTTTTCTCTTTCGTCATGCTATTGTCTGTTTTTATTCTTATGGTTGGTTTTCTCTTTGATCATGTTATTGTCTGTTTTATTCTTTGGTTGGTTTTCTCTTTCGTCATGCTATTGTCTGTTCTTGTTCTTTTGGTTGGTTTTCTCTTTGATCATGCTATTGTCTGTTTTATTCTTTTGGTTGGTTTTCTCTTTGGTCATGCTATTGTCTGTTTTTATTCTTTTGGTTTGTTTTCTCTTTTGCCATGCTATTGTCTGTTTTTATTCTTTTGGTTTGTTTTCTCTTTCGTCATGCTATTGTCTGTTTTTATTCTTTTGGTTGGCTTTGGTCATGCTATTGTCTGTTTTCATTCTTTTGGTTGGATTTCTCTTTGGTCATGCTATTGCCTGTTTTTATTCTTTTGGTTAGTTTTCTCTTCGGTCATAGTATTGTCTGTTTTTAATCTTTTGGTTGGCTTCGGTCATGCTATTGCCTGTTTTTATCCTTTTGGTTGGTTTTCTCTTTGATCATGCTATTGTCTGTTTTTATTATTTTGGTTGGCTTCGGTCATGCTATTGTCTGTTTTATTCTTTGGTTGGTTTTTCTTCGGTCATACTATTGTCGTTTTTTTCTTCTTTTGGTTGGCTTCGGTCATGCTATTGTCAGTTTTTATTCTTTTGGTTGGTTTTCTGTACGGTCATGATAATGTCTGTTTTTATTCTTTTGGTTGGTTTTCTCTTCGCTCATGCTATTGTCTGTTTTTCTTATTGTGGTTGGCTTTGGTCATGCTATTGTCTGTTTTTATTCTTTTGGTTGGTTTTCTCTTCGGTCATAGTATTGTCTGTTTTTAATCTTTTGGTTGGCTTCGGTCATGCTATTGCCTGTTTTTTTATTCTTTTGGTTGGTTTTCTCTTTGATCATGCTATTGTCTGTTATATTCTTTTGGTTGGTTTTCTTTTCGGCCATGCTATTGTCTGTTTTTCTTCTTTTGGTTGGCTTGGGTCATGTTATTGTCTGTTTTTATTCTTTTGGTTGGTTTTCTCTTTGGTCATGCTATTGTCTGTTTTTATTATTGTCGTTGTTTTTTTCTTTGATCATGCTATTGTCAGTTTTTATTCTTTTGGTTGGTTTTCTGTACGGTCATGATAATGTCTGTATTTATTCGTTTGGTTGGTTTTCTCTTCGGTCATGCTATTGTCTGTTTTTCTTCTTGTGGTTGGCTTTGGTCAAGCTATTGTCTGTTTTTATTCTTTTGGTTGGTTTTCCCTTTTGTCAGTTTATTGTTTGTTTTTATTCTTTTCGTTGGTTTTCTCATTGACCATGTTATTTTCTGTTGTAATTCTTTTGGTTGGTTTTCTCTTTGATCATGCTATTGTCTGTTTTTATTCTTTTGGTTGGTTTTCTCTTTGATCATGCTATTGCCTGTTTTTATTCTTTTGGTTGGTTTTCTCTTTGATCATGCTATTGTCTGTTTTTATTCTTATGGTTGGTTTTCTGTTTGATCATGCTATTGTCTGTTTTTATTCTTTTGGTTGGTTTTCTCTTTGGTCATGCTATTTTCTGTTGTAATTATTTTGGTTGGTTTTCTCTTTGGTAATGCTATTTTCTGTTTTTATTCTTTTGGTTGGTTTTCTCTTTGATCATGCTATTGTCTGTTTTTATTCTTTTGGTTGGTTTTCTCTTTGATCATGCTATTGTCTGTTTTTATTCTTTTGGTTGGTTTTCTCTTTGGTCATGCTAATTTCTGTTTTTATTCTTTTGGTTGGGTTTCTCTTTGATCATGCTATTGCCTGTTTTTATTCTTTTGGTTGGTTTTCTCTTTGATCTTGCTATTGTCTGTTTTTATTCTTTTGGTTGGATTTCTCTTTGGTCTTGCTATTGTCTGTTGTAATTCTTTTGGTTGGTTTTCTCTTTGATCATGCTATTGCCTGTTTTTATTCTTTTGGTTGGTTTTATCTTTGATCATGCTATTGTCTGTTTTTATTCTTTTGGTTGGTTTTCTCTTTGATCATGCTATTGTCTGTTTTTATTCTTTGGTTGGTTTTCTCTTTCGTCATGCTATTGTCTGTTTTTATTCTTTTGGTTGGATTTCTCTTTGGTCTTGCTATTGTCTGTTGTAATTCTTTTGGTTGGTTTTCTCTTTGATCATGCTATTGCCTGTTTTTATTCTTTTGGTTTGTTTTCTCTTTGATCATGCTATTGTCTGTTTTATTCTTTGGTTTGTTTTCTCTTTCGTCATGCTATTGTCTGTTTTTATTCTTTTAATTGGATTTCTCTTTGATCATGCTATTGTCTGTTGTAATTCTTTTGGTTGGTTTTCTCTTTGATCATGCTATTGCCTGTTTTTATTCTTTTGGTTGGTTTTCTCTTTGATCATGCTATTGTCTGTTCTTGTTCTTTTGGTTTGTTTTCTCTTTCGTCATGCTATTGTCTGTTTTTATTCTTATGGTTGGTTTTCTCTTTGATCATGTTATTGTCTGTTTTATTCTTTGGTTGGTTTTCTCTTTCGTCATGCTATTGTCTGTTCTTGTTCTTTTGGTTGGTTTTCTCTTTGATCATGCTATTGTCTGTTTTATTCTTTTGGTTGGTTTTCTCTTTGGTCATGCTATTGTCTGTTTTTATTCTTTTGGTTTGTTTTCTCTTTTGCCATGCTATTGTCTGTTTTTATTCTTTTGGTTTGTTTTCTCTTTCGTCATGCTATTGTCTGTTTTTATTCTTTTGGTTGGCTTTGGTCATGCTATTGTCTGTTTTCATTCTTTTGGTTGGATTTCTCTTTGGTCATGCTATTGCCTGTTTTTATTCTTTTGGTTAGTTTTCTCTTCGGTCATAGTATTGTCTGTTTTTAATCTTTTGGTTGGCTTCGGTCATGCTATTGCCTGTTTTTATCCTTTTGGTTGGTTTTCTCTTTGATCATGCTATTGTCTGTTTTTATTATTTTGGTTGGCTTCGGTCATGCTATTGTCTGTTTTATTCTTTGGTTGGTTTTTCTTCGGTCATACTATTGTCGTTTTTTTCTTCTTTTGGTTGGCTTCGGTCATGCTATTGTCAGTTTTTATTCTTTTGGTTGGTTTTCTGTACGGTCATGATAATGTCTGTTTTTATTCTTTTGGTTGGTTTTCTCTTCGCTCATGCTATTGTCTGTTTTTCTTATTGTGGTTGGCTTTGGTCATGCTATTGTCTGTTTTTATTCTTTTGGTTGGTTTTCTCTTCGGTCATAGTATTGTCTGTTTTTAATCTTTTGGTTGGCTTCGGTCATGCTATTGCCTGTTTTTTTATTCTTTTGGTTGGTTTTCTCTTTGATCATGCTATTGTCTGTTATATTCTTTTGGTTGGTTTTCTTTTCGGCCATGCTATTGTCTGTTTTTCTTCTTTTGGTTGGCTTGGGTCATGTTATTGTCTGTTTTTATTCTTTTGGTTGGTTTTCTCTTTGGTCATGCTATTGTCTGTTTTTATTATTGTCGTTGTTTTTTTCTTTGATCATGCTATTGTCAGTTTTTATTCTTTTGGTTGGTTTTCTGTACGGTCATGATAATGTCTGTATTTATTCGTTTGGTTGGTTTTCTCTTCGGTCATGCTATTGTCTGTTTTTCTTCTTGTGGTTGGCTTTGGTCAAGCTATTGTCTGTTTTTATTCTTTTGGTTGGTTTTCCCTTTTGTCAGTTTATTGTTTGTTTTTATTCTTTTCGTTGGTTTTCTCATTGACCATGTTATTTTCTGTTGTAATTCTTTTGGTTGGTTTTCTCTTTGATCATGCTATTGTCTGTTTTTATTCTTTTGGTTGGTTTTCTCTTTGATCATGCTATTGCCTGTTTTTATTCTTTTGGTTGGTTTTCTCTTTGATCATGCTATTGTCTGTTTTTATTCTTATGGTTGGTTTTCTGTTTGATCATGCTATTGTCTGTTTTTATTCTTTTGGTTGGTTTTCTCTTTGGTCATGCTATTTTCTGTTGTAATTATTTTGGTTGGTTTTCTCTTTGGTAATGCTATTTTCTGTTTTTATTCTTTTGGTTGGTTTTCTCTTTGATCATGCTATTGTCTGTTTTTATTCTTTTGGTTGGTTTTCTCTTTGATCATGCTATTGTCTGTTTTTATTCTTTTGGTTGGTTTTCTCTTTGGTCATGCTAATTTCTGTTTTTATTCTTTTGGTTGGGTTTCTCTTTGATCATGCTATTGCCTGTTTTTATTCTTTTGGTTGGTTTTCTCTTTGATCTTGCTATTGTCTGTTTTTATTCTTTTGGTTGGATTTCTCTTTGGTCTTGCTATTGTCTGTTGTAATTCTTTTGGTTGGTTTTCTCTTTGATCATGCTATTGCCTGTTTTTATTCTTTTGGTTGGTTTTATCTTTGATCATGCTATTGTCTGTTTTTATTCTTTTGGTTGGTTTTCTCTTTGATCATGCTATTGTCTGTTTTTATTCTTTGGTTGGTTTTCTCTTTCGTCATGCTATTGTCTGTTTTTATTCTTTTGGTTGGATTTCTCTTTGGTCTTGCTATTGTCTGTTGTAATTCTTTTGGTTGGTTTTCTCTTTGATCATGCTATTGCCTGTTTTTATTCTTTTGGTTTGTTTTCTCTTTGATCATGCTATTGTCTGTTTTATTCTTTGGTTTGTTTTCTCTTTCGTCATGCTATTGTCTGTTTTTATTCTTTTAATTGGATTTCTCTTTGATCATGCTATTGTCTGTTGTAATTCGTTTGGTTGGTTTTCTCTTTGATCATGCTATTGCCTGTTTTTATTCTTTTGGTTGGTTTTCTCTTTGATCATGCTATTGTCTGTTCTTGTTCTTTTGGTTTGTTTTCTCTTTCGTCATGCTATTGTCTGTTTTTATTCTTATGGTTGGTTTTCTCTTTGATCATGTTATTGTCTGTTTTATTCTTTGGTTGGTTTTCTCTTTCGTCATGCTATTGTCTGTTCTTGTTCTTTTGGTTGGTTTTCTCTTTGATCATGCTATTGTCTGTTTTATTCTTTTGGTTGGTTTTCTCTTTGGTCATGCTATTGTCTGTTTTTATTCTTTTGGTTTGTTTTCTCTTTTGCCATGCTATTGTCTGTTTTTATTCTTTTGGTTTGTTTTCTCTTTCGTCATGCTATTGTCTGTTTTTATTCTTTTGGTTGGCTTTGGTCATGCTATTGTCTGTTTTCATTCTTTTGGTTGGATTTCTCTTTGGTCATGCTATTGCCTGTTTTTATTCTTTTGGTTAGTTTTCTCTTCGGTCATAGTATTGTCTGTTTTTAATCTTTTGGTTGGCTTCGGTCATGCTATTGCCTGTTTTTATCCTTTTGGTTGGTTTTCTCTTTGATCATGCTATTGTCTGTTTTTATTATTTTGGTTGGCTTCGGTCATGCTATTGTCTGTTTTATTCTTTGGTTGGTTTTTCTTCGGTCATACTATTGTCGTTTTTTTCTTCTTTTGGTTGGCTTCGGTCATGCTATTGTCAGTTTTTATTCTTTTGGTTGGTTTTCTGTACGGTCATGATAATGTCTGTTTTTATTCTTTTGGTTGGTTTTCTCTTCGCTCATGCTATTGTCTGTTTTTCTTATTGTGGTTGGCTTTGGTCATGCTATTGTCTGTTTTTATTCTTTTGGTTGGTTTTCTCTTCGGTCATAGTATTGTCTGTTTTTAATCTTTTGGTTGGCTTCGGTCATGCTATTGCCTGTTTTTTTATTCTTTTGGTTGGTTTTCTCTTTGATCATGCTATTGTCTGTTATATTCTTTTGGTTGGTTTTCTTTTCGGCCATGCTATTGTCTGTTTTTCTTCTTTTGGTTGGCTTGGGTCATGTTATTGTCTGTTTTTATTCTTTTGGTTGGTTTTCTCTTTGGTCATGCTATTGTCTGTTTTTATTATTGTCGTTGTTTTTTTCTTTGATCATGCTATTGTCAGTTTTTATTCTTTTGGTTGGTTTTCTGTACGGTCATGATAATGTCTGTATTTATTCGTTTGGTTGGTTTTCTCTTCGGTCATGCTATTGTCTGTTTTTTTTTTCTTTTGGTTGGTTTTCTCTTCGGTCATAGTGTTGTCTGTTTATAATCTTTTGGTTGGCTTCGGTCATGATATTTCCTGTTTTTTATTCTTTTGGTTGGTTTTCTCTTTGATCATGCTATTGTCTGTTATATTCTTTTGGTTGGTTTTCTCTTTGATCATGCTATTGCCTGTTTTTATTCTTTTGGTTGGTTTTCTCTTTGATCATTCTATTGTCTGTTTTTATTCTTTTGGTTGGATTTCCCTTTTGTTATGCTATTGTCTGTTTTTATTCTTTTGGTTGGTTTTCCTTTGGTTTTGTTATTGTCAGTTTTTATTCTTTTCGTTGGTTTTCTCTTTGGTAATGCCATTGTGTGTTTTATTCTTTTCGTTGTTTTTTTTACCATGCTATTGTCTGTTTTTAGTTTTTTCGTTGGTTTTTTCTTTGGTTATGCTATTGTCTGTTTTTATACTTTTGGTTGGTTTTCTCTTTGGTAATACTATTGTGTCTTTTTTTATTCTTTTGGTTGGTTTTCTCTTTAATCATGCTTTTGTCTGTTTTTATTCTTTTGGTTGGTTTTCTCTTTCGTCATGCTATTGTCTGTTTTTATTCTTTTGGTTTGTTTTCTCTTTCGTCATGCTATTGTCTGTTTTTATTCTTTCGGTTGGCTTTGGTCATGCTATTGTCTGTTTTTATTCTTTTGGTTGGATTTCTCTTTGGTCATGCTATTGCCTGTTTTTATTCGTTTGGTTGGTTTTCTCTTCGGTCATAGTATTGTCTGTTTTTAATCTTTTGGTTGGATTCGGTCATGCTTTTGCCTGTTTTTATCCTTTTGGTTGGTTTTCTCCTTGATCATGCTATTGTCTGTTTTTATTCTTTTGGTTGGCTTCGTTCATGCTATTGTCTGTTTTATTCTTTTGTTGGTTTTCTCTTCGGTCATACTATTGTCGTTTTTTTCTTCTTTTGGTTGGCTTCGGTCATGCTATTGTCAGTTTTTATTCTTTTGGTTGGTTTTCTGTACGGTCATGATAATGTCTGTATTTATTCGTTTGGTTGGTTTTCTCTTCGGTCATGTTATTGTCTGTTTTTCTTCTTGTGGTTGGCTTTGGTCATGCTATTGTCAGTTTTTATTCTTTTGGTTGGTTTTCTCTTCGGTCATAATATTGTCTGTTTTTAATCTTTTGGTTGGCTTCGGTCGTGCTATTGCCTGTTTTTTATTCTTTTGGTTGGTTTTCTATTTGATCATGCTATTGTCTGTTATATTCTTTTGGCTGGTTTTCTCTTCGGCCATGCTATTGTCTGTTTTTCTTCTTTTGGTTGGCTTTGGTCATGTTATTGTCTGTTTTTATTCTTTTGGTTGGTTTTCTCTTTGGTCATGCTATTGTCTGTTTTTATTATTGTCGTTGTTTTTTTCTTTGATCATGCTATTGTCTGTTTTTTATTCTTTTCGTAGGTTTTCTCTTTGATCGTGCTACTATCTGTTGTAATTGTTTTGGTTGTTTTTCTCTTTCGTCATGCTTTTGCCTGTTTTTATTCTTTTGGTTGTTTTTCTCTTTGGTCATGCTATTGTCTGTTTTTTTTCTTTTGGTTGGTTTTCTCTTCGGTCATAGTGTTGTCTGTTTATAATCTTTTGGTTGGCTTCGGTCATGCTATTGCCTGTTTTTTATTCTTTTGATTGGTTTTTTCTTTGATCATGCTATTGTCTGTTATATTCTTTTGGTTGGTTTTCTCTTTGATCATGCTATTGCCTGTTTTTAATCTTTTGGTTGGCTTTGGTCATGCTATTGCCTGTTTTTATTCTTTTGGTTGCATTTCCCTTTTGTTATGCTATTGTCTGTTTTTATTCTTTTGGTTGGTTTTCCTTTGGTTTTGTTATTGTCAGTTTTTATTCTTTTCGTTGGTTTTCTCTTTGGTCATGCCATTGTCTGTTTTATTCTTTTCGTTTTTTTTTTACCATGCTATTGTCTGTTTTTAGTTTTTTCGTTGGTTTTTTCTTTGGTTATGCTATTGTCTGTTTTTATACTTTTGGTTGGTTTTCTCTTTGGTATTGCTATTGTGTCTTTTTTTATTCTTTTGGTTGGTTTTCTCTTTGGTATTGCTATTGTGTCTTTTTTTATTCTTTTGGTTGGTTTTCTCTTTGGTATTGCTATTGTGTCTTTTTTTATTCTTTTGGTTGGTTTTCTCTTTGGTCTTGCTATTGTATGTTTTTATTCTTTCCTTTGGTTTTCTCTTAGGTTATGCCATTGTCTGTTTGACTTATTAATTTTGATTGTCATCTTGATATCTTCTGCTGCTTTATACAACCTTAATTTCATTTTATTTTTACGATTATGACATAAGCATTTTGTACCGATGTCAATGCACAAGACCTATATGATAATAAAGCCAAGCAGGAAAAAAAATTAACTTAAGGTCCTGTAAATTGAAACTTTGTAGAATTTAAATACATTGGAATTATTTTGACCGGAAGCACAAACGTAAGCATGCTTTTTAACTCACCAATTATTTTGTTTCAATATAAATCTATCATGCATAAGATGCTGTATTGTTCTAGATGAAACCCTCCTAAAAAGTCGTCCAGCTGGGGGATATTCCTGTAGACAAAGATCAAAAGCATCTGTCCATGATACATTTGCTATGATGGCATTATTTTTTTTCAAAACTCCTGTTCCGTAGTGACCTAAAATTATTTGAAGAATGAAAAATAAAACATATTTATGGGAATTGTATTTATTTCTCAGATAGAAACTACTCAACCGTTACACGTGTAATCAGCCACTTCAATAATTGTAAAATATGTGTTATATTTAGGAACACAAAAGTCAATTCACAAACAGACAACAAACTCCTGTACTTCTAAAAAACTGTAGACAAAATGTATAAAAAAAAATGATGCCTTCAGACTAGATTTGAAAAAATAATAATTTCCAATTCATATCTTTATCTTAATAAACTCATCAAAGATACTACGCTTATAAGTTTGTACGTCAGACGCGTGTCTACAAAAGTCTTACAGTGTATCAGTGACGCTCAGATAAAGTTAAAAGGGCGATTAAAGTTCTAAGTTGAAAAGCATCGAAGGCATGTCATGTCATCCCATTATAGCAAAATCTAAATACATTCCAAACCTGTTTTCTAAACAACAACATATCTAAAATACAAGACCAATAAATTATCTTATCTGTATAATTTCACTGACTTGGCAGAAAAAGAAACAAAGATATTTAACCCTTAACAAACTATACGAGAATTCTAAAACACCTACCAAACAACTGTTGCACTCATGAGGAAAACAAAAATGTAAAATTTCAAACCGTAGGATAAAAACTTTTTTTTTTTTTGGAAAAGAAATAGATGATGTAAAAATGAGACGCAACATGTTAATTGCACAATACGTTGATTTATCTTGCCATTTATTAAAATATTGACTCGTGTCTGCTTTATAAAAATCATCTTATAAAGGAACAATATTAAACGATTCTATTTTAAGTATACTGGATGTCATTTTTATTTAATAATAGGTCTTGTAATCGCCGTTGAATTAATAACAGATTTGAATCTAAGAATTTAAACAAAAAAGTTGAATGGTTGAAACACCCAAAAGTATCAAGGTATTAAGAGTCAAATCTTTTTATATCAGCTTCAGGTCTGTCATATTTGCTTTTCGTAAAATGTTTTGTTATAAATTAGACATAAATGTTTTTCTTGTTTGAAATGTTTAACACTATGTCTTGTATGTGTTTTGCTCATTGTTGAAGGCCGCACATTGACCTATGATTGATTGAACTCTAGTGGAGATTTGTCTAATTTGAAATCATACCACATCTCTTTTTTTTATATTAAGAGTGCAGGGCTATGTATATATATATACAAATATGTATAAGTGAGACACTTAATTTTCAAAATAATGTTTTTACAAACTTTGCACTGTAGATATGTTTCCAGCA
Source organism: Mytilus californianus (assembly GCF_021869535.1). NCBI lineage: Eukaryota > Metazoa > Mollusca > Bivalvia > Mytilida > Mytilidae > Mytilus > Mytilus californianus. Next base: position 9,001,962 of record NW_026262745.1, read on the forward strand.
ATAGCAGTGGTATAATGATTTCAAAACTAAAAGCTTAGATTCAAATTCGATTTACTAAGGGAACCATGAAAGCAAGACTAATGTTCTCTAACATAACAATTAAATCAAAGATACAAAGAATAGACATCGACCAACCAGTGTAAATTAGGTAAGGTAGTTGATAACCGATGTTCGAAGCTCAAAAATCGATTAGAAGATAAACCAATTAATATAACACTTTTTTTTTAATTTTGCGCGTCTGAAACGCCTTTACGGATTGCAAGGTAACAATCAAAAACTGAAAGGGTAACATAAGTCAAAGGGTAACATAAGTCAAAGGGTATTGAAAACCATAATGGTGAAGGATACACATGGACAACATTATGTTAGAAAACGAAAACACAACTTAATGTTTGAAAAGCAATACACAAAAACATAATATTAAGCAACACAGACAGGTTGTGAAATAAGTTGTTCTTTCAGGTTAAGTAGTTCTTGTTTCTCTGAAGACAATTGTTGCTTTACGTAAGAAAAGTAAATAACTGTTAAACCTTATAACTCAATTTGGATGGCAATGGTTCAATGTGATTTCAATCATTCAATAGGCAAGTAAAAAGTATGTGTAGAAAATTTTTTTTTGATATCTAAAAATTATTCATTTTACAAAGAGAGGCGAACGATACCAAAGGAACATTAAAACTCAAAGTTGAAAATAAGCTGACAACGCAATGGCAAAAAACCGAAAAAGTCCAAAAGACAAACAACAGTATACAAAAATCAACACAGAACACTACAGACAATCAGCAACACGAACACCACAAAAAACCGGGAGTGATCTCTGGTGCTCCGGAAGTGTAAGCAGATCCTACAAAGTTTCTCAAAGAAAAACAATTTATTTTTCGATTTTACTGGTTATACTCTGTAATCCAACCACGATTTCACAAATACTTGATCCTGTTAACGTCCTGTACTGCTGTGCATGTTTAACAACAAAATGTTGAAGCATATTCAGTAGCGCAAATATAGATTCTTTGAGTCATTCCAGACTTCAAAACAAGATATGAAAAGCAGCTAGGTAAAAAGACATAAAAAACGGAAAGTCCCTTAACAATTGGTAAAATCAAAAGCTCAAACACATCAAACGAATAGAACACAACTGTCATATTCCTGACTTGGTACAGGCATTTCCTAAAAATATGTAGAAAATGGTGGATTAAACCTGGTTTTAAAGCTAGCTTAACCTCTCACTTGTATGACAGTTGCATAAAACTCTATTATATTGACAACAATGTATAAAGTTTTACCAGAATTAATGGATTAACATTGTCCCTCTAATGTTAGCAATATCAACAAAATGTTTCTACTCTTCCTACAAGCTATTGTCGTTCTGGGAAGTGCATTAAATTTTTCGTAAAGTTCAATTCTAAAATGAATATGACTGGTATTTATTTTGGTGATCACGTCAGTAAGTCATGGTACACATGCGCTGTGGTTGATGTAGTATATTGTACCGAGCGGTATTCTTTGCGATTCATGTCATCCCCCTTTGTGTATAACGCATACATCTTAAATTCTTATAAAGGCCTTGTTCTGTTTATTTGTTTTCAAACTAGTTTTTTTTTTTCAATTTTCGAAAATATACAGAGTTTTTGATTTTTAAATATTTCAAATAAAGTAATAATTATAATTTTTTTTTTTTAGTTTATCAGTTTATCATTGATGAAGATAATTCTACTGCTGCCTAGAAAACAATAACAAACAAATCAACAAGATATTACAAAAACTATAAAAGAACAATAACGAAAAAGAAAATTCTATGTAAATAAATGATATATGAAACAAAAATAGAAATATTAAGAAATCATTAAGTTTTTTAAACTAAAAAAAAAAAAAATGAAAAACATGTCACACGTTCCTGTTAAGAATGTGAACAGAACTAAAATCTTAGAGATGTAAGGTATCATTTCAATAGATAATCAAATAATGGCTCCTCTCCTATATATTTATCAAGTACAAACTGCTATGTCCTGAGACGTAATTATTTAATTTATGAAACAAGTTTATTAACATAGATGTAATATCGTGTTATGTCATCCACAGACCATGTTCTTTTCTTACTTTTTCTTTCCAATCTATTACGTAAAGGTTATAAAAGCAACGACAATTTCCCGTTCTCAATTGTAAATTATTTCTTCCATTGATGTTCTGGTGATGTTTCCTTGGTGCAGTTTGTGATGTGTTATACAACGACTTTGCTGCAAAAATTTGGACGTGTGGGATTGAAATCATTTAAATCCAAATCTATAGTGTTATTGATTTTTAATTCAGGTTTAATCCATTAAAATGTCATATTGCTAGGCAAGTTTCAAGCTCTTTTATAGTGGCGTGATATTATTTTGATATTGATAATTGAGAAAAATAATTAATTGACTAAAAGATTTAAAAAAAAAAAAATAGAATTCTAAAGACATACTTTCGATGTACCTGTAATTCTAAGTCTGTTTATCGTTTTATTGAGTAAATTGTAGTTCATTTGACTTTATCTTCTTTCAGATATACTATGATATGTTCCGAGAACCAAACTTCAGGCTTGTCTTGTTTGGTTTTTCTTCCATGGCTGTAAAGATTTAAAGAGTTAAGGGCTATCTTAGAATATCAGGTTTATAGATATACATTATTTCATAAAGCTTTTATGTACTGACAATCTTATAAGTTACACTGAATTTGTTCAGTTAATTATTAAAAAATACTACCATTAGATTGAGTACTTGTATGAAAAGACTAACAAGATATGGAATAATTGGTATTATCTGTACGAGTTTGTGTTGTTGAAACAGGTGATCGAAGAACAGTTGTGTGCATGAGAAAGACAATAATTTCTGTACAAATATTCTAGACCCACTTATTTCAGTTCTTTGAAAGTCACAATTTTTAAAACTAAATTTTAAAACAAGAGGACATTTAACGAAAAAAATCGAATCATATGTGGAAGAAATTAGAGGTAATACTAGTCTACAGATGTTAAAATCTCTTAAATCTATTAAGAAGATATAAATCAAGATAAAAAATAAAAAATGACGACATGAACTCAAAAAGGAGCGTCCACGGGTGTACACAATACCTTGGCCAAAAAAATATATAGACGAACAGAAAAACAGAAAACAAAATACTTCATAAAACAATTAAGATTAAGCAACACAAAACTTAACAAATTCAGTGGAGAAACACAGAAGCTCCAAAAGGATCAGTATTCTGTGCTCCACTACTGACACCTATCACATATCAATGACCTTGACTATATTGTGCTCCACTAGTGACACCTATCACATATCAATGAGCTTGACTATTTTGTGCTCCACTAGTGACACCTATCTCACATCAATGAGCCTGACTATTTTGTACTCCGCTAGTGACACCTATTGCACATCAATGAGCCTGGCTATTTTGTGCTCCGCTAGTGACACCTATCACACATCAATGAGCTTGACTATTTTTTTCTCCACTAGTGACACCTATCACACATCAATGAGCATGACTAATGTGTGCTCCACTAGTGACACTTATCACACATTAATGGGCCTGACTAATTTGTGTTCAGCTAGTGACACCTATCACACTTTAATGAGCCTGATTATTGTGTGCTCCACTAGTGATACCTATCACATATCAATGAGCCTGACTAATTAGTGCTCCACTAGTGACACATATCACATATCAATGAGCATGACTAATGTGTGCTCAACTAGTGATACCTATCACACATTAATGAGCCTGACTAATTTGTGCTCCGCTAGTGACACCTATTACACTTTAATGAGCCTGATTATTTTGCGCTCCACTAGTGACACCTATCACACATTAATGAGCCTAACTATGTTGTGCTCCACTAGTGACACCTATCACACATTAATGAGCCTGACTATGTTGTGCTCCACTAGTGACACTTATCACACATCAATGCGCCTGACTAATTTGTGCTCTACTAGTGACACCTATCACTCATCAATGAGTTTGACTATTTTGTGCTCCACTAGTGACACCAATCCCACATTAATGAGCCTGATTATTTTATGCTCCACTAGTGACACCTATCACACATCAATGAGCCTGACTATTTTGTGCTCCACTAGTGACACATATCACACATCAATGAGCCTGACTACTTTGTGCTCCACTAGTGACACCTATCACATATCAATGACCTTGACTATCTTGTGCTCCACTAGTGACACCTATCACACATCAATGAGCCTGACTATTTTGTGCTCCACTAGTGACACATATCACACATCAATGAGCCTGACTACTTTGTGCTCCACTAGTGACACCTATCACATATTAATGACCTTGACTATCTTGTGCTCCACTAGTGACACCTATCACACATCAATGAGCCTGGTTATTTTGTGCTCCGCTAGTGACACCTATCACACCTGAATAAGCCTGACTATTTTGTGCTCTACTAGTGACACCTATCACACATCAATGATTCTGACTATTTTGTGCTCCACTGGTGACACCTATCACGCATCAATGAGCTTGACTATTCAAGACCCAAGTCCCTATTTTGTATTGGTTTCAAGTTATCGCGACTTATTGCGGACAAAGAATAACAATTTTCTAACCATTTACTATACTATTTCATTAGATAACAATATCTAAAGTAGAAATGTCACGACCACCTTAACTTTTCATTATTTATACCTTTGTGTCAAGACGACCAATAGTGAATAACTTTATAACGGTTTTTGAGAATTCATGTTTGATGCAGTTGGTCCAATTTTGAACATCTATCATATGGCATCGTCTTACTGTTTAGGTAAAAAGTAATGAAGTCCCAGAATAATCCAAGAAACATTACGCTCAAAGTTGTTCTTCTCTATTGGTTACATGTACAGAAAAAGAGAGGCGAAGAATACCAAAGGGACACTCGAACTCATAAGTCAAAAATAAACTGACAACGCCATGGCAAAAAAAAAAGACAAACAGACAAACAACAGTACACAAAACACAACATAGAAAACCAAAGACTGAGCAACACGAACCCCATCAAAAACTTGGGATGATCTCATGTGCTCCAGAAGGGTAAGCAGATCCTGCTCCACATGTGGCACCCGTCGTGTTGCTCATAATAGTACACACCCGGTGATAAGTCTGATTCGGTAGGTCAAATTCGTCGAAAAGGGGACGGATTTATAGTTACGACAATTGGAACATATCCGTTGTCATCTGAGAAACGGATATTTCATAACGGTCAACCAACTCGTGATGGTGTCCGTAGAATTAACGAAGAAACAATTTCAACTTCACCACTTGGAACTCTTGGTTTGATAGCTTCCTTGTGAGCAGCAACCCTCTATCAAGGAAATAATGATAGGAAATACAAGCCCTGGAATATCGTATCAACTGGGAAATATATACACAATATATGCAAGCGCTGCTGGAGTGTTGCTACATAGAAATGGAAAGTTCATAATTGGGAAGCTGAAATCCTCTCTTTTGTCGTAAAGTTTTGTTTTTAACCGACCATCATTGTCAATTTTTAGATCTTAGTCAAGATATGAGTCAGACTTAACTGTATCTGCTGTATCCTTTATCTCAAGTTCGATGAGATAGATGCGGTCAACATAGTGTTCAAATTTTGAATTGTTTAGGCGAGAGAGAATCATCTATATAGCGGAATTTGAAGTAAAAGGATACTGCTAATTTCTTTTCTTTCTTCCTAAGAAGGAGTTGGAAATATGATTCAGGAAAGTAAAAATAATTGGGTATACCAAAACTGATTACAAATAGTACAAGTTTGCACGACACGATCATATTGATGTTACGCCTCCTTTTTTTCAGAGATTGTTAAATTTTTAAAAATCCAAGAAATACAGTGAGGTAACGGAAAAATCATAAAAACCATAGTCCTAAATATATCTTACAAAATATCACGAGAAAAGACTAGTCAAGTATTATATGTGTAATAATCAATCGACGATCGACACCCGTGAAATAGGAACTTCCGAAGAAACTTATTGATTTCACAGCAAATACAAGTAAGATGCTATCATCAAAATGCTGGATTCTGTTGATCGACACCATATTGATGAGTTTGGTGGATTGATACTTAAGCGGAAAGTCGGTATTCTTATAAGTACCAGATGTGCATCACTACTGGCTAATTTGTTTTTGTACGCTTGTAAAGCAGAATACACATATTAGTGCAATGTTAATAAAGTTCTTTAATTTATTTTCAGATAATTTTTTTATAGTGATTAAGATTATAACCCAATGTTGACTGCTGTATCCCAATTTTTGACATTTTAACCTATTATATAAAAAAGAAGATGTGGTATGATTGCCAATGAGACAACTCTCCACAAGAGACCAAATGACACAGAAATTAACAACTATAGGTCACCGTACGGCCTTCAACAATGAGCAAAACCCATACCGCACAGTCAGCTATAAAAGGCCCCGAAATGACAATGTAAAACAATTCAAACGAGAAAACTAACGGCCTTATTTATGTACAAAAAATGAATGAAAAACAAATATGTAACACATAAACAAACGACAACCACTGAATTACAACTCCTGACTTGGGACAGGCACATACATACAGAATGTGGCGGGGTTAAACATGTTAGCGGGATCCCAACCCTCCCCTAACCTGGGACAGTGGTGTAACAGTACAGCATATGAACGAACTATAAAAATCAGTTGAAAGAGGCTTAACTCATCAGATGGATAAAAATACAAATACTACAAATACAAGTATTATGTCCGTTTGATTTGCTCACACATTGTTGACAATATAATGAAATTATATGCGACTGTCATACAAGTGAGAGGTTTAACTAGCTATAAAACCAGGTTTAATCCACCATTTTCTACAAAAGGAAATGCCTGTACCAAGTCAGGAATATGACAGTTGTTTTCCATTCGTTTGATGTGTTTGAGCTTTTGATTTTACCATTTGATAAATTAATTTCTGTTTTGAATTTTCCTTGGAGTTCGGTATTTTTGTTATTTTACTTTTTACACAAAACAACACACTTTTAAATGAATATTTTGATCTTTGTCTCGATATTGAAACATAAAAAAGGGTTGAGCGTCTTACACGAAAACTGGTCCAAAAGAGTTATATGAGGAATAACAACTAAATTCGACATTACATAAGTTTTACGGGTACTATCACGAATTGATCAGTTGATACGATATTCCAGGGCTTGTACGATGTGTCGGTTTCTCGACTTTTAAATAGCTATTTATTTTCGCCTTCGTTGATTTGTCGATACCAGTGAATAAAGGCAACAGTAGTATACCGCTGTTCGAAACTCATAAATCGATAAAGATAAAAAACAAATCCGGGTTACAAACTAAAACTGAGGGAAACGCATCAAATATAAGAGGAGAACAACGACACAACAAAAACACAAAATTAAAAATGTAACACACACAGAAACGAACTATAATATAACAATGGTCATTTTCCTGACTTGGTACAGGACATTTTAAGAAAGTTGTCTGAACTTCAATTTTACCGATTGTGACATTTTGAGCAAGTATTAATTCCCATGGCGGATGATGCGTACATAGCAGAAGACGCTTACCATGTAGACGAGCCTAGTTTTAATCTTTATAGAGTTCATGTGATTCCCTTAGTTTTGGTTCGGTACTTTGATTTGTCTCTTCTTAATCGATTAACGAGGTTTGAACATCGGTAAACTACTGCCGCCTTATTTCATACATTGGATTTTGAGGGTGTGGTGTATAATTTATTTTTTGGAGTATTTTTGTCTATTTTTCCCTTTTTGTTTACTCTATAAATGACGATACTGCTCCTCAGTAGATTTGTTTTTACAATATTGCTATCAAAAGGGAAAGGTTAACATGAAGTCCGTAATTGAATGTGCATATGCACATTTATCATCCAAATACACATATATTTTGCCAACCTATCAAATTGTGTGGTCAGTTCCAAACTTAAATTTCAATTATGATACCTCATTTTTTGCTTTCTAAATAGGACGGTATATGTAGTGATTGTTATGTCCTTGCGTTGTTCGTTCGCTCTCTCATCCGTTACTTTGTCTGCCTTTAACACCCTCTACTGATCTTGAAACTACTTTACACTTTTGAAATCAATTTATTAAAACTGTTTTTAAATCATTATCTAAGGTTGCCATATTTTTTTTTTCGATTTGAACTGGTTTTTTTTAGGTTTCCCTTTGTAATTCATTGACTTTATCTAGGGTACATTTTTGTAAGCTCTTGTTTTAGATAGATTGTATAATTCTTGATTTAATAATATTTATTGATGATCTAGGTAAGATAGAAAAAAAGAAGCGAAATATATCAATTGGACATTCAAACTCATAAGTCGAAAGAAAACTAACAACAAATTGGCAGAAAAGAAAAGACCAAAAGACAAACAAGGTACACAAAACACAACATAGACAACAACACACAGAGCAACACGAACCCCATCAAAATAGGGGGTGAACTCAGTTGCTCCGGAAGGGTAATCAGATCCTGTTCCATATGTGGCACCCGTCATGTTGTTCATGTAAGTTCAAACCTGGTGATGAGTCTTTTTTGGTAGGTCACATTCGGGGAATAGAGGACGGGATTGTCGGCATTCCTATGGGAACGAACTGTGTGCCTATCCTTGCCGACCTCTTCTTATTTTCATATGAGTCGGAGTTCCTTCAGACACTTGTAAAAAACAAGAAGATCAAAGAAGTCAGATCATTTAATTTCACATTCAGATATATCGATGATGTTCTTTCCATAAACAATCCTAACTTTTCTGATTGGGTTCCATTAATATATCCATCAGAACTGGAAATTAAAGAAACACTAGACACGGCTTCCTCTGTCTCATTTTTAGACTTATACCTCGAATTTGACATAAGCGGTCATCTCAGTACGAGAATCTATGACAAACGAGACGATTCAAATTTTGAAATTATCCATTTCCCCCACCTTAGTTTTAATTTTGCCATTTGATAAAGGACTTTCCGTTTTGAATTTTCCTTGGAGTTCGGTATTTTTTGTTATTTTACTTTTTATAATTGTGATAATTGGAACATATCCGTCGTCATCTTTGAAAAACATATATTCCATAACGGTCAACCAACTCGTGATGTCGTTCGTAAAATTTACGAAAGGATGATTTCAATTTCACCTCTTGGAACTCTTGGTTTAATGTTATATTTGCAATAAAATATGAACAAACAATGACAACTTGACGTGTGAATTATATCATTCAATGATTTGTTTGAAAAAATATATTCATTTATTATCTCAATAGTGGCAATAAGTTTTTCACAGGTTAGTAATTTGTTATTCCTTAACGACCTATAATGAATATACAGAAATGACCTAAATATTCATGATAATAAATATGTAAGGGACGTAACTGTACTGAAGCTTGAATGCTTTAAGAAAAAGGAAAAGGAAAATTTGCATAAACAATCATTGACGATGACAACATCATGAATTTGTCTGCATAATGAATTGCTATCAGGTCATTAAAGTAAAGCAATTGATACGTGTTTTCAAAAGAAACCAATACAAGGAGATTACAAATGATTTACATAAATTTTGATACCCAGATTGTAATGTATATTTCAGTAATGTCATTAAAAGGACATTTGGATATACGTTAATGTTTTGATACTATGTATATATAGAAAATATCTTGAATGTGATTGGTCCGTTATAGTTTCTTCCATAGGTTAACACTTCGATATAACTTTGTAGAAACTACTTTCAATACTTATGTTAAGGTGGATCATCACTATATAATTTTTCAGATTGGATTTTCTTTTGATACAATGTAGATTTTAACATATTTTGTTTTCTCAAAAATATAATGATAAGTATTGGTCACCGTGCTTTTTTTCAGGCAACCATGTGTTAACATTTGACTAATTGTGCATAGATTATTCGTCAAAAACATTTTGTGAATAGAAAAATCTATCTGATAGAATTTTGAAACAAAATTTGAGAAGATAGGTTTAATAATATGCTTTTAGAAAAGAAAAAAAAGAACTTGTTTTCTTGCTACAAATAAAAAGAAAAATGAATTCACTAAAATACCTTAATAAAATGTTTACTATAAGAGTTATCTTTCCTGATATGGTTAAGTTGAAAAATTGAATCGAACAAAACCAGATATTCAGCATTACTGAAACTGTCTTAATAAGGCAATAAATCTTTTTTTTTTATTTAAATAAAAAATCTTACTTATAAATTGCCATTCTGTCTCAAAATATACAGATCTAAGCCAAGAACAAGACCGGCGATTGTTTACTACTATTTTACAATCAAAGATGGCGGTTTACAGTAAATCTACATTAGGTGTTGTCGATGATTTCATTGTAAACTAATCATACGATAAACACATAAATGAAATCCTTAGTTTCCAAAAAAAGTGAAATTTTACCAAAAAATAACACACATTTGGATGGAAAATTATGAACAAAATTTCTACAGGTTATTGATGCTTTGATTGAGCCGCTGACACACACAACAATAGTCTTTCTATTCAATGAGTGGGTTGGTCGGCCGAGTTCACAATTTGATAATCTCTTCCAAAGAAAAAAAAACCCAAGAAACCTAATTAAAAATATGTTCAGTATTAAAGTTTGTACTGGAAAATAACTTAACTCTATTTATAAGTTAGGCTAACAAACATGATCTCTTTATACCGTTATTCTTATATTAGTTTATAAGTCTTGATTCACATGGCGGGTGATGTATGCTTAGCATGAGACGCATCCGGTCTTGGTTTATTATGGAGTTTATGCGATTTCCTAAGTTTTTGTTTGTTATCTTGATTTTTCTAGTTTATCGAATTCTAAAATTTGAGCATCGGTATTCTACTATCGCCTTAATTTCCGAAAGTTGTCAGTCCTTTAGATCATATTTAGCTGATCTCTGTTGTAAAACATGCATATGTGTTATTTATAAAAACAAATTCAATAAATATGGTCTGCATGCTGTAAAAATTCAAAGAAAATAAAAATATTAAAGGAAAAGTATGTGGTAATCAGAATTTACACACAGGCGTGCATTCATATTTCTTTTTCAAATACGACTCCACGTTAGAAGGATAAAAGACAAACAATCTCATCTGCAAGCTTTGTACTGAACTTCATGATCAGAAACAGCAATATTAGTAAGATAATTAAAGGTGATTAAACATATGCCATAGCCATAAAGTACACAATCATCCTACCTCGTTGGTGACGTCAACGAATGCGACTAATCATCGAACTTTTTATTGACAGTTGAAATATGGCAGGTGCCCCTAAAGGTGCAGGAACTGATTATCCGTCTCAAACGTATAAATGCATACACGTGTTTTAATGGGGTAGTTTTTCAATCCTTATGGTGTTATGTGAGGGTGTACCATCCCTGTCATAGTTTTTTCATACATTATCATTAACTTTTTCAATGTATGTTGTATATCTATAATACATGAACAATAGTTTGATACAACATCCTTATTATATATGATAATGATAATATATATATATATAAATCCGGATATGGTGTACAAATTTTTGCACCTCATGTTTGTGGTATACCATCTTTTCCACAAGTTTATTGTTTTCTGTTTGGTATTAAATTAATATTAAAGATCCACTTCGTTAGATCTGGTTATCAATTTATTTGGCAATCGCCAATGCCAGTCAGCAGGGTTTAAGAACATCAGTTGTTCGACCTGTTAGTCAAATGCGTTTTGTTAAAATAGACTTTTTCACTTTTTTTGGTCTTTTGGAAATTGTTGTTTGTGCTGTATTTAGACCCCTCTACCAAGAAATTTGTTTTACATGCACACGTATAAAAATTGCGGTTTTTATCCAACGCAATCATAGGTTTGAACGTTGTTTTCAATTTAGACTTTTATATATATATATATATATATATATATATTAATATAAGAAAACTATTAAAGATATCCTTGCCTTTCAGTTGTTTGGCTTTGAGTGATCCTGATGAAGGTTATCCACAAAAACTATACGGACAAATTAAATCTATAAAAGAGAGGCGACTGATACAACAGTAATAATTAATGTCGGAAAAGAACTCACAATGTCATGGGAAAAAACGAAAAACGACCAAAAGATAAACTGTAGTTCACAAAACACAACAGAGAAAACTAAGTACTGAACAACACGAACCCCAACGAAAACCGGGGATGATCTCTGCAGGTGCTCTGAAATTGTAAGCAGATCCTGCTTTACGTGTGGCACTCGTCGTGTTTCTCATTTTAGTACAAACCCAGTGATAATTTTAGTTAGGTGTGCCACATTCGAGGAAAAGAGGAAGGGATTGTGGTTACGATGGAACATATCTATCGTCATCTGTTAAAACAGATATTCCATAACGGTCAACCAACTCGTGATGGCGATCGTAAAACTGTTGATGGGATGATTCTTTAGAGCTTTTAGTTTTAACGCTTCCCTTTTAGCAGCGACCCTCAATCAATGAAATTATGATAGTAAATGTAAGCTATTGAATATCGAATCAACTGGGAGTTATATACTCAATATACAGGTGCTGCTGGAATATTGCTACATAGAAATGGAAACTTCACAATCGGAAGGCTAACATCCTCCTTTCTATCGTAAAGTTTAGTACTCAACCGACCCTAATTGTCAATTTCTAGATGCAAGTCAAGATATGAGGCAGACTGTATCTGTTGTATCCTTTATTTCAAATAATTATGTCTTGTTATTCATCCTTCCCGAAATGCCTAGCATGATACTCAACAAAATCCAAGAAAAGTTTCAATGATTTGTTTTTTTGTGACACACATTTCGTTGAGTAGCGCTTATAATGTTAAGGTCACCAGTATGAAGATGACCGTTTGGTTTATTCACAATTTGAGAACGTGAACAGATGTAACCAGAATGTTTTAACTTGAAGTTGTCATTTGGGAGATCCCGTAATACAAGTATGAATCGGATGACGTTATCTGAAATCGGTGTGGAATTAGCGTAAAAGATGATCGGAACATGCTGATCTTTAAAGTAGATAAATAGTTTAAATATATCTGACTTATGATGAACTATAGCATCGAAACAAAGGTTCGTTTTACACAAAATTTTCGTAGAAATAAGATACAAAAACATATATTTTCTGTTGCATTTTTGTTCTAGAAATATTGTCTTTAGAAGATAAAACAAGTTATACAGTATATGTATAGGTTTTACGATTGTTATGATGACGCTTTATATTTTTCCCAATGAGAACAAAATCTGGTAAAGTAATTACAAAAATCAAAATAATCAAAATTGTAGCGCCTGACCAACCCATAACCGTAGCAGAAAATCTATGGTCTCGAACTGAAATATAACGTCGTCGATATGACGACAGGGTAGTTTTGTCGATTCGTAGATCAGGTAATGCAATTGGTATTCCTTGACTTGCAGTGGAATTTTTACATACACACACACAGTCTAGTATTTCATCAACAGTTCCTATGAAAATAAAATAATTATTTACATGTATGATATTCAAAAGTTGTTTTGGTGCCCGAGTGGTCTAACTAGTGATCAATAGACTGTCAACTCTGAGATTGTGAGTTACAATCTCCATCGTGGTGAATTTTGTTTGACTACGGTGTTAATTGATAAGGATTGCCGAAAGTCGGTGGTACTCTCTGGCTTCCTCCACCAAGGGTCACTGAAAGGCTTTATACACTAACAAATAAACCTGTACGGTTTAGAAAGCTATGAATATTTTTTCGAAACCGGCACCCTCTAAATACACCAAAGACGGGGTATTCTGACTCTTATCCCAAAGAAAGATAAAGACAGAATGCTCTTGTCGAGCTGGCGTCCTCTTATCCTGTTACATTTTGATTCAAATCATTGGGATAGTTAATGCGGGAAAAATGAAACTATTTCTTCCAAAACTTATAGATCCGGATCAAACGGGATATGTGAATGGTAGATACGTTGGTGAACATTTACAACTCGTTGCTGGTATTATATTTTCACTACAAAAAAAAAATATCCAGGTCTTATATTACTATAAAAAATGAGAAGATGTGGTATAATTGTCAATGATCGGTACGGCTTTCAACAATAAAAAAAACCCCATACTAGTTGATTTTGAAAAAGTGTTTGATACGCTAGAATGGAAATTTGTTAAAACAAAACATCGGTTTGGTTTGGCATCAAGTTTAGGAATTTGTACTCAAATATATATATATATACTTGTAATTAATAATGGATTTAGTTCTAATCCATTCAGGCCGTGGAACTGCTGGCAATAAGTATTCGTAGGAACAATCAGACATCTGGCATAAAAAATGGGGACACTGAAATAAAAATTTCACATTTGGCGGATGATACCACTTGTTTTCTGATATATTTATTTTCTGCGCAAGTTTTAATGAATTCTTTTAATGATTTTGAGAAGTGTTATGGATGAAAAGTATTTTTTTCTAAATCTGAAGCAATATGGTTTGGAAGAAATAATTTTAACAAAGATGGTTCCCTCCTCTATTAAATGGACAGATGTCTTAAAACTCTTGGTTTGACATTTAACGCTTGTGTAGACATTGTTAGTTCTAATTTAGATTTAGATGTACAGAAAAATAATATAAATTTATTCAGCAATTAATTATATTAGGATATTGAATTTAAAGATTCCTATTTCATAATGTAAATGCAAATTGTAATAAGCTAGGTCCAAATACATGTAGCTTTTCACTGTCCTATATTTTGCAAGTACGAAAAAGACCATACGAAAGTATATTTTTTCTATTTGTTTTAATTGCACCACGATTTAAAGTTTACCATGCATTCGTTCCAAAAAATGAATACTTTTAGACAAGATAAAAATTGAGAGATACGAAGAGCCAAAAATTAATACAAATTTTAGAAAACGACAATTGTAATGAAGTCCGAACAAGGTTATTGCTAACACATTCATTACTACTTTTGAAGCTAGTGAAAATGAATTTTAATGTTTAAAGAACGTGCGATACGATAAATAATTTGATTATCGATTATCGGTGAATAATGTCAAAATATTCAATGTAAATCAATACGCCTGTAGTATTTTTGTTTTCGAATTACTTGTTTCCTGGCGTTGAGAACCTTTTGGCGACCCCGTACGTTTAAATGTTCCTTGTAAAAACAACATATTAAGTGGGCGTAACAGACAAACGGTATCCTGATCTGACCCAGTTAATTGGAGAATTGAGCGCGCCAACAAATGGTCTCGTCAACACTATTATGAATTTGATTATATATACGGGGTTTAAGTCAAATAGTATAGAAAGATTTGATTCGATCATTGATATGACTTGACATATAAAGTAAGATGTGGTATGATTGCCAATGAGACAACTCTCCGCCAGAGATCAAATGACGTAGAAGTTAACAACTATAGGTCACTATACGGCGTTCAAGCTATAAAAGATCTCGAAACTGCAAAGGTAAAACAATTCAAAAGAGAACTAACGACCTGATTTATGTAAAAAAAAAAAACAATAAACGAAAAAAAGAGATAAAAAGCAACAACAACCACAAGCAGAAAACATCTATTGAAAACACAGACCGGACGTGGCAGCGTATCTATACATCTATCAACAGAAAAAGACATCAAGTAAAGATCTGAAAGTACTCGCAGTTACTGACAGCTAGGTAAAAGCCAATAACAACTTGATAAAAAAAATCATGTATCTAAGACTTAAATATCAATCAGATCACACCCAACATCCAACATCCAATTGATGCTTCTTTGTTACATTTGTTTTTGTTTTTATAGTGATTAAGATGATAACACACTGTTTACTGCTGTACCCCTATTTTTGACATTTTTACCTATTGTGTCTTTTTGTTTTGTTCACGCATCGTTGTCAATATAATGGAATTTGATGCGACTGTCATACAAGTGAGCGGTTTAGCTAGCTATAAAACCAGGTTCAATCTACCATTTTCTACATAAGAAAATGACTGTACCAAGTCAGGAATATGACAGTTGTTATCCGTTTGTTTGATGTGTTTGAGCTTTTGGTTTTGCCATTTGATTAGGGACTTTCCTTTTTGAATTTTCCTCGGAGTTCAGTATTTTTGTGATTTTACTTTTTAGTGAAAAGACGTCATATACAGTCAGAGAAAAACATGACCGATCGATAAACTTTATTGCCGAACGCGTACATAAATGGTGTCGTAGAAACAATTTACAGCCTTAAACAACTCATCACACCTCCAGTAAGTATATTTAACATAATAACCTTTCTTATTAGAGAAAAAGGCTTTGTTTATAGTGCGACTTTTACATGATACATCATTGATTAGTGTTGTGATTTGATTTCACTGATTGGTGTTTAACGCCACTTTTAGCACTATTGTGTTATTTCGTGGCGGTCAATTTTTATTGGTGGAGGAAGCCGGAATCACTGTTGTGCAGGTTTGTTATGTATTGTTATTTTTGTCGCTAAGTTTTTATTTTGTTCCTTGGGGGGAGGGGGGGGGGGGGGGGTATTTAGCACAGAAAATTGTGGACGAATTGTATCTCAGAGGAATACGTTTTCATTTTATCTCAGAGAAATCAGTTTTCATTGTATATCAGGAGAATAAGTTTTCAGGTGAGTTTTCCTTTCTCGAATACCCAACATGATAGGTGTTAAATTAGATGGTTAAATTCAATGTATACAACATTGATTGATTGATTGTTGGTGTGGTACGGACTTACCAGTATTTTCCGTCGAAACTTGTACGGTAGTTGTGTGAGCAATATTTGAAGTTGCATCCATTGTGTTTGTTGCATAGATGCTTATTGTTGCGAAATCTGCCTCTTGGTTAGAATTTTGTGTATCCTTACTTATAACATTTTCTGTATAAGTATATAGATTGGATGGTGCATCTAGATCATTTGTCGTTTTTGACATATTTATAGTTGGCCCATCAGAAGCAAATTCCATCCCTTGTGTACTTGATGCTTGCAAGGGACTTCCATAATTGAAACCTTTAAACATAAAATACTTTATTTTAACTGACCTCAAATTTGGGAGGACATGGTAATTTTGTAATTGTTGTTATTTTTGAACTAGTTTTCGGTAACTGCAAGTACTCTCTTATCGGTACTTTGTATCTTTTTTTCATTTGATGAATTTTTCTTCGTTCCGGTCTGGTGAGTCAAGCCATACACTTATCTCGAGATGATTTTTATGAATGAGTTACACCATTTGACCCGGGGTCAATCGGCGTAAACGACGTCATCGAACAATTGGTTCTTACTGTGACGTTATAACATAAGCAAGCATTGTGGCATTGGAAATATACGGTCAAGTGCACAAATTCTAAATTCGTCTTTTAACAGCTGACTTTTATTGTTTTCTCTTATGATGTGCTGTTACATCACTGTCAAAGGTAAGGGAATGGTTGCACATTGACACATACATATTTGATAAAACCCTCCCCCTTGTGCTCTATGTGCCTGTCCTAAGTAAGCAGCCTCTAATTCAATGGTTGTCGTAGGTTGTTGTCTATCATATTTGCTTTTCTATGTTTTTTCATAAATCGGTCATTGATTTTCTAGTATGATTTCCTTAACATGGTCATTTCGGGGTCTATTTTAGCTGAATATATGGTATGGTCTTTGCTTATAGTTGAAGGTCGTACGGTGACTGCTTAAATCGGGTTTATTTGAACTCTGTTGGATTGTTGTCTCACTGGCAAGCATACCATCTTCTTATTTTATACTTTAATATATATGACAACAAAGCTAAATTATAATTATTTTTCAATGCAATATATAATATTGACTCCATTATTTTATCAATCAAAATATTATTGACTTTGTGCTTTCCTTCAATCATTGCAAAATTTGTTTTATAAGATTGAATATATTATTGTTTAACTATTTCATCTAAATGAAATGTGCCTGTTATTTCGACAATATTAAATTTATTAGTTTTTTAAGTGATTTCCCGTTGATAAGTACTTTCAAGTTTATATAATCATGTGATCCAGGTTATAATTATAGTGATGAGAGGAGACAAAAACAAATTAATCCTGCAAAATGTGGGTTTGTCTACTGATCAAGCCAAGTCTGT
The DNA here is from genome assembly GCF_021869535.1 of Mytilus californianus. Taxonomy (NCBI): domain Eukaryota; kingdom Metazoa; phylum Mollusca; class Bivalvia; order Mytilida; family Mytilidae; genus Mytilus; species Mytilus californianus. The sequence goes on from NW_026262745.1 coordinate 9,020,023, forward strand.
GGCTATCTTTATTTTTGTTTTTTGGTTGTTTTTTTTTCATTGAAGAATTTGCAGTTGATTTTCGGCTTTTTTTAACACTTCGAATATTTCTTAATTAACTGTGTATACTAATCTCAATAGCCAAAATAAAAATTATTTGGTCAGTTTTACTTTTTCACGGAAACTTATATAAATTACGTTAATCGTTTTTGTAATGGTATTAATTTCGACTTATGAGTTTATATATCCATTCGTTAATTTTCGCCTCTATATTATAGTAGTACTTAAATATTAATATTACATTTGAAATATATTTAAAATTACCTATATGCCTGAACTACCATTAATCATAGTGTTTTTTCAAGTACAAATTTTCAAATTGAACGTTTTCTCTAAAAATTCAACTCAACTTCCACGAAAGAGTTATTCCATCACGTTTAATTTATTACTTTTTGTAATTTTTTATCTTGTAATTTCCGAATGTGCAAAGTTGGAAATAAAATGAACAAGTTTTACCCCGCAGCATTTTTGCGCCTGTCCCAAGCCTTTGTTAGTTTTGAATGTTTTTTTTTTAAATTTTAGTTCATTTATATGTTTCGGAGTTTAGTGTGACGTCCATTTTCACTGAACTAGTACACATTTTTGTTTAGGGGCCAGCTGAAGCCCGCCTCCGGGTGCTGGATTTTCTGGCTGTATTGACGACCCATTTGTGGCCTTGGGCTATTTTCTGCGCTTTGGCCGGGTTGTTGTCTCTTTGACACATTTCCCATTTCCATTCTCAATTTTAAAATATATCTAATATATTATGTACTAACATTTCTGTGAATTCTTCACCTGAATGTCATCGTCTGAGCTATTACCAGAAGTTGCTACAACTATAAAACACATAACTTTTTTTCTGAAACAAGTGCTGTTACTCAATTGAACGACAAGAATTTCTTACTGATCTATTTTTTTGGATTAATTTGTTTAGCGTAATAGGAGGTACCTAACTAAGATATTAAATAATGTATCGATGTCTTAATAATGTATCGATGTCTAAATAATGTATCGATGTCTAATAATGTATCGATGTATAATAATGTATCGATGTCTAAATGTCTAAAGAATGTATCGATGTCTAATTGTTTTTTAAGTCAAATATTACAGTTGTTTTTTTCAGTAATTATCATTTACTCATTTGTCCATGCGAGTGTACAAAAACATGCTTTACCGGGTTGCTTAGGGATTTGGTATGACAGTAAATTTGATAAAACAAACAATAAAAATAATAAAATAAAACCCAGATCATTATACGTGTCTTGAATTATATAACTGATCTTTAATTATTTCTGAGAATTATTTCATCTTATTACTGTTATTTGAACATGTTTATTGAACTGTGAAGTGTACAATCTTTAGATGCTTTGTGGCCATATAGCTCTTCAACTGTTTCGGTTCTTATACATCTTATATGGCTCTCAAATATTCGGCTTCGAGCGTTACTGATGAAGATAAATCAAGAAAAGCTTCGAGCGCATGAAATGTATAAGGTGTTGTTTTCATTTTTAACCCTTTTTTGTGTTTGCATTAAATTCGTATTGAATAATTGTAAACCTGAAAAAATATATTTGTATCGAGATTCAAACTTCAGATTTTTCTATCATTCCTTGATAACATTTTCAACGCAATCATATCAACAGTAAATAGAAATATTTTAAATAATAATGTTAACATTCTAATGGGCAAAAAATTAAACTTAATTCAAAATTTATAATAACCTATGTATATAACAGATGAAATTGTTTCACTTGATTTTGATGAAAGTGATATGTAAAAATTACAAAATAGGGTTAAAGCATTTTTTTTTTCAAAATGGGTATGATGCATGTTCCTAGTTGCGTAGCAATTTGTAAAATGTTGACTTTGAATATTTTATAGATCCATGCATATAGAGCTTAATGTTTCCTGTTTTCTTAGGATTGTGTCCTGTTATGTTTCCCGCATGAAAAGTCATTATATGGAACCTCTTTCAAAATTACGTTATAAGAAAAGACAAAACTCTTGTCCATTCCTGGGAAATAATTCATCAGATTTGGCTAACTAAAGATATACTTGTAATCTTATAAGTGAATCGTTTGATCACCTCTACCACACTTCACTCAATATAATATAAAGGTTATCACAGATAAAGAAGCGATTTTTTCAAATCTTGAGAGCAACACCCCAGCATCATACAGATCGCGTCTAATTAGGAAAAGTTATTGAGGTGTAATACCACCATTGATTTTCCCCTATTAGTATTTGTTAAATTTGCACTTTTCAAAAAATTGTGCAGAATTTATCTTTGTTTCAAATAAAGAAATACTTGGCATGAGTAAAGTTTTATCCTGTCCAGTACTATAGAAAAAATTTCACATAACATTTCATTGCATATAAGAAAATAACCATCACTGGAAGTTAACCAATCAAATTTTCCCCCTTTTTTAACCTGTGTACAAGCTTTAGTAACCATGTAACCTCAAGTTTCCAAAATATTCTATAGAAACCCCAAATAAAGAAATAATGGTGCTTTGAAATACCCAAGATATATGTTTATGACTCAGAAATGTTTTACTGCAATGAAATGTAGAATCAATTACCTACAACTGTCAAATTCAAGGGAATATTTTTTTTCGACCTATTTTTCGTATGCAACCGGATGTGACGTACTATGATTTGGTGGTATTACACCTAGAACCAATATAAATAAGAAGATGTGGGATGAGTACCAATGAGACAGGTCTCCATCCAAGTCACAATTTATAAACAGTTAACAATTATAGGTCAAAGTACTGCCTTCAACACGGAGCCTTGGCTCACACTGAACAGCAAGCTATAAAGGACCCCAAAATGACTAGTGTAAAACAAAGCAAACAGGAACGTTTCATAATAGTAAAATTCGAAAGTTTTAATGTAATGTTTTAACTTTGATGTTCTCCCTTACTTGCAGTTTTCAGGTACAGTGTTCACTCTTTTTTGTGCCTATGTGTGTTCTAAGTTATATGTATACACGTGTTAAAGATATCAGGGTCTCTGTTTCGTGCCCGTGTGTGTTCTAATTTATATGTATACACTTGTTAAAGATATCAGGCTCTCTTTTTCGTGACAATGTGTTTTCTAAGTTAAATGTATACACTTGTTAAAGATACCAGGCTCTGTGTGTCGTGCCTATGTGTGTTCTACGTTATATGTATACACTTGTTAAAGATATCAGGCTCTCTTTTTCGTGCCTATGTGTGTTCTAAGTTATATGTTTACAATTGTTAAAGATATCAGGCTCTGTGTGTCGTGCCTATGTGTGTTCTAAGTTATATGTATACACTTGTTAAAGATATCAGGCTCTTTTTTTCGTGCCTATGTGTGTTCTAAGTTATATGTATACAATTGTTAAAGATATCAGGCTCTGTGTGTCGTGCCTATGTGTGTTCTAAGTTATATGTATGCACGTGTTAAAGATATCATGTTCTCAGTTTTGTGCCTATATATGTTCTAAGTTATATGTATACTCTTGTTACAGATATCAGGCTCTTTGTGTCGTGCCTATGTGTGTTCTAAGTTATATGTATACACTTGTTAAAGGTATCAGACTCTCCTTTTCGTGCCTATGTGTGTTCTAAGTTATATGTATACACTTGTTCAAGATATCAGGCTCTCTGTGTCGTGCCTATGTGTGTTCTAAGTTATATAAAATTGAGAATGGGAATGGAGAATTGGTCAAAGAGACAACAACCCGACCAAAGAGCAGAAAAACAGCCCAAAGCCACCAATTGGTCTTCAACACAGCGAGAAAATCCCGCACCCTGAAGCGGGCTTCAGCTGACCCCTAAACAAAAATGTGTACTAGTTCAGTGAAAATGGACGTCACACTAAACTCCGAAACATATAAATGAACTTAAATTAAAAACATACAAGACTAACAAAGACAAGAGGCTCCTGACTTGGTACTGGCGCAAAAATGCGGTGGGGTTAAACGTTTTTTGTGAGATCTCAACGCTTCCCCTATACCTCTAGCCAATGTAGAATAAACAAACACACAGCGCTACGCACAGTAAAACTCAGTTTAAAATAAGTCCAAGTCCGATGTCAGAAAAAGTAACAAAAGAAACTAAGCCAAATAACAATGATAAATACATTAACAAAGGACTACTAGCAGTTACTGACATGCAAGCTCCAGATCTCAATCAAACTGATTGAAAGATTATGTCTTCATGATAAGAAAATCAAGCACAATCCCTCTAGTGAGGGGTTTAGTATCATACAATCATAAAATATATGAGAAGAACATAACCCGTATCAGGCTCTGTGTTGTGCCTATGTGTGTTCTAAGTTATATGTAAACACTTGTTAAAGATATCAGGCTCTCTGTGCCGTGCCTATGTGTGGTCTAAGTAATGTGTATACACTTGTTAAAGATATCAGGCTCTCTTTTTCGTGCATATGTGTGTTCTAAGTTATTTGTATACACGTGTTAAAGATATCAGGCCATGTGTGTCGTGCCTATGTGTGTTCTAAGTTATCTCTCTGTGTCGTGCCTATATTTGTTCTAAGCTATATGTATACACTTGTTAAAGATATCAGACTCTCTGTTTCGTACATATGTGTGTTCTAAGTTATATGTATACACTTGTCAAAGATATCAGACCCTGTGTTTCGTGCCCATGTGTGGTCTAAATTATATGTATACCCTTGTTACAGATATCAGGCTCTGTGTGTCGTGCCTATGTGTGATATAAGTTATATGAAATTGAAAATGGAAATGGGGAATGTGTCAAAGAGACAACAATCCGACAAAAGAGCAGAGATCAGCCCAAGGCCAGCAATGGGTCTTCAACACAGCGAGAAAATCCCGCACCTGGAGGCGGGCTTCAGCTGTCCCCTTAACAAAAATGTGTACTAGTTCAGTGAAAATGACGTCACACTAAACTAAAATTAAAAAAAACATACAAGACTAACAAAAGCCAGAGGCTCCTGACTTGGGACTGGCGCAAAATGCGGCGGGGTCAAACATGTTTTGTGAGATCTCAACCCTCCCCCTATACCTCTAGCCAATGTAGAATAAACAAACACACAGCGATACGAACATTAAATCTCAGTTTAAAAGAAGTCCGAGTCTGATGTCATAATAGGATACAAAAAAAACTAAGCAAAATGACAATGATACATAAATTAACAAATGACTACTAGCAGTTACTTACATGCAAGCTCTAGGTCTCAATCAAACTGATTGAAAGATCATGTCTTCATGATATGAAAATCAAGCACAATCCCTCCCGTTAGGGGTCTAGTATCATACCATCATAAAATATATGAGAAGAAAATAACCCGTATCATATACACTTGTTAAAGATATCAGGCTCTGTGTTTCGTGTCTATGTGTGTTCTAAGTTATATGTATACACGTGTTAAAGATATCAGGCTCTCTTTTTCGTGCCTGTGTGTGTTCTAAGTTATATGTATACACTTGTTAAAGATATCAGGCTCTCTTTTTCGTTCATATGTGTGTTCTAAGTTATATGTATACACGTGTTAAAGATATCAGGCTCTCTGTTTCGTGCCGATGAATGTTCTAAATTTTATGTATACACTTGTTAAAGATATCAGGCTCTCTGTTTCGTGCCTATATGTGTTCTAAGCTATATGTATACACTTGTTAAAGATATCAGACTCTCTGTTTCGTGCCTATGTGTGTTCTAAGTTATATGTATACACTTGTCAAAGATATTAGGCCCTGTGTTTCGTGCCCATGTGTGTTCTTAATTATATGTACACACTTGTTACAGATATCAGGCTCTCTTTTTCATGCCCATGTGTGTTCTAAGTTATATGTATACACTTGTTAAAGATATCAGGCTCTCTTTTTCGTTCATATGTGTGTTCTAAGTTATATGTATACACGTGTTAAAGATATCAGGCTCTCTGTTTCGTGCCGATGTGTGTTCTAAATTTTATGTAAACACTTGTTAAAGATATCAGGCTCTCTGTGCCGTGCCTATGTGTGGTCTAAGTAATGTGTATACACTTGTTAAAGATATCAGGCTCTCTTTTTCGTGCATATGTGTGTTCTAAGTTATTTGTATACACGTGTTAAAGATATCAGGCCATGTGTGTCGTGCCTATGTGTGTTCTAAGTTATCTCTCTGTGTCGTGCCTATATTTGTTCTAAGCTATATGTATACACTTGTTAAAGATATCAGACTCTCTGTTTCGTACATATGTGTGTTCTAAGTTATATGTATACACTTGTCAAAGATATCAGACCCTGTGTTTCGTGCCCATGTGTGGTCTAAATTATATGTATACCCTTGTTACAGATATCAGGCTCTGTGTGTCGTGCCTATGTGTGATATAAGTTATATGAAATTGAAAATGGAAATGGGGAATGTGTCAAAGAGACAACAATCCGACAAAAGAGCAGAGATCAGCCCAAGGCCAGCAATGGGTCTTCAACACAGCGAGAAAATCCCGCACCTGGAGGCGTGCTTCAGCTGTCCCCTTAACAAAAATGTGTACTAGTTCAGTGAAAATGACGTCACACTAAACTAAAATTAAAAAAAACATACAAGACTAACAAAAGCCAGAGGCTCCTGACTTGGGACTGGCGCAAAATGAGGCGGGGTCAAACATGTTTTGTGAGATCTCAACCCTCCCCCTATACCTCTAGCCAATGTAGAATAAACAAACACACAGCGATACGAACATTAAATCTCAGTTTAAAAGAAGTCCGAGTCTGATGTCATAATAGGATACAAAAAAAACTAAGCAAAATGACAATGATACACAAATTAACAAATGACTACTAGCAGTTACTTACATGCAAGCTCTAGGTCTCAATCAAACTGATTGAAAGATCATGTCTTCATGATATGAAAATCAAGCACAATCCCTCCCGTTAGGGGTCTAGTATCATACCATCATAAAATATATGAGAAGAACATAACCCGTATCATATACACTTGTTAAAGATATCAGGCTCTGTGTTTCGTGTCTATGTGTGTTCTAAGTTATATGTATACACGTGTTAAAGATATCAGGCTCTCTTTTTCGTGCCTGTGTGTGTTCTAAGTTATATGTATACACTTGTTAAAGATATCAGGCTCTCTTTTTCGTTCATATGTGTGTTCTAAGTTGTATGTATACACGTGTTAAAGATATCAGGCTCTTTGTTTCGTGCCGATGTGTGTTCTAATTTCTATGTATACACTTGTTAAAGATATCAGGCTCTCTGTTTCGTGCCTATATGTGTTCTAAGCTATATGTATACACTTGTTAAAGATATCAGACTCTCTGTTTCGTGCCTATGTGTGTTCTAAGTTATATGTATACACTTGTCAAAGATATCAGGCCCTGTGTTTCGTGCCCATGTGTGTTCTTAATTATATGTACACACTTGTTACAGATATCAGGCTCTCTTTTTCGTGCCCATGTGTGTCCTAAGTTATATGTATACACTTGTTAAAGATATCAGGCTCTCTGTTTCGTGCCTAAGTGTGTTGTAAGTTATATGTATACACGTGTCAAAGATACGAGGCTCTTTGTTTCGTGCCTATGTGTATTCTAAGTTATATGTATACACGTGTTAAAGATATCAGGCTCTCATTTTCATGCCTAGGTGGGTTCTAAGTTATATGTATACACTTGTTAACGATGTTGGGCTTATAATTGTGTATTTTTATATTTCGTACTTGTACCAGTGGAGACTATACTCTATGTATTTAATTGAAGGAGGTAATTGTTTTCAGAAATATGTTAAACATATGAAATTGCTTTCGAGAGTTATGTATTAATATTAGAAAAAAGAAAGGGTTTAAAAAAATAAAGAGTTTTTAGTAGCATCCGGTATTATAAGATTATATTATTGTCTGCTTACCTTCATGGCCTTTTGTTTTCACGAAGCTCGTGGCATTTGTGTTGTTTTCCATTTGTACCCGGACAGGATATATTATGGTAGGATTTTGTACATATACCTCACACGCATTCTTAGAAGGATAATAAACCCCGGCGAAAACTCGAGGATATTTGTTTACCTCAGCTTGACAGTCATCTATATTGTAATGAGCGAAATCGTTAACTTTTGGTTCAAATTCAAGCAGATCAAGTTTGACCTTCATTTCACTATACAAGGTTGATTCTACAGTTCCTGTATAAATAAACAAGTACATTGCAAACATTGAAATTAAATGTTATGCTTTTTATAATTTTGAAAACTAAACATTTTTGAAAAAAAAGAAGTTGTTGCGAGATAAAATGAGATTTATAAATTTTTAATATGACAATGGTTTTCCATTCGTTCGATGTGTTTGAGCTTTTCTTTCTGCCATTTGATAAGGGGCTTTCCGTTTTCAATTTTTCTTAGAGTTAGGTATTTTTGTTATTTTACTTTTTATACATTTTTAATGAGTTTTTATATATTGTACTTTATATTAAGTACCAAAATTAAATAAGACATAGTTCAAAAAATTAGTTGTGCATAGTGTGTTCCAGTTAAACGTTATTTTTATCATGTAAATTAATAAGTAATGAACTGAAATTATAGTGTATGACAGCATACATTCACGTCAGTAAATTAAACGGGAAGGGTTGATATCTCAAAAGCTTAGTCCTAAGTCAGAGCTTCACATATTGTATAGACGCTTATCTATTGTTGAAAACCGAATGTTGATCAAGAAAGTTTTTTTTTTGTTTCATTGAGTAATTTTCTCATTGACGTGTAACTAAAACTCTTTTCATCTATACTTTGAACTTTTTTATAAGACACAATCTTTACATGAGAAGGCATGTCAAACCATACATTAATATTAATTAAAGTACGGTAAATTAAAGCTAAATCCCTATTCTTATATGCAATACGAGTTGGCTATGTGCCATATTTGCATCACAATACATTTACTAGTTTAAAGGGGCATTAGATAGGAGATATGAACAAAATTTAATATGATTGTTTTGTTCAATCATTAATAAAAGTGAAATAATGAAATAATAATTCGCTTTTAGCAGTCAATTTGGATCAATTTTGTCAAAATAAGCAAAGAAACATCGCTGATGAATTATTCACTTGCAAGTGAATAATTCTACCTCATTGAATCCGTATTAATGTGACCTTCAATTTAAGCTATTATCTAGATATTGGTTACGCACGTATTAGTCGTGTTCAGCCATTAAAAGGAAAAGAATGACAACATTGAAAGTGAAATAAAGGTGAATCATTTTGTTGATTGATTCGATCCACAAAAAAATCATTCTTATACAGGTAAAAACGATGATTACCTAATTTTTTTCTAACCTATAACATGAAATCAAACAGACCTAGAAAAGTCCAATTGCACGAGGCAGCTATCTATTTATATTTATGTTTATGTTTATATCAGGTTATGTGTCTTCGGAGGTCATCTGAATGATTAACTAGATGGCGTCTAGACTAAAATACACATGAAATGCTGATATATATATCATCGAGTACATGCATTGTTAAGGTTCATATGTTTATTTCAGACTTATTGTAATTTTATATATACGTTTAAGTATGTTATAAATCAAATATGAATTTGAGTTAAATCAGTGAACATGAATTTGACAGCTAATGCCCCTTTAAGTTAAACAATTTTAGAAGGATTATATTTACAGGAGTGTGCTCGTTACACAATATCTGCTTCAACAGAATTATGAAGAAGAAATCGACACGTTTTGTCGCCATCACAAATTGGTTTACCGATACGATGTGTCGGTGTCTCACTTCACTAGCGACATGCGGTCGTAGATCTTTAGATACCAGTAAAGTCGTTTCATTTTTATAATTAACTGAGTGTGAGTTGGCATGGCGGGTTATGCAATTTGCTCGTTTTTGTTTTATAATTTGATTTGTCTATTCTAGGTCAATTTAAGAGATTTGAACATCAGTAAACAACTGTCGCCTTATTTTAGACATTTGTTGAATAACGGTTTTTCAAAATAAATGTGTGTATTGTAATGATTTGTTAACTTAATCGCAAAATTAATGGCTAATCATTGTAATATTATTCACACCAAAGGTGACTAGGGAAAAGAAATATGGTCACTTTTGGTCTTTTCCATCCAGCCGTAAAACCCCCACCAAAGTGGGTTGCCTTTTTTTCGTGCGGGATGTATAAGTTCACAGCCGCGTCCGGTCATAATGGAGACGTTAAACCTGGTTACTCGTGTACAGAGAGAGAGAGAGAGAGAGAGAGAGAGAGAGAGAGAGAGAGAGAGAGAGACGCTCGCTGCACGTAAGAACACACTTGCAATAACTGTTTGGGGACCTTACGTAACACTATTTCCCAGTGGCAGTCCAAATTTCTCTCCCTTCATCCCGGTCGATCCCATTAAGGACCTACTTTTTGTATGGATTGTTAATTAGTTCATGCCATGAACATGCATGAAACATTTGCAACTGGACTTTAAGCAAACCAACAATCAATCAATCGATGTATTATTAAGTAAGTATGTTATACCTATAAAGACCTGCGATTGGCAAAGAAATGGATGTTGCTCCTCGCATGATGCTGCATAGTAAATGTCGTTATCACCAGAGCCAGACATATTTAACATCATGCACTGAGATAATCCTGGAGTTAAGGGAGGTAATTTGTGCGGTGTTGGTTTGGAAGGTGCATCGCTACAGTCTTCCTGTGTAGCACGTAACCATTTGCTATAACCACTTGTCATAATTCCAATCCAAATGTCAAGATTTTGCCTAAAAAAAATTTATACCGTTTAAGGACAATACGGAGAACCATTGCATGACGAGACGAGGCAGCCTTTATTTGCTAATATGATTGGCTTTTTTTTCTTTTTCTTATGATAATCATATAAAACATTGTAATGCAAATATTCTCGTTGTGACTAATAACAAAAAATGACTTGTATAGGATTTTTCACTCGTTATGAGCCTTACAACGGTGTCACTGACACCATGGATTTATCCGCTCTTCATGAACACATAGTGAGTATGGTCTTTTTGTTGGTCTACTATCGTTCAATCTATAAGATCATATGGATATAATATATATTGCAGATTTTCATTTATCTTTCTGTGTTCTGTTAAGTTCTTTGTTCATTTTACTGCTGTACCTAATCGACTTTTTAATTTTATTGCCTTAAATTTTTGGTAATTTTTTTTTAAGAAGCGGTTCAAGTAATTTTGCTTTGCATTAACCTATATTTCATGGATAACGACAGTCACTTTTTCTGTGTGTTGTTTCGTTAGAAACAATATGAATCTCTTTATGTACATTGTACGCCTCATCAATCAAAAATTGGTAATCTACAAAAATATTTGACTGTAGGGTGTGTTAAGATATGTTTGTCCAGGTTAACGAGAAAGGTAAGATTAACGTAGCTGTAGATTAGTATCTTTTATAGCCACTTCTTGATGGGGAAATGATTTTTTTAATTATATTGTAATATTTCGAATAGATATCTTATTTCATTTTGAATTCAAGATATTCTCAATTCGAGAAGTATATTTTTCAAACTTTTCAACCTTTAAATTTTTCAAATGTATATTTTCATTTTGTTTATATGGAATTGACTTTTTGATATCAATCTTCATAAAAAAGAATTAGTGTTAAGAATTGTATTTTTTTCAAATCTAAATGCGTGTTGGATTTTGTGAACTCCTTTTATTATTCGTCAGGCAGACATTTCAAAGAGTTTGAAGCGGAAAGATGTTTAATTCAATTGTAGAGCTTGTTTATTGACAAGAGTGCATACGCTGAAATGTCTCGCCATCTTTACTGATTGATTTTATATTGAAAGTCTTAAAGATAAATAAAAGGTTTACTAAAAGTATCACACAAACTTAACCTTTCTAAAGATCTATGAGAATGAGGTCAAGGTCAGATAAATCCTGTCAGACAGACAAATTTAAACTTTGAATATTAGCATGCTAGCTGTTAGTAACTGCGAGTACTCTCAGATCTGTACTTAGTGTCTTTCTATTGTGTGGATGTATAAGTACCCGTCCACGTCCGCTCTGTGTTTTTGTTAGATGTATTTCTATTTGTATCCATCTGATGAGTTAAGCCTTTTTCAACTGATTTTTATAGTTTACTCTTATGTTGTACTGTTACACAACTGTCCCAGGTTAGAGGTAGGGTTGGCGCCTTCAAATGAGTTTAACCCCGTTACATTCTGTATGTGCCTGTCCCAAGTCAGGAGCCTATAATTCAGTGGTTGTCGTTTGTTACTGTGTACACCTTACTGTTATGCCATACACTAAATATAGCTGACCTAGTACTATTAGTATTTGAAAAACAGTCCAAAACACAAAAACTTACCATTGACCAATGAACCATGAAAATGAGGTAAAGGTTAGATGAAACCTGCCAGACTGACATGTACCCATTCCATACACCATATGCAGTTGACCTACATTTTATAGTATTTGAGAAACGGACCTTATCACGCAACTTTAACCTTGATCACTGATCCATGAAATGAGGTCAAGGTCAGGTGAACCCTATAAAAATAAGGAGATGAGGTATGATTGCCAATGAGACAACTATCCACCAAAATTCAAATAAAGTGGATGTAGGTAATTATAGGCAACTGTACGGCCTTCAACAATGAGAAAAACCCATACCGTATAGTCGGCTTTAAAAAGTCCCGACATGAAAATTATGAAACAATTCAATGTGTCTGGCGGATAGGTAGACGTTGTGAGGAACCCATATACCAAATATAGTTATCCTATTACTCATAATAAGTGAGAAATTCATGACAAAAAAACTATATTTTTTTCAAGCAGTCGCAGATAGTAATACGTAAGTCTCGCATACTGCGACTTTCGTCGCAGGCGAGACAAAAACTTATTTTGATATCAATTTACTGACATTTATAATCGGCCTTGATATTTGATAGTATTTTTATACTCGTTAAATGATATATTGAATTGTCTTATTTATCTTACACCTGTTAAATGAGCTTTATACCCGCACCTAGCATATGGAAGTGTCTACAAGAGCATTCGTTTGATGATACAAACTAGCTGACTGCTTTTACCAATCACATACAATTAGTACCCATGAAAATGTATGAATCCACAGTAAGTGGAGTTACAGGTATGCATCCCAATAAAACAGTACGTCATGTATATCACTGGTATTTAAATGTATTATGGCGTTGTTCTTACTGTAATATAAAAATTTAAACACACAAAATCTGAGGTAATATTAATGTAACAGATACATACTTATACATCTACCTACCACCCATTTTGTCTAAGAACACTTCTGTCATGTTGTAATTGTGTATCCATTCCAGGACCCGGTTTGTTAAAGAGTTGTCCAGAGTTGATATTTTGTGTACATTGATCAAAGGCGTTAGCCCAAGACACGTTCTGCATGACAGCATAGCTCCTTTTTAAGTTCTTCGTTCCATAATGCCCTGAAATTAAAAATATGAATGAATGATTTTAATGAAAGGTGCATGCCTTAATATGGATCGATTATTGCTGCTCACAAGGAAGCTATTAAACCAAGAGTTCCAAATGGGGAAGTTGAAATCATCCCTTCGTAAATTTTACGGACGCCATCACGAGTTGGTTGACCGTTATGGAATAACCGTTTCACAGATGATATCGGATATGTTCCTTATGTCGTAACTACAATACCCTCCCTTTTCACGAATGTGACCTATCGAATAAGACTATTTACCGGATTTGTAATGAAATAAGCAACACGACGGGTGCCACATGTGGAGCAGGATCTGCTTACCCTTCCGGAGCACCTGAGATCACCCCCAGTTTTTCGTTGGGTTCGTGTTGCTTAGTCTTTGGTTTTCTATGTTGTGTCATCTGAACTATTATTTGTCTGTTTTTCTTTTTATTTTTGGCCATGGCGTTGTCAGTTTGTTTTCGATCTATGAGTTTGACTGTCCCTCTGGTATCTTTCGTCCCTCTCTTATAAAGTCAAGCTTGTAAGGGATTAAGCTGTAGTCCAGAACTCTTTTCCTCAATTGTGTCATAACGAAATGAGGTTGATTATCATATGTTATCGTATACCCAAGAACTGCCTACCTATTAATACTATGTATTTTCACCACCTTTTTTGTGGTGTTCTTGCTGCTTAATCTTCCATTTTTGATGTGCTTTGTGGATTGGTGTTTGTCATTTTGTCGTTTTTCCTTTCGGCCACATTATTGTCTCTTGTTATCGACTTATTGTTATTCTTCACTCTTTATTGTTCACTCTTGGTATCTCCTACCTAATTTGAACATAACGGTACCAATTTTACTGCACCAGATGCGCATTTCGACTCTTCAGTGATATCAATGCTCGAGGCCAAAATTTATGAAAAAGTTCAAAATCAAATACAAACGTAAAATTGTTAATTTGATACAAGTACACGGGCAAATATAAACATTAAGGAAATGATGTAAAAACTTAATATGCGAGTATTTGTTATTAAAAACAGTATGTGCATTTTGTCCATGTATTTATTTGAAATCCCCAACTATGATTCATAGACATACTGTCTAACATGAATGATAATTTCAAAATACAACAACTGGATACTGTTATTTTTTTCTAAGTGGTTGGTGATTTCAATTAAATATGATATTACTATGCATGTATAGAGTTTTGGTATTGTTGTTTGTTTACTTTACCGTTTTATTGTCTTTTGCCCCCTGCATTGTTTTGTTTTCATGATATGTATCATAGGTATCTTGATATAGAACCACTAATTCGGCCCAGTCAAAAAGAACATACAAGTACAAGACAGATGTTTATATTTAAAAAAAAAAATAGTTCCTAAGCCTAGCTGTTACTTTGTCATTCTCTTATGATTGAGGCCTATTATCTATTTCTTGCATGGAGAGATATATCACACTGCACGGAGTGTATACGAAACAGTGATACGAAAACTGAGTTAATTTTGATTGGCTTATCCAGCACCAGGAAATATTTCCTTTGGCTCTTCGTTATGTCATTGTTAACTTATAAAGGTTGCAGCAATGTAAATTTCGTCTATGGCAACTGACATATGTGATTTCGTCAATAATATCCAAAACACATACACTTTTCACCTGGAAATCTTCTGTTTGTCAAATGTTATTACATTCTGAAGCGTACAAAAGAAATTTAAATGTCTAATGTTAAAGTTTGACGCCGGAAAAGGACATATGACGTCATACTGGTATTTGCAAATGACAAGATCAACGATTCTTTTATTCTTATTTAACACAATGAGAGTGTTGATCATAGAAGAAATAGGTTAAACATCGTGAGAGTTGGATATTATCAGATTATTACATGTCAGTTTTCATATCAGATGTATTATCAGCCCAAGGTTCATATTCGGCTCGAGGGCTGATATGAACCTTAGGCTGATAATACATCTGATATGAAAAATGACATGTAATGATCATTTTATCATTTGCTTTAACAATGGAGAAAAATAACAGTTTAATATATTGATCCTTATAAGTTGTTCTCAAGTAAAAGTTCAAAAAGTGAAAAGTTTATGGACAACGGACGCCAAACATAATACATCCGATATGAAATCTTTCTATCATGATATGCCTCAACAGAGCAGAAAAACAATAGTATAATACAGTTTTATGTTCACGATAAAATAATCAACAAAACAAAATGAACACTGTTTGGAAAAGTCAACATTTGTAAAGTAACTTGCTAAATTGTTCTGGGAACTTTGAAAATGAATTCATTGTATCATTTGTTTAGCATTTTACATAATATATTTTCTTGTTTCCTAATATTTGTTTTGTACCCTAATTTGTTATGTTTTTTACTGAAAACTTACCATTGAGATGTATTTTCCGGAATTTGCCAAGTAACTCCGGAATACCATGAGATAACGTTACGGAAAGGCTCGTTTATGATTATATTGAAATTAAATAACTCGAGTTTACAAGGGATATCTTTTTCTCACTAGTTATGAAAACTATAAATACTGATTAATTGATTAATTAATTTAATGATACTCCCAGCACTATTGCGCAATTGTGTGGTGATCAGTTGTTTTTGGCGAAGAGAGCTGAAGTGCCTGGAGAGAACCACCGACCTTCAATAGAAAAAACTGGCAATCCTAGTCAATTAAGATTGTAGTCAAACGCACCTGCGACCGATGCCCCTATTTTGTCAGTAAGTAAAACAAATAGGTAGTTTTGGTTTAAAATGAAGTTTTGGGCTTGATTTCACTGTAGAACTATTGTTGAAAATTCTTTGTGAATAATATGAAATATATGAATTTAAAATAGGAGGGTATATTTGCCCCGTTGCTCAGAGCAGTAACACCTATTTTTATATGCATTTTGCCTAGTGATTCTGGACTGGTTTTGCTATTCCATGGCTTTCATTCAACTATTCCAAATTGAGTGATGGGGAAACCCAATTCAATGCGCAACATCTTTGTATTATAGCATCAAAGGACGTTTAACTAGAACCAATGTCCATGTTTTATGCAGTAAAAGTTATTCTGAATATTTCAGCACAAGACTTTAAACATAATTAATGTTTTACAAAATAGCAGTGAATACTTAAAGTTGCAAAATTTTACAAAGAAAGCAATGGGGCTTTGAATAAAGATTTTAAGCCTTTTACTACAAACGGATGTGAAATTCAAATTTAAGAAATTATATTCATTACAATCAAAATTGGTTACACTTGTTGTAAGTATTTATGGAACATCAATTTTATTTATGACAAAAATATGTTGGTGTCAAATTACGACCCTTAAATTGCTATAATGATGTATTTCAGCCTTTTTGGTCATTCAACATGCATACAGTTCAGATTTGAGCAAAAGTTTAATTTTTGCCTTTAGTCCAGTGAATTTGTGAAATAATTGTTCAGATGGTGGTGAAAGCATCAAATTTTACAGAGTTATAGTTCATGGTATAGCAAACATTTATAACTATGGACCCATTTCATTAAATCAAAATGGCTGCTCTGGGCTAGTATTTTAAAATGTCCACCAGAAAATTAATAAAAAAAACATCATAAAAAAATCATTATAAATCTTATGTTTATCACTAATAACAAGTACTATCATCTGAGGACTTCAGATATCAAAGTATCGGCGTCCACCTTGAATGTCGGCCATTTTGAAAACAATAATTTTCAATTTATCATTATTCGCTATTTTTATTATTTTGCTATTTGCATTTACACTAATTTTTTGATGCATTTACGACTAATTTTGCAATTCATTGTTATAGGAATGTTGCTATCTATATCTTTTATTTACCAAGTGGTCTAATAAGTCATGCACATGTTGACGAAATGAAAGTATCTAATGCATAATTGCTTTACTTACATATTTGCCTAAGTAACATTTCACAACAGAACATTACGTAATATATGATCACACTATGTCGAAAAGGATGTGTGATGTGCCAAGAGAGGACATGTGAGAATTTACATTGCCCTGCAAATAACATCAGAATAGACATAGACATTGGTTCTAGTTAAACGTCCTTTGATTCTATGACTGCGGGGTGTTTTTTCTGTGGTGATGTATCTGACGATCTTCTCGATGCATCGACATTTAAAATCGACAGAAGAGTACATGACTGTGAACTTTAACTACAAGATATTGTGTCAATTTTCAATGTTGCTTTTCTCGCAAGGTGTATGGAAAACGTCTTGTGCAACTCGGCGAGATCGGCAAGCTTGAAGATTGGCACAATATCTGTTCCAGACCGTGAGCCGTCAATGTATTCTATTAATTCGGCAAGTACAATTCCATAGATAACATATTCCTGGCTTTCTTTCTTTGGCTTTTGATTCTGCCTAGTTTCTATGTTGTAAAGTTTTATCAAACATACTATTAAATCTCCATCACTAAGTTTGGCTAAGAGAAGAGTATCTTGTAGGTCAAGTTCACAGTCAATTAATCTTTTGTCGATCACAAATGCCTATATGCATCGTGAAGATTGTCAGATACATCATCACATAAAAACACCCTGCAGTCATTGTTTTTGTTGATTGACCACAACTGTGTCTGATTATTTTACTGTTTGTTTCTTCAATCAGTGACTCGTCACAAGAAATATGTTTTCCTTACTCCTGACGAGATATTTTGAGATTTGATCATTATATATCGACAGGATTTGTGCCACTCTGCCTAGTGATTCTAGAGTTTTTCTGCAAATTTATGGCTTACATTCAACTGTTTCAAGTTAATTGATGGAGGAAACCAATTGAATGCACAACATCTGTGTACGCTAGCACCAAAAGACTGATGATCAGCTCCCCTGTCTATGTCTGTTATTTGCAGAGGTCATTGTAAATTCTCATTTGTCCTCTGTTGGCATATCAAATCCTACTTTGAAAAAAATCACTCTGATTCAAACAAAAAATTATCTACAACTGACATCATCAAGATGCTTCATTTCTTGATTGACAACATATTTGTTACGTTTGGAAAATATGTTTTTCAAAAAACAATCGGCATTCCAATGGAAATAAACTGTGTCCCTCTTCTTGCCGACTTGTTCCTTTATTCATATGAGCTTGACTTCATACAGGAACTTCTTAGGAAGAAAGAAAAGAAGTAAGCAGTATACTCTAACTTTCCTTTCCGCTATAAAGATGATGTTCTCTCACTAAATAGTTAAAAATTTGGTGACTAAGTTGAACGCATCTATACCATCGAACTTGAGATAACGGATACAACAGATACAGTTAAGTCTGCCTCATATCTGAACTTACATCTAGAAATTGACAATGAGGGTCGGTTGAAAACATACCTTTATGACAAAAGAGATAATTTTAGCTTCCCAATTGTGAACTTTCTTTTCTATGTAGCAACACTCCAGCAGCGCCTGCATACGGAGTATATATCTCCCAGTTTATACGATATTCCAGGGCTTGTATTTCATATAATGATTTCCTTGATAGAGGGTTAATATCCGTTTCACAGATGATAGCGGATATGTTCCTAATGTCGTAACTACAATCGCGTCTCCTTTTCCTGAATGTGACCTACCGAATTAGACTTATAACCGGGTTTGTTCTAACATGAGCAACGCGATTGGTGCCACATGTGTAGCAGGATCTGCTTACCCTTCCGGATAACCTGAGATACCCCAGGTTTTGGTGGGGTTCGTGTTGCTCAGTCTTTTTTTTTCTATGTTGTGTTTTGTGTACTATTGTTTGTTTGTTGGTCTTTTTCTTTTTTAGCCATTGCGTTATCAGTTTTTCTTCGACTTATGAGTTTGAATGTCCCTCAGGTATCTTTCGCCTCTCTTGTATTACATACAAATATGGTTTTTACAAAACAAACCCCCATTTCAAACTTGCAGAAAAAAAGGAGGAATAAAATTCTCAATAATATTTTATGTTTGGACTACTACACTTATATTCAATGAACATCTCTGATACAAATAAGACATATATGTAAAAACAATTGCTATTTCAGTAGATATTAACAAATTAGAACTGGTACTGGAATGAGTCCCATTTTTATCACTATTATTATCCATATGCAGTTTTATTTGTATAACGCTTATGTTACTAGACCTAGCTATTACTTTATTAATAAATACAATCTGTGGTAATTTTGGTATCATATGAAAACTTAAAGGCTTGGGATCACTGTAGAGTCCTTGTTGAGAGTTTCTCTTGAATAATAAAACAATATATGAAATAGGAGGGCATATTTGCCCTTGTTGTTCAGACCATAAGTACCTATGTTTGTAACACCAAACTTCCTTGATCCTGTGCAATCTTATATGCAATTAAAGGTATGTTAAATGTTGGACGCGAGTCAGTAAAGTTTTGACATGAAATGACTCTCACCTTATTTGAACTTAAGATAAAATATCTATGCTTGCTAGATATTGCAGAATTTAACATAACAATCAATGGGGCTATGAATAAGTGGTTTTATTCCTTTTATAGACCTTTTAAATAGTTTGAGAAATTGACAGTTTGATTACAATGAAAAAGGTGAGTTTTCAGGAAATTATGTGCAACTTAATATTCTGTAGCTATGAT